>NC_140953.1:109924586-110389164 GCF_014529385.1 Adiantum capillus-veneris | reverse complement strand
ATATATATATATATATACATATATATATATATATATATATATATATATATATATATATATATATATATATATATATATATAATATATATATATATAATATATATATATAAATATATATATATATATATATTAATATATATATATATAATATATATATATATATAATTATATATATATATATATATATATATATATATAATATATATATATATATATATATATATATATATATATATATATATATATATATATATATATATATATATATATATGAAGCGTCGAAGAAGTGCCAACGGCTTTCCCCACGGGTAAGAAGACGGATCCCTCATCGGCCACCCACAAAGCCTCTTTCATGCGGACAGGGAAAAGGATG
This sequence comes from Adiantum capillus-veneris, assembly GCF_014529385.1. Taxonomy (NCBI): domain Eukaryota; kingdom Viridiplantae; phylum Streptophyta; class Polypodiopsida; order Polypodiales; family Pteridaceae; genus Adiantum; species Adiantum capillus-veneris. The sequence continues at coordinate 110,388,791 of NC_140953.1, read as the reverse complement.
TCGGCGATAGAGAAGGAAATGAGAGAATGGAGAAACGAAGTTGAAGAGTGGAGGAAGGAGAGGAGCACTATTTTTCAAAGATGGACCGAAGAAAGAGATGGCATGTGTAGGAGGATCGCTTCGCTCGAGGAGAAAGTGGTCATCCAAGATTCTATCATCCGAAATCTACAAGCAAGAAGTGGGCAGCTCGAAGAAGGCGAAATTCAGCCATCCATGATGGAAGAATTGAATACCATGAGAGAAAAAATACGGGAATCAAGGAAGGTGAGGAGAACAAGTCATGGGCTGCGGTCATCTCCGCAACACAAAAGAAAGTAGAGGAGGCCGAAAAATGGATTGAGGTTGCCAAGAAAGGGAAAAGTAAGGAAGCTCCTTGTACACTCACTCTATTAACATGACCCTCGAAGAGGAACAAAGGAGGAGGATGCGGGCTCTACATGTGAGGGTAACCGGCCTCAAGGACAAAAACAATGTGGAAAAAGAGGTCACAAGCCTCACATCCATGATGGGGGTGGACAAGCCTTCACACACAAAGGCATGGAGAGTGGGCAAGAAGAGTGATGGCCCGGGAGAATCTTCCAAAGGGAGAGCCCTCATACTACGCTTCCCCTCCTTGGAAGAGAAGAAGGAATTCTTGAGAAAGAGACCTACTCTCATGAAGATAGGTATTTTTCTCGGTGATGATCTCACTCTCTCACAGCTTGCGCATATGCGAGAGGTAATGCCAGAGATTACAGCGGCAAGGGAGAAGGGAAAGATGGCCTTTTACAGAGATGGTAGGGTGGTGATTGTAGAGCGGCGCTCTAAGTGACGGTGTGAGACCTATGGGAGCACACTGAGGATGGCTACTTGGAATTGTAATGGATCTATGAGGTTGGACGTTGGTGCCTTTGAGGACAGTTTCAAAGACTGGGACATTGTTTTCTTCTCAGAGACGCATCAGACCCCCGGACAGCTTATGCCACATGTGGTGGGATACATATGGGAGACCGCCGACAGGACAGTCGCAAGATCTAAGCATGGGAGTAGAGGTTCAGGAGGAGTAGCAGTGTTATTTAGGGAGGGGTTATAGCCACTACTACATATTGTACGGAGAGATGATCATGCTAGATACATGTGGGTGAGACTGAGAGCTGACACACGCCGATTTCTATACATTGTCATATGTTACTTCCTCCCCAGTACGTCAGTATATGCTGCATCCAGAGGACAGTCGCCTTTCTCTATACTAGATGATGATATATGGGAGTTTTCTAGGGATGGTGATATCATCCTCCTAGGGGACTTCAATGCCCGAGCGGGCAACTCTCAGACAGTCTTCTACGACACTTCAGATGAGATGCTTAAGAGAGTTGGATTCGGGGGAGTTGGGGCTTGACAAATGCTCACATGACAGAGAGCAGACGGAGTATGGGAGATACCTCGCGGAGATGACGATTGCACATAGGTTAGCCATACTTAATGGCCTACAGCGATTTCCTGGAGCAGCCGGTTTCACATGCTTTCTACACAGACACGGGGCCAATACAGTGGACTATGTTATGGCACAGCCGAGCTTTATTCCTTGTATTCAAGATTTTATAGTGGGAGCCAGACCAGTGGGCGTAGCAGTGGATCGTGCACTTTTGACATTTTCTGTTTCATTTCAGTATAGGACAGCCCAGACATCAGGAGGTAGGTCACATACCTGTATACATTTACACCAGAGACTGACTCAGTTTATACAAAGGAGATCTATAGCCGTCTATGCACGGTTAGTCCTGGCCTCTCAGTGGAGAAGTGCACCACTTTACTGACTGAGATACTGCATGGTGCAGCATCAGAGGCATACCCAAAAAATTGGCCTGGCCGGCTAATTTAGGCTTCCCGCTCCAATCTTCTAATTTTATTGAAAAATTTTGTACTTGTTCGCCTTGTCTTTTTTATCACCATCGTGTCTTCCATTTTTCCATCTGAGCTTCCCTGCTATTTATTATTAATTTTTGACCTATTTATTTGAAAAAATCGAAGAAAATAGCAAAATGCTTTAAAAAAGTAAAGTAAAAATCCAATAATTAAGAAAATACCTTGAACACAGCTTATTGTTTTTTTGTTGGATTTCTCCATTTTTAAGCCTCATTATCAACACAAATGATGAAAAATACCCAAAAAATGACTATTTTTGATGATTTTCTGATAGTATATACACTATTTACACTGATCGAAAAGATATTAACGGTGACTTTTCCCTTGATGATAAATTATAAGGAAATTATTAGGTAATTTTACAAAAATCACAGGTTAACATCAAACTTTTTCCTCCCTCTTCAAACATTGCCCTTAATTACTTAGTACTTAGTACTTAGTGCCCTTCCACCCCTCCTAGATGGCATACTCCGGGACGACTGTGTGCATGGGTTGAATAATCGTGTCTATGCATTGCCATGATTGGTTCTACCATGATATGAAAACCAATGCAATTCAAACCAATATGTTGTGCAAGAGCTGGGTCTTGAGTAATTAACTCAAGGGTTTTCGATGTCGAGGCGCACTCTAACTGGAACATTCAAGGGTTAGTTGGCTAAGCATGGGTGCCCAAGTGTGAATGGGGCGAGCTCATATAAAAGTCAACTAAACCTAAAATTCACTCATTCTTTCATTTGTGCAATTGAAGAGTGCTCTTGCTCCATCTCCATCTTCTTCTTCTTCATCTCGTTGTGTGTGTGTGTATGCGTGAGAGAGAGAGAGAGAGAGAGAGTGTGTGTGTGTGTGTGATGCTGCTAATGTCTTCCAAAGAGAAAATCTTATAGCTTGTGTGCTCTTTGTTTGATTGTACCATTAGGGTGCTTTAGCACGTTGATTTCTTGAGCTGCTGGTAGCACTTTTGACTGTTGTCGAGCTTTTTCTCGCCATTGGTAATTTGGTCAGCGTGGTGCTGCATGGTGTGGTGGAGTCTGTTGAGACTTAACTCGCCATTGTTTCATTGGTTTCACGGATTGTGGAGAAGATAAGTGCTCATTTTTCTTCCAAACCCTTTCCATGTTAGGTTCCTTGCTCGGAGATGCTCGTCTCTGTGTTTTAATCCTTGGAACCTTCTTTTGTCTTGTCGGTGAAGTTTTAGGCACCCATATCTGAACCGGTTTATCCTTAAGCTGTGCTTTAGATACCCAAATTTTCCTAACTCCTTGCATGCTACATGTAGCATTTGATTGTCAAGGGGATGGAGAAGTTTGACTTTGTGGATTTGTCTGTTGATTGCTTCTTTTCCATTCCTCCTTGCTTGGTGCAATTGGAACAATGAGTTGCCCTCCTTTAGATGATAGCTGTAGTTGATTCGTATCCCAATCTGGTACTGCTTTGTATGTACGCATCTAGGGAATTCCAAGAATCATTGTCTCATTCATGTGTTCATCTAGTAAGCATATAAACTGATGAGGACAAGAACATCTATGTACTATCACGTTCAAGTTGACTACTCCCAATGTTGGAGTTGGGTTCTTGTTTGCCATCAATGCTTGACTTGTGGCCTTCCTGTATGTGGAATAACTGACTATCGACCAAAGCATTGGTGCTATGATTGTTGAACTATACTTTGATACACAGATCCATTCCGTCTAACCAGTCATCATCTGGTGAAACTGCGTCTTTAGGTAATTCCCAATGTTGATCATCTATTTCCAAAGTGTTGATGGAAATTGGTATCTGTTGATTCTTGAGAGAAGCTTTCCGCTTGAGTACCCAAAGCCGAGCTTCCTCTTGGGATTCATCAATAACCTGCTGTCGTTTGATCTTCCTTTGTTTGGCTGCAAGCATTCTTTCTAGCAACTCATTGGTTAATGGCAAATTGTATTTCTTTAAACGACATCCACTAATCCAATTAGCCATTGGTTCACAATAATGCTCCACTTTGAGATACGTCTTCAATGATAAATGTTCCGTTTCCCTTTTTCTTAAACTTGGGAATGTGTTGCTTAAGGGAATAGATTAGAACTAAGTCCCCTTTCTTGAAGATTTTTGTGATTAAGTGTGAATCAAAAAACTATTTTTGTTTCCGCTTTTGTGCATAGATATGAGCTACAGCAGTTAGCCTTTGCTGGTCTAAATTTTCCAAATCTTCGAGTCTTTCTGACAATTCATGTCCAGTCCACTCAAGATTTTGTGCTACCCTTAATGTCGGCAACAGAAATTCTATTGGCAGTATGGCATCAAGGCCATGAACAAGGTTAAAGGGTGTAGCATTTAGAGCTGTTTTCAATGAAACTCGATAAGCCCATAGAGCAGCATGGAGATTCATTTCCCAGTCTGTCCTTCCTGAACTAACCACTTTAGTCAGTACCGAGCTAAGAATTTTATTCGTATACTCAACTTATCTGTTTGCTTGTGGGTGATAGGGAGCTGATTTGTTATGGATGACCATAAACTCATTAAGCAAATACTTTATTACCTCATTGAGGAAATGAGTTCCCCGATCACTGACAATCTCTATTGGCAGTCCATATCTCGTGAATACATACTCATATAAGAATGCAGTAGTGGTTCTGGCATCATTCTTTTGAGTTGCTTTAGCCTCAGACCACTTGGTCAAATAGTCAGTAGCTACAATGATATATTGAGCTTGGGTTCTATAAGCAGGTGGTTGTATCGGTCCAACAAAATCTATACCCCATTTTGCAAAGGCTCTAGCCCCCATCATTGGTCTTAAGGACATGCTATCTATTCGTGTCTGCATTTTTTCTCGTTGACAAAGCATCACATCTTCGAACATATTCTTTGGCATCTCAAAAAGTGTTGGCCACCATATCCTTGCGATCAAGATTGCTCTTGCGGGGGTGCTTTTTTTTTTGCGAGCTTTCCATTTCGAGCTTTTTCATGAAATGTAAAACTATTTTGAGCTTTTTTCTTTATTTAAAGCATTTTTCCATTTTGTTTCAACATCTTTTACATTCTTGCAATTCACCTAGAAATATTCAATAGGAAAACATCACCTCACATTGAATAATTAAACGCCTCAAACTTACTCTCTTTAAATATGCTAGGCTATAGAAAGGGGGAAGAGAGAGAGAGAGCATTCAAAGAAATCCTTATTCAGACTTACTCTCTTTAAATATGCTAGTCTAGAGAGAGAGAGAGAGAGAGAGAGAGAGAGAGAGAGAGAGCATTCAAAGAAATCTGTATTCAAAACAAATCTTAACAAGGTGTCTGCATTAGTGTTTGATATGGATGTTAGAAAGAGTAGATAGTTCACAAAAGCAATGCAATTAAAATCACTTCAAGAACATGCACAATAAAACCCTAGATGTCCTATGTCAACATTCTTGAAACAAAAAATAGAGAGTGTGTTCAATAATTGTTTCAAAAAACTATGGATGTGATACTAAACTCTCTTTTCCACATATGGACCACAAACCACCTTTTTGAGACACTCCTCATAGACTATGTCATCCCCTTCCAAGCACAAACAATATCGATAAACCTCACCACATGCCTTGACAAGACATCCACATCCTGAAAACACATCTAGTACATAATCTGAGTCATCCGTGAAGGTTGCCAAGAGCCATCTACACATGCAAATTTAAAATATGTGTGTCACTTGTAGAAGTCGGGTGACCTCTCTCACTTGTAGAAGTCGGGTGACCTCTCTGCTCCACCTCTGATAGGTATATCAAGAACAATGGTGCATTCTTGATGCTCCTCCATTAAAAAGCTTCGTGATGCAGGAAACATGCGAGGAGAGACTTTCTCTCCTGCCTCCCTATTGTATGTGGGTATAGCAACATCCGCTCGACAAAAAACTCCCACCGTGAGATCAATTACCTACATATAAGCATACATTGTACACACTTGAATCAAAATCAAGTTAATAATGCAATCTTTCACAACAACATGGTATTTTGATTCACCTCCTCTAGGGTATTTGGGTGTCTATATCCCCCATTACACATGAGAGTCCATGTGAGATGAAGTCGTAACCCAGCCTTTATATCATGGGTAATAATCTCTCCAATATGTTGTGCAAGACATAGAGTCACGAAAAAGCCTTCATCTGCCAAGAAAGGTTCTACTACATCCATCACACCTTGCACAAGAGAAGGCAAAAATATATTCCATTGTGGAATTTTTTGCTTAATCCACCTTTGAAAAGATGTTTAGAATGAGTTTTTCAAGTGATATTGATCAAAACAAAAAGGCATAAACAAAAACTTTGAGTAACCTGCTCGAATTGGGCCTAAACCATCCACCAACAAAGAAGTAGGGAAATCCGCAAAGATAAGGCGAAACACCTCACGACAAGGTGCTCCACAATGGTGATACAAGCCAAGACTTTGAGTGCTCAAAAATTTTTTAATGCTACACACAAAACGTTTGTTTTAGTACACCATCCACCTTGAACATTCTATTGATATTGATAACACAAGCCACAAAACCTTTCTTTTACCTTTGAATGGCAAAATCATCAACATCAGCCATATCAACTAGAAGAGCATCTACCACAGTCAAAAATTGAAAACCTACAGTTTTTCATTAAAAATTTATTTTAATTATAAGTAATATAGAATTGTTTTGCACTATCAAAAAATAAATATTTAACAAGTAGAAACTTGCCGGTATTCCATGAGGTTGGTCGCCTTGATGAAGTTGGTCGCTCCATGAATGACTCAACCACTATTGAAACGCTTTTTTCACTGCTTTCTTTAGGCATGTCAATCTTTAGCCCTCCTAATGGATAGGTTGTTTTGTTGTGGTCACCCATGTTTGACCCACTCGTATGATTATGGTGCTCTCTTTGAAGAGGTAGTGAGTGATTTCTTTCTTGTGTTCTTTGTGAGCCCCCATCCATGGCAAAGTCATGATTGTGATCCATGTCTTCTAAGTGCTCTAAAGAAGCAGATTGGTTTTTATCTTTGTCTTTATTCTCTTCCAAAAACTCTACCACAAGAAAATTTTAATGATATAATGAAAATTAATTTAGCATTTACAAACTCAAGTCATTTATAAAAAACTAGAACATACTTTCTTGTGCATTTTTTCATGCATGAGAGAGAGAGAGAGAGAGAGAGAGAGAGAGAGAGAGATTAAATGCTAACGAGTTCAAGACTGGTGGACTTGAATGATAATAGGAAAAATGAATATATTATAATAGAAGAATGTAATAATATGAGAATTAACTTGAGGTAAAAAGAAAAGTGTTACACTTACTTGCATGTAAGTCTAGTTCTTGCTTTGGGATCACCCCCAAAGGGTAGTCCAACCACCATGGGCAAATTCTACACTCCCACATAGAAATACCCTTCTCTACCATAGAACCGGGATACATAGTATTTTCATCCTCTAGCTTTGACCAATCTTCAGTAACCATAGGCATAGTAGCAAGTGTACCGTTTAAAACACATTCACACATACATCTACACCATAACAACATTTAATCTTTTGAGCAAAATAATTTCAATAAGAGCCAAAGACATTGTTGGTTCATGAAATTTCACCTGTATAAAATCCTTTTACAAGACTCTTGTAGCTCAGGCATTTTGGAAGAGTCCCCTGCACTTTTAATATCTCCTGAAAGTTGAGGAAAAGCTTGCAAGCCATGATTTCTTAATTGCACCTATGATAGTCATTCAAATCATAAAACAATGCAATAAAATCCACATTTAATAGAAAAAAGTGACTAGTTTAGAAAACAACCTTGAAAAAAGCTTCAAATCCATCTGGCAATTTGAACTCTTCAACCTCCAACCTTCTTATTATCAACATAGCTTCATCATGCATGTGAGCCCAATAGACTTCTTTTCTAATGTAAGCCCTAAAGTGCTTCACATCACCAAAGTGGGAAAAGACTGGATCTTTGGCCTTTGTAAGACTCATCATCTCCAATATATATTTTTTCCTTCATTAAAGACCAAAATATATCAAAAACTTAAACACCATCTTATATAAGTATATTCATATACCATTCATGTAGAAATTTTTTGCTGTGAGAAATTTAACTCTCTTTTAATGTCACTATTTTCATTAGAATTTAAAAACATAAACAAAAAACTAGTAAAAAAGTATTGAAAAGTGTGATACCTTTCAGAAGCTAGTTTTGAGGAGCACAAAGCATTTAACTTGTCTCGTGTGATTTTTACCATGGATGGATCATCCCACTTCACATCAAAGAGCAACTCAAAAAATTCCTCTCCATGAACGGGATTGGCAATTGTCAAAAACTTATAACCTCTATCCTTCAATCGAGCTTCTTCTTGTTTAGTTGCCTTTTGCAATCGCCTTTCAAACTCCACCTTATCTAATCCAAGAGCTTTCAATTTTGCAGTTTCCTTTGAAATAAATGCATTAAAATCATCCTACATAACCACAACTACATTCAATGAATGAATCGTAAACAATATTTAAAAATGTATATAGTTAATACTCAATTCAACAAATCACCTTCCAAACTAGTTGAGAAATCAACACACAAGGAGAATTATACCAAGGAGGAACTCCTTGATATAATCTACTCCCAACTGCCATCTCTATCTCAGTCCACTTTCTGTCCTCTTGAGTGAGACGTGCAAGAATGCTCTCTTTATTGGCGATACCAAATTTTTGGAACATGTATATCTCATGCCCAAGATTTGGTTTCACTGTTGATCGTGAAATGCTACAATAAATATATAAACAAATGAAAAATAATAGTTTAAAGCGAGATTAATTTAGAAATACAAAAAGGCCACAAATTTACAACTTACACATTAGTGGTGTCAAGAGCAAGTAATAGTTCGGCCTCTTTTTTTTTTCTACTTCCAAAAATTGGCATCTCACACTCACATGATATTCCTCATTATCATGCCATACTTGACAAAAGAACACCAAATTAGCCAAAAAAGAAGGTACAGCTAAATCTAACAAACAATTAGTGCATCGATGTTAATTCTTACCTTCTTTTATGCATCGCATCCATGTTTTCAGCCGATGGTTTCCATCCCATACCAAAAACAAACGCCCTCGAAGCTCTTGCCACTCCTTATTGAGCTGATTATCAAATGAAACACTCTTAGCTTGCCAAATAGGATCCCAACTACCTTCCACAAGAGGAGTGATAGGCATGTAAGAGCCGAAGGAATCTTTCACCGACACCTAAAAAGATCCCATTGTATCCAAGTAAGCAACATTGTCAAAACTAGGAATCAACCAAGATGCAGAATCTCTAGCCACTCGAACAGCTTCATGAGCAACCAAACAACGTAAAGGTATAAGTGGAGGGTTGCTTCTTCGTTTTAAGTAAAATTGAATTAACACATCCTTCATAATCCCCAGCGGGATTTTTTTCCCAAGTGTCGAGAATGTTGGGCCACATCATCCTCACCTATCCCATCAAACTCTGTTAAACCTTCATCTTCAACATCCTCACCTGTTTCAACCTCCACTGTCGGCTCTCGAGACTCGTCTCCTTTCACATCATCCCCACTCTCCAAATGGTTAGAACCTTCCTCCACGACAGCTTCATCATCAACAAAGATGCATTTTCTACGTCTCTTTCCCCCTCGTTTGAAATGAGGACTACGAGTAGCAACTGCATGAGAAGATGCCTCTTGATCGATTGGATGCCTTCTCTTGGAAGGACCAGATCTCAAGGTCATGCATGGAGAATCAAACGTTCTCTTGATTGACTTGTTGCCTCATCTTTTGGGAGCCATAAATGTCTACATCAATAAAGATTTGAAAAAGCATTATACACCATCATTCAAACAATGGCTACAATTTGCACCACTTGTTAATGTCGCTACATTTCATGCCAAACACCATAATAACACGCATTTAAGTGAACTTCCATTGCATTTGAAAAGCTCCGACTTAAATTTGTGTGAACTTGATAGAGTGTACCAAATTTGTTGCCCGCTCGTCAGATTTTTCCGCGGCAGTGCTCAATGTTGTATCCTCTAGCTGCAACCGCAAGTGAGGACGCTCCGGCTATGAATCAAGTCCAAATTGCTAATATTATTACACAAAAAACCAACCACGTCGGACATGACCAACAGTGAAGAAGGAGATTAGCCTTACTAAGTTTGGATGCTCATATGCATATTTTAATGAGAGGGTTCATGGTAAAGTGATTTGCTGGTTGCCATGCAAGACACGGAGGTGATAACATTAGCCTTACTAGGTTTGGATGCTCATATTCTTATTTTAATGAGAGGGTTCATGGTAAAGTGATTTGCAGGTTGCCATGCAAGACACGGAGTTGATGAAGGCAAGAATCCTAGGTACAAATGAACAAGATGCAAAGCATCTAGGAGGAAGGCCAAGATTCATTAGACCTCAAAATAATATGAACACAGTTAACACAAACAACACTAGCTTAAGCAACAATCCTTCCAACAACAACAATAACAACAGCAATACCAATACAAACAGCACCAACACTAATCCCAATAGCAATCAACCCCCTGCAGTGAGGTGTCCGAGGTGCGACTACAATAATTACAGCTTGTTACACTCGCGGTACTTTTGCAAGAGCTGCCGGAGATATTGGACAAAGGGGGACGCATTGAGGAATGTGCCGGTCGACGGGGGATGCAGGAAAAACAACAGGATTACAAGCAGGCAAAGATATGATAACCTCTTCCTCTTCTACTAGCTTTCTTTCTCATCCCCACCTTGATCACCACCCTTCTCCCTTCTCTCCTTATGGTGATGATGCCCTTAATACAAGGCCCCCTCCTCCCTTGACCCTTCTACAGAATCATCCCTCCTCCCCATAACCTACCCCCCAATGACCCCCTAATGAAAGATGGTTAACCCCCTCCTTAACCAGTCCCTTGTCCCCCTCCTCCCATGCCTCATGGCCATCACGAGCTTCACCCCCCTCCCCATGGAGCTGCTACAAATTTGGTAAAGAGAGAGAGCGCGCAAAAAATCTACCTTAATCTAACCCTACGCGCTGTCCATGCCGTTCCCCAGTCTCCCCCTGATGAGCCCCGCGGCCCTGCGGCCCTACTCACTCAGCCTGCAGGGCAGATCTGTCGTAGATGAAACCCGCGAGCCTGCAAATATGGATGTTAACCCTCACGGCTCACACACGCCCTATCACCTACGAGACGGACGTTGTAACCTACGGTGGAAATTGTATTATTTATTTGGTAGAGTCAGGTACTGGGCTTGTCGGTCCAATAGGAAAAGGGTAAGAGTGATCGCCGATGAGAGGCGCACTCTAACTGGGACATTCAAGGGATTAGTTGGCTAAGCATGGGCGCCCAAGTGTGAATGGGGTGAGCTCATATAAAAGCCAACTAAACCTAAAATTCACTCATTCTCTCATTTGTGCAATAGAAGAGTGCTCTTGCTCCATCTCCATCTCCATCTTCTTCTTCTTCACCTCCTTGTGTGTGTGTGTGTGTGTGTGTGTGTGTGTGTGTGTGTGTGTGTGTGTGTGTGAGAGAGAGAGAGAGTGTGTGTGTGCGATCGAGCATTGCAACGACGGCACGGCGGTGGCGAAGCGGTTGAGCGCGGCGAAGCGGCGGCTCCTTCTTCTTCGCAGCGAGGAATCCTCCACGAAGCAAGCGTAGAGCAGTGAGTGACACACCATCGCTTTCTTTGAGCTTACTAGTTAAGCTAGTTGTGTGCTTGGAGCCGTCTATGGCTCGCACACAGTGTTAGGCAAGGCCCTTTCTTCGACAGTGCGGCAAGGAGCGCACATTTTTGGCGCCGTTTTCGGGGAATCGCCCTGCACTAAGCCCAAGAGGCACTTTGTGCTTCTCCTATGAGTTGTTTGTAGTAGGAAAGAAGAGGAAGAGGAAGAGGAATGAGTTGTTTTTATGCAAGTTGTTAATTTCTGTATTGTCTGCAAGTTCTGTGATTTCTGCATAATGTTGTGTTTTCTGATTGCACACAGTCTTTGCACAATTAGTAGTTGTTAGCTTGTTCGCAGTGAATGAATAAGTAGGAAGGCAGTTAGCAATTTCTGTTTGCACACAGTCTGTACACAGTTTTCTATCAAGGTTTGCCTGCACATTTCTTTGCACAGTAAGGTTGTGAGAGAGGAAGTAGGTGGACAGTTAGCCCACTGTCAGTAAGCAGTTAGCAGAGTGGTTAACAGATTAGGTAGTAGATTAGTTAGTGGTTAGCAGCACTGTTAGTAAGTAGATAAGGTAGTGAGCTGTTGACAGAGAGGTTAGGTAGGTGTTGACAGTGTGTGTGGCCAAGAAAGGGTCACCTAAACCACGCGCGATCGTCGCCTTTAAAAAAAACCAAAAAAATCAACCAAAAAAACCGAAAAATATTTAAGCGTGAGCGACTGGGGGGCTACACTAAAATTTTGATCGGGATCAGGCCCAAGCCCAGGCCCAGGCCTCAGTCCTCAGTCTTATGATATATACTAAACTCACTCTTATATATATACCCTACCCCCTCAAGAGGGAATGAGAGCATGTGGGGCAAGTCCTCCACTCTCCTCCCTTCTCTTCCCACTTGCACCCTTAGACTTTCTAATTTGGGCCTAATTCCCTACAGGTTAATTTTATTTGCGAGTTAATCAATTCGTGTTTTTTTGCTACAGGTGATGCTTTTTCGAGTTTATAGAAGCATGGATTCCACTTATATGTATGCTCTCTAAGGTGGCGTTGTGGTATGTTAAATAAGTACCGAGGGAAGGAGAGAGAAGAAGGATTAGACGGAGAGAGAAAAACATACTTGTAAAATAGAGATAGGATCGGGGTGTGAGAGTACCGACAAAGAGAGAGAGAGAGAGAGAGAGAGAGAGAGAGAGAGAGAGAGAGAGAGAGCCTGAGAGTGGGAGATGAGGGGGAGAGAGGAAAGATAGGTTCAAAATGAAAAAAGTTCGGCTAAAGTTTGGGCAAGAAGGTTCTCAAGCCGGTTCAAATTATTACATTTAGTAACTTGGTATAGAATTGTTTATGTGTTGGTTTAATGTATATATTTTATAAATATCCTACATTTTAATTGAGATGAAAGTGGAGTTAAGTAAAAGTGGAGTTTTGTTGTGAAGAAGGAGGTTGTGTGCACGTTTTCTACTCATGTGTGTGTGTGTGTGTGTGTGTGTGTGTGTGTGTGTGTGTGTGTGTGTGTGTGTGTGTGTGTGTGAGAGAGAGAGAGAGAGAGAGAGAGAGTGGGAGATGAGGGGGAGAGAGGAAAGATAGGTTCAAAATGAAAAAAGTCCGGCTCAAGCTTGGGCAAGAAGGTTCTCAAGCCGGTTCAAATTATTTCATTTAGTATCTTGGTATAGAATTGTTTATGTGTTGGTTTAATTTATATATTTTATAAATATCCCACATTTTAATTGAGATGAAAGTGGAGTTTTGTTGTGAAGAAGGAGGTTGTGTGCACGTTTTCTACTCACGTGTGTGTGTGTGTGTGTGTGTGTGTGTGTGTGTGTGTGTGTGTGTGTGTGTGTGTGTGTGAGAGAGAGAGAGAGAGAGAGAGAGAGAGAGAGAGAGAGTTTTCCTGTTCATATGCGTGTGAAAAGGTTCCAAATCCGGGTCCACAAATAATGTTTTTCGAGCCCTTAGAGAGGCAGTTTGTGGTGGTTACTCATTGCACTATTATATGCCTATAGTATTCATAGAAGAATAATAATCATAGTGTTTCCCGAGCCCTTAGAGAGGCAGTTAGTGTTGTCTACTCATTGCACTTTTAGATGCTTATAAATCTTATAGGGGAATAATAATCGTAGTGACAAATCATGCATATTTTATTGCACACCCCACTTTAAAAGTTAGTGGTGGAGTAGTAGACGATTATAATATTCATATTGACAAATCATGCATATATTATTGCACGTTCCAATTTAGCAGTTAGCATATGCTGCGTGGGACCCCTCATGTCACTAACACATGCCACTCTTCCATCACTATCAATGCTTTTTGAGAGCATGGTGCTTTAGCCTATATAAATGTTACAAGGCAAGCACCATATGCTGCACAAGTGAATCGGAGGTGCTAATCAAGAGAGATTTTTTCATTTTCCCTGTACTTATACAATGCCTATAGGATATGCTAGTACTGGTAATGAGGTAGTTGCAAAAATCCATGAAGAGCTTCACAAACTCCCCCGCAACGCACCCCTTGAAGAAAAGAAGACGTTTACACAAAGAGAGCGTGACACAAACAAGGCGATCCGGATGTTCAACCACCTTAATCGCGCTCGCAACACCGGAGACCAGGAACTCAATGATGGCTTTGAGACAATGCGAGAAGCTCTGGGCAAGTGGGAGACATGGGGGTACATAGATAGCTCTCGAAGGGCCGCTTTACAGGCGGAGATTGACCATTTGCTTGTCTGCAAATGCACAATCAACCTGGTCGACATCTCTGGCTCTAATGTGGTAGAAGATTGAGGCAAGCTTTAAATAATTATGCACTAAATAATATAGTTAAATAAATATGCACTAGCACATGATAAATTGTACTAGTGTGATGCAAGTTGTATTGTGTGTGTGTGTGTGTGTGCAGGTTTGATTCCCTACGTAATCATGTAAACAACTTATTTTAATTATATGATGCTTATTTTAACTATATGATGGTGTTCCACTCTTCAGCGCCTTGGCGAGAATAATTCATATGTCTCTGTCTGACTTATTATTATTGAAGTAGCTGTGATACTTTTAATCGGCCTGGTCTACTAACACATCTTCAAGATCTGTCATAATTTAGGGTATTGTTGATATCTTGTAGCTAAACTGAAGCGTCAAATGTAACTACAAGCTATTTGAAAGCCAAAAATGTAAAGAAAATCTATGTGAGTTTTTTATATAATGCAAGAAAAAGATGAGCATGTCTTTAGTATTTACCCTACTTTTAGTAGAATATACTTTCCTGTCCATGTAGGTGTTGTTGCAAACAAGGATGAATGCCTAATAAGCCAATTTGAAACTAGGAATCTAAAAAATATTGATGGTTGTACTTGTTTGGGCGAAGACCTCAAAGTAATGAAACACGCATAGACTCTTGCATATAAAATAGTAATTAAGAACACTTTACTAAGTTGAAGAACTGCATACGTACATAAACACACACGTATAAATAACTATATATATTGTATAAACAAGTACTTAAAAACACTTTACCGAGTTGAAGATCTCCTTACGTACATAAACACACACATATAAATAAATAAATAAAAATATATTATATATATAATATAAATATTATATATAAAACTATATATATTCTTAGACCGACAGTGTAAAGAAATACTGACAAGCAAATGAAATTTTGACAGCATAACAACGTGAAAAATAAAAATAAAACCATTCTATACTTGCTTTTGTGAAAGCTTGCCTAACTTTTGTTAAGCTTTCCTATTCTATATTAGCTTCCGTGAAGCTTGCCTAACTTTTGTGTATACATGAAACCGTGATTATGTTTCTAAACATGAACAAAAAGCATGATTATATTCACAAGCAATCAAAATTTCGACAGCATAACGGCGCGAAAATACAAACAAAAAAATTTTCCATTCCATACTTGCTTCCGTGAAGCTTGACTAACTTTTCTGTATACGTGAAATCATGATTATGTTTTCAAACATTAACAAAAAGCATGATGATATTGATAAGCAATCAAAATTTCGGTAGCATAGCGGTATGAAAATTCAAACTAAAAAAATTCCCATTCCATACTTGCTTCCGTGCAGCAGCGAATGCTCACGGGAAGAAGAAATTACATAAGCAAAAAATCATATGTTGGTATATTACTTTGGTAAATCCAAAGCTCTCAACAAACTTCTATCTAGTATAATAAATATGAAATCATGGCTGAATTGATAAGGACGATCAACACCAACAACATGTCTTCAGTAATACCAAAAAAGTGGCACCTAAACACCATGGTCACACGTCGTTCCATAAAAATCACAAACTAGAAAAAATGATAGATAATACCAATGTTTATGTCAATCAAGGGCAATGTGATCCGGGCTCATATTGTTGCCAATCAGTCTCCTCATCGCTATCTGCATCAACTGCTGAAATAGCACGTACACATGGAGCCTTGAAGCGTGAAAGATGTTGATGGAAGACCTCTGGATCACTATCTATGCAGAGACAGTGTCTAGACAACTCAACGCAAACATTGCCCAAGCCACCACATCCAGAAAACATATCAACAATGTAGGTGTGCTCCACAGTAAATGTCCGCACAAGCCAGCTAAAAAAAGCAAAAAATATGCGTATTTTTACTTTATGTAACATAGTCCAATAACGCATAGTAGGAAGCATATATTCTTACCGAAAGAAGTCAAGGCTACGCTCGGCGGCACCTCTAAGAGCGTGTCCTCCAATGTACTCTCCGTCGACGCGCTCCACCAGTATTCCGGACTTGGCATCGAAAGAGTTGTTGTCCACGCTCTCTCCATCTCGTCGATCGTAGATAGGACGTTGACCCTTACGATAAAACAATCCTAGCAATAGTGTTTCCACCTACAAATTACAACTAGAATGTGATCTAATTGAAGAAAACTACAAGCATGCTTTTCAATCAACAAATAAATTTACTTACTCTCTCAATCTCAATGGTCTTTCGCACATAACCATCGGGGATCAAAATAAGGATGGTGTGCATCATTTTGAATCCCATCTCGATGGCATGGCTAGACACAATGCCAAAGTGATCAGTGGAGCTTAGGGTGATGTACCACCCATTGTCTGCCACATACTTTGAAGCTATTACGGCCACTTTCTTACTTAATTTTTGAGAGAATTGATTCCATGGAGGGACCTGCATAATACGCATTGTTAATTTAATTAAAGTTCCAAAACTATCATAGACTGTCCATTGTGGTTTTGAAGGATGCATACCTCGTTCTCTGAAAAATTTTCAACTTTAAAGTTTGTTGGAAAATCCGCAAACAAAAGAGAGGCCACTTCATTGCTCTTTTCCCCATCAACATGGGCTGAATGAAGAAAATCCAAGATCCTACATACGATCAAATAAATGTATTTCAAACATTCACAACACACACCACACATAGTTAGTCTTTCTTTTCACATGTGTTTACCATTTCTCATCATCGAGAGAAATTTTTTAAACATCTAGCATGTTCCCAATAACGTTCACATCACAATCTATGGAAGGCACTGCATAATCAGAAAATAAAATATTTCATCAAGAATTGTTGAGTAGAAAGAAAGTGACAGCTAGATATCTATACAAGCAAGTTTACCTGTGGAGCCTTGAGCACATTTTTGGTTCTTTTTGGGAGACTTCTTGGGCTTCTTGGATCTAACAAAATCCAATCGTTCTTTATAGAGGAGATTGTACTATTGTTTACTCTTTTCGAACAGGTGGCTTTCTTGGAAGCTGAGCCAATCTCCTCAATACCATTTTCATTTCTTTCAAGAACGTGCTCTAAAGCAAACAAAAATATATTTCTCACAAACATAATCTAAATAGTATGAGCACTTTAACAATTTTGTAGTTTTTATAAATGCCAAAAATAACCTTTATATAAGTTCCCTTCATCACGTGGGTAGGTGCCTCGAGTGTAATCTAGCCACCAAGGGCAATACTCAATTTTCCAAGCAATCAAACCATAATCTCTCATCCATAGTGGATACATACACTCCTCACAAGAGAGGTCCCTCCAACTTTCAACAGCAATTGGCAACTTCTCCAACAAAGTTTGATCGTAAAGCTGAATTAGCCATCTACATAAAATGCAGTTAACTTTATTTGAGCTCCTTTCCTAAGTGACTTATTTATTATACAAACTCTAAGTAAAAAATAGAATAACAACCATAAAGATATCAATTGTATTACCTGAATAATACTCTCCTTGAAGATTCCATAAGCTCTGGAATTTTTTCATCCGACTCTTTTGTGTTGAGCTTACTCCAAAGCTCCACAAAAGCTTTATCAATGTGGTCCCTCAATTGGTGATGAAACCATGCTTCAAAGCCCTCCGGCATTTCTTCAATCATTTTCCCTTTGATCCTCAAGCATTGCTTCAAGATACTTCCCCAATACCACTCTTTACGCAAGTACATTCTAAATTTCATTGCACTAATATAACGCTCAGAAGTAACATCATCTACACGGCAATGAATCAAAGAGTGCAATATTTCCTTTTTCCTATAGAGCAAACAATAAACAAACCATAAATGCATTGATTCATTTGATGATTTCATGTGTATTTTTTATCCAAAAATTATTACCTCTCTGGTGATATTTTAGAAGTTGCCAAAGAGTGGACTTTGTCTCTTGTAAGGCCCACTTGATCCTTTTCTCTTATCCAATTGAAGTTAAATAATAAAGAGAAGAACCCTTGGCCATTGGCGGGGTTGGCAATGGCCAACATCTATGTTACATTAGCACGAGATCAAATCAAATCAATTTTTCAATCAAATATATCAAATTCAAATGACATGTCAACTTACAATTTTGTAGAAATTCAAACATAAACGGGGAGAAGAGAAAGTGTTTACCTTATAAGCTCTTTCTTTGAATATTTTTTCTACTCTTCCTCGAGCAACCATTTCCTTTTCTGGCAGTGAAATCGAGGGATCATTGATCTCTTGCATCTCTTTGATAAGAGACAAGTCAAAGTCTTCCTTTTGTAGAGCAAATGAAAAAAAAAGTAAGATTTTACAAAATAATGTCAAGCTTTAGAAATTACATAAAAAGTGTACTTTAAGGAAAAAAAATATACCTTCCATATGAGCATTGCTAATAAAAGAGCAGGAGCGTTGTACTAACTCCCTTTAGATGCCTTCTTCTCACAAGCAAGCTCTACCTCTATCCATCAAATCCAATCTTGGGGAAAGTCTTTCATTAAAGAATCTTTGCTTGCCACAGCCAGTTTTTGGAACAAGAAGATCTCCTACCCAAAATTTGTGCTCACAGTGGTTCTACCAATCATAAACCACAATATCTTAAATTAAATGGCAGTAGAATGACATCGATAAAGTAATATCAATAACATTCAAAACAACAAATGTGCTTACTCATTTTGAGAGCGCAAAGCTAGCATAAGCTCCCCCTCTACACTTCTATCAACAAAGACAAATTGACATTTCACAGAACAATGTCTCCACTTTATCATCGAAAATTTTACAACAACAAAAAAGAAAATTAGAAAGCATAGAGTAATACAAGTCAACTTTACATTAAACAAAAAAGAAATCACTTACGTGTTTTTATTAAGCGCATCCAAGTTTTCAAACGGTGATTACCATCCCAAACGATAAATTTTTTTCCCCTTAAGTCTTCCCACTCAAGGGGAAGGGAATTATCAAAATCATCGCTTATTTCTCGCCAAATAGGTCCCCATTCATCTTTTTCTAAGTCGGAAACATAATGTTGATCATGGCCTGGCTTCTTAAATGACACAAGAAATGGAGCTCCAAGCACACTGTATCCAGACATCTTAAACCTTTTCACCAAGCCCTCAGTGCCTCGACCCACCGCTCTAATGGCTTCATTTTCCATCAATCTACAAAGAGGAATTCGAGGAGGTTCCCCACCTCTCTTTACAATAAAACCCTCTACAATCTCCTCTAATATTCGACCATGAACATCCTTTCCAAATCTTGTTGAATGATCGAGAGGTTTAGCAACAATTGTTGTTGCTTCAGACACGCTGTGAGCCACCAATTCACCTTATGTAGCATGAATATCTATGAACACCTCTTCTTCATGCACATCACTCAATATATCCTCTTCTTCATGCACATCACCCAAAATATCCTCCTTTTGATGGACATTGGAAGAAGCAATGGAAGATCATGCATTGGCCCTATGCCCTGTAGTGCCAGACCTTAATGTGTATCCTACTCCTACAAGCAAAAAACAATAAGAACACAAATAGTTTAGTGAGTATAATGAGACAAAAGAAAAGAAAACAAATAGCTTAATGTATTTGAACTTACTTTGAGAGATACCTGTCCTGCCACGTTTAGATGGTGTACGAGCCATAATCTATTAACCACAAACAACAAAAATCTTCTTAGCAATGACAATACAAATATAAAATTCTAAATTTCGGCAGCATAACGGCGTAAAATGCAAACTAAAAAAAAAAACCATTCTCAACTTGCTCATAGCAAGAAAAAATACAAATCCACTTTGACATTTGTATACCTCTTCTCTACAACGACCTGTTCTTACATCATTGTAATTGTTACTGTAAGTGTGTATGCAAGTGTGTTAAAGTGTGTGAATGCAAGTGTTTATATGTGTGTGTGTGTGTGTGTGGATGTATGCATGATTGTGTGTGTGAATGTAAGTGTAATATGTGTGTGTCTTTATGCATGATTGTGTATGTGTTTGTGCTATGTATGCAAGTGTGTTGATGTTGTGAATGCAAGTGTTTATATATGTGTATGTATGCAAGTGTGTTGATGTTGTGAATGCAAGTGTTTATATATGTGGGTGTATGTATGTATGTATGTATGTGTGTGTATGCAAGTGGATGTGTGCATGATTATGTGTGTGTGAATGTAAGTGTAATATGTGTGTGTATGCAAGTGTGTTGATGTTGTGAATAAAAGTGTTTATATGTGTATGTGTGTATATGCTTGACAATACGGCAAAACACAAACAGCAAAAATCTTCTTAGCAATGACAATACAAATATAAAATTCTAAATTTCGGCAGCATAACGGCGTAAAATGCAAATTACAAAAAAAACCATTCTCAACTTGCTCAACGCAAGGAAAAATACAAATCCACTTTGACATTTGTATACCTCTTCTCTACAACGACCTGTTCTTACATCATTGTAATTGTTACTCTAAGTGTGTTTAATATGTGTGTATGCAAGTGTGTTGATGTGTGTGAATGCAAGTGTTTATATGTGTGTGTGTGTGTGGATGTATGCATGATTGTGTGTGTGTGTGTGTGTGAATGTAAGTGTAATATGTGTGTCTGTATGCATGATTGTGTGTGTGTTTGTGCTATGTATGCAAGTGTGTTGATGTTGTGAATGCAAGTGTTTATATATGTGGGTGTATGTATGTATGTATGTGTGTGTATGCAAGTGTAATGTGTGTGCGTATACATGACTGTGTGTGTGTTTGTGCTATGTGTGCAAGTGTTTTGATGTGTGTGTGTGTGTGTGAGTGTGTGTGTGTGTGTGTGTGTGTGTGTGTGTGCTTACTTGGACACGCTTGCCCGATCCACCGGAGGAGGTCCAATGGAAGCTCCATTGGAGCTCCTCCATTCCTTGAAAGGCATGGTGAGAAAGCAGCGCGCGCGCTGCCCTCTCACCATGCCTTTCAAGGCATGGAGGAGGTCCAATGGAGCTCCTATTGGAGCTCCCCCATGCCTTGAAAGGCATGGTGAGAAGGCAGCGCGCGCTGCCCTCTCACCATGACTTTCAAGGCATGGAGGAGGTCCAATGGAGCTCCTATTGGAGCTCCCCCATGCCTTTCAAGGCATGGAGGAGCTCCAATGGAGCTCCATTGGAGTTCCACCATGCCTTTCAAGGCATGGGGGAGCTCCAATAGGAGCTCCATTGGACCTCCTCCGGTGGATCGGGTGAGCGTGCGCAGGTAAGCACGCACACACACACACACACACACACGTGAGTAGAAAATCTACACACACACACACACAATACCTTGTCTTCTCTTACTCTTTCTTCTTCACAGCAAAACTCCACTTTCTCTTCACTCCACTTTCATCTCCTTCTTCACAGAAAAACTTCACTTTCACTTCACTCCACTTCAATCTCAATTAAAACTCCATTTAAACTTCACTCCACTTTCATCTCAACTACTACTTTTTTCACACACACCATATATTACAAAAATGATATTGTGGTATAAACACTCACACACACACATTCATTTATATATATATACGTATATACACACACAAAGATATACACAAAATGGATTCATATATATAGTTTTACTAAAAAAATACTACGTTTTTTACACACACATGATGCATGGTTTTTAGGACCCCTTTTGAAGATGCAATAAAGGCATAATCAGTTGTTGGGGAGATGAGGATACTCTAGTCCAAGGGATCTCGAAAGAGAAGAAAAATCTACTTCACAAGCACCAAAGAGTAAAAAGTGCCATGGACAGAAGATACGTGGGAACGAGCTCTTATGCATGCCTACAACCTATATCTTACAGAATAGCCCATTCTAGGTGTGAATTTCTAGTGAAATTTACACGAGAATGTTCGTGTGGACTCACAGCACAGCATACTCCGTTTTCACTTTTTTACCAACAGTAAATATTTTTTACCACAGTAAATATTTTTTACCTACAGTAAATATTTTTCACCTACATGGTAAATACAAATCACTTTTTACCTACAGTAACATTTTTTACCCATGGTAAATATTTTTTACTGCACCATAAGTATTTGGTAGGTAACAGTTCACTGTTACTAGAAGCAGTGATTGGGCATCAACAATGCAGTTACAGGAGGAGAAAAGGGGAAAATCTTATGGTAAAGGTGAGTCAACAGGGATAAAGACTTTTGAGTTGAAAAGAGACATGCTGATTTTTTCAAAGAACACATGTCAAAAGAAGCCATGGTTGAGGATTTTTTGAGAATTTGATATTCAGGAGGACCCAGCAGGTCCCCCCCTTACATGTGCAGAACCTCTAGTTTCAACAGCCACCTTACCTGCTCTTAAATGCTGGTCAAGGCCTTATCCCCATGTGTCACAATCAGAAAAATCAGCATTTACCCTCCCCTCTCACATCACTCTAGAGAATATCTTGATGGTGACATATCAGGTGACCTCAATATGTTGACCACCCTAAGCAAAAAGTAACCCCAATCAGCGGATTTAAGCATGTTTATCCCTAATCCTAAACCCTCTCAGAAACCTATATAAGGAGGCCTTCTCTCACTCAAAACCAACACTTCACCCTGTTCACCAAGCAACGAAGCTATGACGACATTGCTCACAACGAGGAGCTATGGATGGAGCTCTACTCTCTCTCCCTCTCTCTCTCTCTCTCTCCCTCTAGTATGCTACATTACTAGCCCTAAAACCTAAATAAGGAGTCTTCTCTCATGGTCCATGGCCACCATCCTCGCCATCGTTCTCTAAGGTATTGATGTGTTGTTAGTAGGATCATACCTACTTGCTGGGTTGATTGTTTTTGACAAGGGGTTATGCCATCCTTGGCTTGCTTCTCTATATCCTTGTTATGTATGATCAGATGCGGTTGTATTGTTAAGCTGATGTCTTGTGTATATATATGTTACATAAGGTCCCTAAGCTTCGTTTCTATGTGTTTTGCCATATGTTTTGATGCCATCATAATGCCAGAAGTCTCACTTGCCTATGTGCACTATGTGTGAGGTCCCTAAACCTCTTAATTTAGGGTGGTGCCCCCTTTGTTTTGTTCTTTGCTTGTTTGCATGAGGCGTGGTTTGTGGAGTGTGCACGAGTACAGAGGCCACCCGATTGCACTGCTCTTTTTCCCGCTATCAACACACACACAACCATATATTTAAAAAAATGATTGTATGTGTTTGTGCGTATAAAAAACGTAGCATTCTTAAAGTTAAGTCATGCACACACACACACACACACACACAAAATGTAAAAACTATGTGCACAGTTAAATATCTTATGTGCACATACACACAACTTAAATATCTTAACTTTAAAAAATGCACATACACTCAACTTAAAAAATATCTTAACTTAAACTATGTGCACATACACTTAACTTAAATATCTTAACTTAATAAAATGCTACGTTGTTTACACACACCCACAAAATCATTTATACACACGCAGAGTAATGTATATAACTTAACTAAAATAATTATATATACACACTACCAAAAACACACACACATATATATAAAATGGCAAGATGGAATCATATATATAACTTAACTAAAAAAATTGCTACGTTTTTTATACAAAGTCAGTCATATAGAATGTTACGTTTTTTATACACACAATCATATATATATATATACACACTCACACACACACACACACACACATACACAAAAGATGAAGACACTATTAGACTGCATTAAATGCAGTCCTTGAACCACCATTTAGAAATTAAATGGCCCCTCAAATTTGATGACATATTCCACTGCACATACATTCAGAACCGTCATATATTAAATGCACTTCTTCAATTATGATTTTCATTATTCTTTGAGCCGTCACAAGATCTTATGCAACTGTCTTTTCATCTACCTACCAATATTTCACTTTCATTAACCTTCACATCTTTCATTAACTTTCACCAGTTTCATTAACCTTCACTTTATCTTTAACTTTCATTAACCTTCACCACCTTCACTTAATCCACCACAGTTTTCTCGCATCTCCACCCTGTAATCTGTTGCTTGAGAGAATATGTCCAACATGAAAGTAACAATAACTTGGAAGGTTGGTGGTCAGATAGTCAACCGCGACATTCAGTTGAAGGGAAACTCATTGTTGCTTAGTGCTTACTATTTGCAGAGTTTGCGGCCTCCATCTTGCCATTTTCAGTCACTATCTGCTCTTATTGAAAGTGATTGTGGCCAAACAAAAGTCTTGCTGCAACCACAGTGGGATATAGAAGGTCATCAGCATTTCTTAATAGATGGTTCTTTTTCGAGCTTGTTTGAGATGCTTCATTCAGACACATTTATACAGGTATCTGACAATGAGAAAGGAAATGACAAAGAGATATCTGAAGATGTTTTAAGCATTGTGTATCTTGAAAGTAGTGGTGACGATATAGGACAGCTCAAAACTGAGTCAATCGTCATTTGGATTCAACAAAATCCAGGGGCAAAAAAGTTAAATGATCTGTTAACATTATGTGGAGCTCCTTTGCAAGTTGCTGAACTTCCACAACATTATGATGGAAATTTGTGTTTTGAGTTACCTGCGACTCAGGATAAAACAAAACGAATGACAGGGATGGAACAACGCTTTGATAGTCACTTGTGGACTCGCCCATCTATGACAACCATGGCAATAGCATGCACAATTCGCCTAAGCCACTGTTTGGGATTCATGCAGTGTAATTATTCAACGTGTCCTCATTATATTAAGGAACAAGAATTCAATAGTAGAGATTTTCATGAATATTTGGACAGACAGGTGAAAAAGGACTACCTTGCAATGGAAGAGAATACAACAATAACTTGTCATTATTGTCAGAAGGTTGTTACTTGTGTTGCTGCTTGTCCCTGCAAAATCTATTATGTTTTGCCCAGAGATGGTACAATGTCGCGACTGGCAATACATGTTGGTAAACATTGTCATAATGTTAAGGCAGGAACCTCTAGCGTTGTTATTTCAAGAGTGCGGAAACTGGTAGGTGCAGTACTAAAAATAGAAAAGAGTGGCCCAAGAAAAATTCAAATGTTGGTGGCTCAACAACTTGTTCTTCACTCCTTGATTGGTGAGGAAGCTGAAGCTACATCCGATGTACAATTCAATGATTTTTTGGAAGAAATGATGCCACTGGTTCAAACCAAAGGGTAAGAAAACTCAATTTGGTTCCTTGAATTTGTTATTTTTTTAACTATTATAAATTTAGCCTTCTTGTGATGCATCGTGTAGGTTTTCTTCAATTGTTTCAAAGGAGAGAAAGAGTCAAGGTGCTGTTATTGGGGATGGATATGATAATATTTTATTGCTTCAAAAAAAGTGCATGTTTCCTTTTTTTCATGGGAGTAGATTTCCTGGACAGGGTGAAGAGGATGACAAGTGCTTCCTATTTAAAATGTCCACTAAAGGACCAGGTTCTGGGATTGATCTAGTAAATCGGATGAAAAGAACTGAAACTGGTGACTTGAGAAATGCGTGGGTACATTTTGATTTTACCCATAGAATAGATGGATGGGCAACAATGTCATGCTCAGTTTATGATCCAAGGTAATCTTGAAGTATTTAAATATCTAGTATTTTTTTATCATTAAATAAAAGAAGATGTGTGAAAATGTTTATGTTGAATATCTTGCAGCATACGATCACTACAAATAATTGCTATATATGAAACTAAAGAGGAGGATGCAAAGACTCAAGTTATTTTTTTGGAGAGCCTTAATTCAACAATGGAAAAGTACGGACATGGTGCAGCTGACTTTGCAGGTTTTATGTCTGATGAAGCTGGTGCAAATTGGAATGCTATTCGAACAGTCTTCAATGGCGGGCCAGATAATATCATGGAGGGACGTGAACGATCATGCCTATTTCATTGGGAGCAGAGTCTCCACAAATATGCTAAAAAGTGGATACCTCAACATCTAACAAATCAACACATTGATATGTGTGAGGACTAGAGAGCTTGTAAGACCATTGTGCTTGCATCTCAAAAGGCACTTTCAATTCAAAAGTGGTGGAGACAACATCTATCTACAGAGAGCATCACAAGAGTGAGCAGATGGTTTAAATGGTGGGAGCAACGAATTTCACACTGGGGAGAAATTGGAACACATGTAAGTACCTTTATGACAATCTATATTTTTAGAAAAAAAGTCTTTTCATACATGAAATTTATAAATTTTAATTCATGTTTTTTTGCATTTCATAGGGTGGTCTAAGTCCGTGGGAGTGGGCACAAATTCCCAATGTTAATTTATCAGAAAGTGTACATGCCAGTTGGTTAACAGGTGAAGGTGAAAAGAGAAAAATATCCTTGTATGATGCATGTGTAACAGATGTTATAAACTCATATATTCAATGTGCAAAGCGTTTGGGATATACTACTGGGCGTTATATAGGAACGGGTCCCACAATGGAGACCTTGCTTTCTCGAGTTGAATCTCAGCAAACTCCAACTCCAACCAACGTGGCCCATCTATTATACGAGGCTGTTGCAGGGACTCCCATGTATGCGCAGCCAATTTTGCATGGAGACAAGGAAACAGTACAACGCAAAAAGAGGGGCAAAACAGGAACAAGTAGCTCTCATCGTCCGGAATATGTCATGGAATCTAAGCAACGAAACCATCGCGGTCGACCAAAAAAAATCAAGTTTGATACCCAAGGACCAGGTATTTCTAACATTCCGCTACAAATTAGTGACAGTGATGATGATATTGGATCTCAAAAAGAAACAACCACACCTTTGTTATCTAAAACAAACAATGTGTTTGAGAGTGATGTGCCACGCACTCAGTGGGCCCTCAGGAGAATGCCCATTCAAAGTCAAAGAAAATGTTTTGGAACAGTAGGGAGAAAAAATTATGACAATATCTTGCATAGTCGCTCAATTGGTCTTGTTGCTCCATGTATATGGTCCGAAAGAATGTTCAAGGGTAAAACAATCGAGCAATGGTTATGGTGTTGTAATCATGATATTTTGCATACCCAATCAATCAAAAGACAAGTCAAAGATTTACCTCCTGCTCCAAATGTTTGGCCAATAGCAAGAGGGACAGATATATCCACACAGGAACTTGTCGCACTGCATCAGAGTGGATTTTGGACAGAGAATTCAATGGTAAATCCACAACCTCTTGCTGGCGACTGTAAAGAAGGTGGTGGCAGCTCAAGGAAGAAAAAGTGGAGGCATGGAATCTCTAAAGAGGCCATGAAAAAATTGGAAGCATGTAATAGTATGACAATTATATTTTTGGATGAAGTGAAAAGGTCTCAAGAGCATGTAATTTTCCGAGTTCTCACTGAAAATAGTTATGAGATTCATATAAAACAGAGTCCAGCATGCACGTGTTCGGATTTTCAGAAGCGAGAGAATACCAACAAATCCTTTTTGGCATGCAAACATATGTACCATGTGTACACAAAAGTGCTCGGACTTGAACCTAAGGAGCACATGATTATTCATCAGCCAACCCTCTCACCAATGGACATCGCTTTTATTCTTGGACAACCAAGGATGATTTCTCCCTCCATTTAATTACAACTGGTTTGGTATGCTTCTTTCACTCAACTAGAATATTGATCTATGATATGAAAGTGTTTTTCTGTATTTATTTTGGTTTATTATACTTGTGATTATTTATCTTGAAAAAAACATTGTTTATGCAGCAAAGGATTTCAAATTTCAAGCAAAAGATATGAAGCATCTTGCAAGCTATTTGGGAGCAAATTACTTGCCTTTTAGAGTGACCATTACATTTATGGCGACTATCCTTTTTTGTACTCTAATTTTGATCTTATCCTGTGGTAGTTTTGCGAATGTACTTACATCCTCAAACTTATGTTGTTTCAAAAAGCAATTGCTTGAGAAAATTAGTATTGTCTCTATCTGGCATTATTTTTTACTTCATCACATTTATATATGCTGTGGATTATATTTAACTCTGAAATTAGTGTTGTCTCTATTCTGCATGATTTTTTACTTTATCGCATGTTTATATGCTGTGGACTATTTGACTCTGATCACATGCGTTGCGAGCATATTTGACTCTAATGGCATGAGTTGTGAAATGGTGATTTTATTTGTTTACATTTTTTCCGTCGTTATGCCCTCTCGGTCTCTCTCTCTCTCTCTCTCTCTCTCTCTCTCTCTCTCTCTCTCTCTCTCTCTCTCTCTCTCTCTCTCTCTCTCTCTCTCTCTGCGTAGTGATATACAACTCTATGATTTTACTTTCTCTCTCTAGAAGAGAAGTCACAGGAAATTCTTGGATACGGGAAAGGCCAACCAACCAACCCTATCACAAATGGAGACTCCCTCAGTGAGCCCCATTGATCCTCCATATGTTGTTTTGCCAGGAGCCTCAGTACAATCTGAGCCCACAAGTGGCAGCTTTACCTTCCCAGATCTAGCTCATCTTTCTCTTAATGACACTACGGCTACCATGCATATCCTAGTGGTGAGCATGACAAGAAGTACACCATGGAGTTCATTTGTTAACACTGCGCCGATTCCTAGTAGCACAGTGCCCCCAACTATACCTACATGTAAGTATCAATCATGTGCACCTGTCGTACCTCAGCCTCATGTAGCTTCTACACCTCCAATTATTCCAAGAGCTTACAATCCACAATGACATTATCCAAGCTCTTATACAAGTGGAGCCATGCCATTTAATAATAACATGCCATATCAGGCATCCCCTATGCCTAGGGCCACGCCTGTAAACTTTGGACCACTGTCTGGTACACCACCATACGAAATATGGGACCCAAGAGCCGCGCGTATGCCAAGGCCAAGGTCAACTCCCATCTCACATGTGGTTCCAGGAGCACATACACCCATTATACTTGCTCAAATAGGAGATTTGGCAGCATTTGCTCAAACTATCGGTCGCTCTATTGCGGAAAACATGCGTAGTGCACCTGATAGAGAGCCTAGGAGCAAGGCAGCTCAAGTAGCTAAGCTCACACAGAAATTCAGTGGAGACGGAGATGCTAGAAATCATATGGAAGTCTTTGAACATGTGTGCGATTCCTTGGAAGAGCACAATGAGCTACATAAGTGTAAGGCTTTGAGTTTGACCCTAAGCGGAAAGGCTGGAGATTGGTATAGAACCTTAAGAGTAGAACTTCCAGATCCTACAGAGCCATGCCCACCTCCCAGCACCTTCTTTATAACTGAGATGGTAAAGAGAGCCATTGATAGGATGAGGACCAGCAAGGCATATGTCATGATGGTCTAGTAGCAGAGCACTTTACACATGCTAGAGATATGTTGGTAGAGGTTCTTGCAGTGTTGTTCAATCGTGCTATGTGTGAGGGGTTACCTGAGACTTGGAGGTTGTCTACTATTGTGCCTATCTTCAAAGCAGGTGATCCTACAGAGCCTGGGAATTACCGCACTATTATGGTTGGGCACACATTGGCACGGTTACATGCATCCATTCTTGAGCAACAGTTGAGTAATTGGGCAGAGGGTGAGGGTGTACGAGCAAAGGGCCAGGCCGGTTTCAGGAGGGGTTTCTCCACTCTTGATCATATTCTGACACTCGAAGCCATCATTGACGAGGGCAGGTCACATGGGAGACGGATTTATTGTAGCTTTGTGGATTTCCGCGAAGCATTTGACATGGTACCGAGAGCTCGATTGATGCGTAGATTGCAGGAGATGGGGGCGCCCATAGTGTTGATTTGGGGGATTATGGCTCTATACAAATCAGTGATGTGACATATACACACTCCGGAGGGGATATTTGATTTAGTTCACTCCACCATTTGGGTGAAACAGGATTGCCCATTGTCTCCTACTCTATTTGGTATGTATGTTGATGAGGTGTCTGATTACATTGACAGAAAGGGTGATAGAGGTGCCCAGCTGGCAAGGACGTGGATCCCATTGTTGTTATATGCTGATGATATTGTGTTGATCTCTGACTCACTAAAGGGTATGCAGCGACAGTTGGATGCATTACACAAATTTGCAAAGGATAGTGGATTGTCTATAAACCTTGGTAAAACCAAGGTTATGGTGTTTAACACCACACCACAGTGGATCTATGGTCAAGAGATTGATGTGTATACACTTACCTTGGGGTTGTCTTCACAGGGCCAAGGTTTTCTTTGGGGAGAGCAGCAGAGACTAGATTGACTAGAGCTTTTGGGGCCTTGGGAGGCTTGGAGAGGATGTGTTCGCAGGTTCAGTTCCAAGAACCTCGGACAAAGTTATGGCTCTTTGATACCTTAGTAGCCACAGCTATGTTGTATGGGGTGCAGACATGGGGACCTTTTGTAGGCCAAGATGGTTGTAGACGTATGGAGAGGCCCTTGGTATCTATGATCTCTCGACTGATCAGAGCCAAGGCCTCCGTACCCCACGCTATCATTCGAGCAGAGCTAGCTGCCCCTCCTATGGAGATTGAGGCGCTTACCAGATCAGTCTCCTTTGTGTACAACTTGTGGGATACTACTAGAGACAGATATGCTAGACTGGCCCTTGAGTCTTCCAAGACAGTTAGCTCTTCAAGGGGACACTTCATGCTGGTATGCACAGATGACATCATGGTTTCAGACGCATGGTTTCACCATGGACAGGCTACCCCCTTTCCAGTACTCTCTTCAGGCACCCTCGATGTCTCTTACACGAGTGCAAATTACTAGACTCATTCGTCAAGACCTGATCCAGCTGGATACGAAGAGGACATGGATAGAGCCGCCACAGGAGTTGGTCACGAAGATGGCTTTCTATAGAGAGCATCTTCTCTACCTCACAAGAGATGGGTTTGTGATTCGACCCAGCTACATGAACACACATGTCTCATGGTTTGCGGTGTGCCATTGGTCAGATACGCACGTCCTCACATCAGCTGGAGATTGAGACTGATAGATTTAGAGAGATACCAGTAGACAGTAAGATATGCCACTTATGCCAGTTAGAGCCAGAGACAGAGCTACATTACATATCATTGCAGAGTGTACTATGAGATACAGTGTAACAGACTTGGACACTCCAAGTCAAGAATCTACCGCGACAGCAACCAAATAACCACTTCAAAACAATTCACAGATCACAATAGATTTGCACTGGCCCGGCGGAGTTCCGTGCCTAGAGATATTGGCCCCAAAGACTGGCGCCCCTTTCGGTATTTCTTTTTGTATTAATCAATCATCAAAGTACAAGAGAGTGGTTAGGGTTTCACTCTCAGACTCTGCGTCTAGATGCTTTGAGAAGTGAGGCCCTCACCACTAATTTAAAGGTTACAATGGATGCCCAAAAGCAGAGCCCCAAAAGCTTCAAATCAAAAGCAATTGCTCTCTCTCTCTCACAGAGAGTCAAAACTTGAAAGCAAAAGCATTCTCTCTTTCTTTCTCATTAAGTAGAGAAAAAGCGAAATTTGCGTCGCTCCTCATTTTCAAAAAAAAAAAAATTAGCCTCCGCGATTTCTGAAAATTAGGGTTTTTGGCAGAAATTAGGGTTTGCATGAATTTTAGGGTTTCTAGCAGAAATTAGGGTTTCTGTTGTTGTCCGCCACGTCATCACTTTGTGACATAGCCCCCTCTTGAAAGCATTGTAATCGACCGCGATTACGCCTGCAAAACCGACAAAAGCCATAAACCATCTTAGCAGACACTGACTGTTAGTACCTACGTACTAGGAACACACATCTAGCACATGTACAAAATCGACAGTCACATCACAGGACATCACATGACATTCAACATTCATTCGGATCTTAGACCATGATTTATCGGCAATGTAGCTAGCAATCACATCTAGGTCCAAATCGGGACCTCATCGATGTCCGATTGACTAACCCCTATTGCAACCATGTCTATTCGAAATCAATCAGACCAAAATGCTGCAGTCATTTTGTCTATCAGTTCCTACACTCACAAGAAGTCAAGAACAAATTAGTATCATTATCAGGAATTCCATTTCATAAAGTCATCCAACAGAATACTGTCAGCTCTCAGTATCCCTGAAGCTCAAAGAGACATCAGTGACTTTAGTATCAAAATCAAGGCATCTATTGACAAAGGAGTGGAGTGACTCCCCTCTTGTGCATCCCACTGCACCAGATCTCTGGCCAAGCTGAATTATGGGTTCCATTTGGAGTAGACTATGCTAAACCAAAACATAGAGGTAAAGTTTCACAATCCGAGGAGTATCTGCTAGGTCCTCCTTGTCACAAAAATACGGAAGCGTAAACTAACGTTTAATTGCACTTCAAATACTCAAGAGAATTAGAGGGAGAGAGAAAACTTGACACTCCATTGGGGACCAGAAGATGGGCTGGTCCCCCCCCCCCATAAAGAGAATATCTTTATTACTAAGGGAGAATCTTTACAAGCACAGGAACGGGGCATACGCCCGTCCTCTATTCTTTCTTCTGTTCTGTTCTGACTACTGACTGAGAAAGTGTTTCCACTTTCTTTCTGCTTAGGGGATTTCCCATCTTCTGCGAGACTGGTTGGAAGCTCTCGAAAAGAGAGTCTATCTTCCAAAACAGCTCATCGGAAGCTCTCACAGAGGAGAGTCCATCTTCCGTTATGTGTTGCCTTCATGCTCATTCATTCATTCGTGAACACAAAAGAGAAACAAGCAAAATGCACACGCACATGCTTGCTGTAATTTTCTGCACATAACCTGAAATTCTTACCTGTGCACACCCCTATGCCGAAACAGAGATCTTCTTCGCGATGGAATCGCGTCAAACTTGATGTAGACTTAGGATAAGGAGAGAGAAGAGAATTTCTATGGTTGATCTGCTGAAAACAGCCCTAATCGAGGTGATTAGGGGCTGAAAACAGAGAATTACAGCAACCGCACTCTGCTAAGAGAGCGTCTACGACAGCTTCTCGCGATGAAACTTCACCAGAAGGTGTCTATGTCTGTGGGATCCCTTGTTCTTGACAATGGGAGCACAAGGCTACCACATATGTCGCAAGGGGCTGCTCTCAAGCTTCAATGGAGGGCTCCACCGCGTAGAGCACGCTCACATTAGGGGGGGTAGGTGCACTGCCAGCCCTAAAAATGGGGAAGGGGGGCTCCTAAATAGCCATCAGGGAGAGGGGGCGCTAGGAAGAGAGAGAGGGTGAGAGTGAGAGTGAGAGAGAGTTAGTTTGCATTGGTAAGTGTGCCACTTGGCACACTTACTTTAAAAGCTTAAAAACCATTCAAGTTTTGACTTTAAAAACTTCTAGCTCATTAATTAAAAATGTGCAACTAACTAACAAATGCTACCAATGATTCTTTTATGAGAACACCAAAGGTCTGCCGGCGCAATGCCGCACTTGCACTGCACCGCCTTTACCTGTTCACACTTGTCCGGCCGCCTGCCCGGGCACGTATACCGTTAAATTTAATTTAACGAAACTTACCCTAAGGCTTTATTAGCCTTAGGGTCATTGTTCTAAGGACCCCATCTTATTCATGTGCTTGTACTGACGCGCGTATTTTTCTGAGCCTAAAATCTGAGGCTACTGCTTATCCCTTTCTGAAGACCCGATTTCCCAATCACTAGGGCTTCAGGGTAATTTCTGCTAAGGTCCCTCTGAGGTGTTGTGGCCCGCATTTAGGCTCACCTGAGGCCTTAGAACTGCTAGGTCTATTCTGGTGTGCACACAACTAATTAGATAATTCTTTTCTCGTAAATAAATTAATTATTTACAAAGTCTGACTTAGTTACATCCCTCTTGGTTCTAAACAGTTGACCTCAACTGTAGAGCGTCAACATAACTGTGCAAGATGTCAAGGTAGTCCTTGAGATCGGATTCAGTCATCCACTTTGCATCTAAAGGAGTGTAATTCTTGAACTTGACTAAATACTTTCGATGTAGACTCCCTGACTTGAGTTGTCTCTCCGAGTGGTGTATTATCTGTTCAGGTTGAAGGATTTCCTCAGTCTCTTCGACTTCTGGAGGATCTTCGTGTACGGGCGCCACTGGAGGAGGTCCAACATATGGTCGGAGGAGACTGACATGAAAAGCATTGTGGATGCACCAGTTAGAAGGCAAATCCAATCTGAAAGTCACATCATTGACTTTATCTGTAATTTTGAAAGGGCCGTAAAATCTATGGGAAAGTTTGACAACTTTCCCTTTGCCGACCCACTTTTTCAATCTAGCTTTCTCAAACCGAAGCAGGACATATTGTCCTTTTTCAAGATTGAGATTCCTTATGTGCTTGTCTGCGTTTCTCTTCTGTTGCTCTTGAGTACGAAGAATCGCTTGCTTTACTTGTTGAGGGGCAATATCAATATTGCGCACAATTCATCTGCGGCGAAGATGTTTTCTTTGGTCACCATAATAGGAAGTAAGAGTGGCTTCCCATAAATAATTTCGAAAGGGGCTTTACCAGTTGAGGAATGTATGGTATTATTATACGCAAACTCAACTATTGGTAAGTACTGTTCCCATTCGGATTGTCGTTCCGAAACATAGCACTTGAGGAGATCTAAAACAGTGGCATTAGCAATTTCTCTTTGACCATCTGTTTGAGGGTGATAAGCTGATGAAAAATCAAGCTTAGTTCCCAAGTTTTCAAACAATGCCTGCCAAAATAGACTAGTCATGCGGGGATCTCTATCGCTGACAATAGTCTTTGGCAATCCATGGTGTTTAAAAATCTGAGCTAGAAATATTCTAGCCATGTGATCAGCTTTGATCGTCTTTTGTACTGGAAGAAAATGTGCTTGCTTACTGAACCTGTCTACTATAGTCCAGATTGCATCATTTCCATTCTTGGATCTAGGAAGATCCGTAATAAAATCCATGGCAATACTTTCCCATGGCGTGTTAGGCACAGGGAGCGGCTGAAGCTTGCCATAAACTTTATGTCTGTCATATTTCACTTTTTGGCATACTAAACACTCACGTACATTTTTTTCAATGTCCGCACGGAGTGTTGGCCAAAAGAAATACCTTTCGAGGGAACTAGTGGTGGAAGCAATTCCCCGATGCCCGGCATAAGGAGAATTATGTGCTTCATTCATCACCTTTTGTCGTAAGGGCTGAGCTATGCATATTGCTTGTTGACGATAGAGTGTATTATCCCTGATACAATAAGGTGGCTTTGAATGACCAGCTTGAAGATCTGCCCAAATTGTGGCGAAGTCTAGATCTTGAGGATACATCTCGCTGAGAGATTCTAGTTCCTCATGATAAATTGTTGTTAGTGCATTGATCTTTGGACGCCTGGAGAGAGCATCTGCAACTGCATTCTTCGTTCCAGAAGTGTGTAAAATCTGAAAATGAAACATTGAAAGAAAGTTGGCCCATCTCATCTGCTTTTCTGATAACTTTCTTTGTGTGAGGAAGTAGCGAAGACTTTGATGATCTGTCTTGATAATAAAATCAGCTCCTAATAGATAGTGTTTCCAAATGGAAAGAGCATGAATTACTGCCATTAGCTCTTTCTCGTATATGGAGACATGCAACTCTGCATCTTTAAGGCGCCGACTTTCATAGGCTATCGCATGACCCTCTTGGTTCAAAACTGCTCCTACACAATCTCCAGATGCATCGCAGTATACCTCGAAAGGTTTGCGAAGATCAAGGACGGTGAGAACAGGTCCGTGACTAAGTAGATACTTAAGCTTTTCGAAAGCTTGTTTTTGTCCAGACCCCCAATGGAATGGAATCCGCTTCTTTGTCAGGTCATGGAGGGGACCTGCTATCGCGGCAAAAGCTCGAATGAAATGCCGATAATAAGAACAAAGGCCAAGGAAACTTCGTACATCATGCACTGTAGTTGGCGTAGGCCATTCTACAACTGCTTGAATCTTATCAGGGTCCATTCTCACCTGGTTGTGAGATACTATATGGCCCAAATAGTGGATTTCTTTTAGAAAGAACTCGCTCTTCTTAGCATTCACAAATAATTTGTGTTTGCGTAATTCTTCAAACACTAAGGCGAGATGCTTATAGTGTTCGTCTTCCGTCTCTGAGAAGATTAAGACGTCATCAAAGAAAACGCCTGTAAAGCTTCTGTATGAGTGGAAGATTCTATCCATCATTCTGTTGAATGTAGTTGGTGCATTAGTGAGCCCAAAAGGCATCACTAGAAATTCATACAACCCGAAGGTTGTTCTAAATGAAGTCTTATGCACATCCTGAGGAGCTATGCGGATTTGATGATAACCGCTCTTCAAGTCTATACGACTAAAGACACTGGCTCCTTGTAACTTATCAAGAATGTCGTCAATCCGAGGGATTGGAAATCGATTCTTGATTGTGATCTTGTTTAGAGATCTATAGTCTATGCACATGCGGAATGTGCCATCCTTTTTCTGTACTAGCAAAACAGGTGAACAATATGGAGAAGTACTAGGCCTTATTAAGCCCTTCTCCAAAAGTTCGTTAACCTGCTTGAGAATTTCCTCTTGCTGCATTAGACTAACTCGATAAGGGGGCTGATTTGGAGGAGAACTTCTTGGGATCAAATTAATTGTATGATCCTCAGGTCGCGAAGGTGGGAGTTCATTTGGAAGTTCATCTGCAAAACAATCTTTATATCTTTCTATTAACTTAAGTCTTTTTTGCTCTAAAGAGGAAGAAAGTTGTGAAACAGACACATCTCTCTCTCTTGCAAAAATCAAGTACGCTGAAACACACTTTTTCATTTCTTTCTTGATGGCAATGTGATTGGCGATAGGAATACGCTAATCACCTGCATCTGCAAGTACAAGATACTCCTTTCCTTTATGAGCAAAAGATAAGGTTTTCTGAACATAGTCAGGAATGGGATGCATCTTGTAGTGCCAAGGCATTCCCAAGATAACATCGCATCCTTCAAGTGAAGCTAGTAAGAAAGACTCTTGATCCTTGTAGTCGTCGACCTTTAGATTCAACTTCCCTATGATTGGAGTAGAGTTTGAGTTCTGCCCTTTGAAAGAAGATTGCGCTTGAATAGAGACTCCAAAACGATTGGGCTGCAAGTTCAGGTCGTCAGCTAGCTTGGTAGAGATGAAGTTGTCTGTACTACCAGGGTCAAACAAAATAAGAGCCTGCTGGTTGTTGATACTACCCCATGCTTTGAGAAGAGCTCTTTCTTTTCCATCCTTGGTTGTATTTCCCTGTACATCTGGGACTGCATTGGAAGAGGGTGGTTGTGGAGGTTTGGTAGGACAGTCACCCTTCATATGACCAACTTGTCCGCACTTGAAGCATCTTCCTTCACTAATGTATGTTCGCAACTCAGCAGGAGAGAGATATCTCCCTTTCTTGGGCTGATTTGGCTTTGCTTCTGCTTCGGAGGCGGTTCTTTTTTTCTTTTGAGAAGAAGTAGAAGAGGTAGGTTGCTCATGGAGAGCCTTCTGCTTAGCATGGTAAGTGCTTTGCTCCATCTTCCTGGGAGTACCCTTGTCATGTATTCCATCAGCTATGCGGGCTGATTCCATAAGTATCTGCAAGTTACCTCGAGGGTAAAGCTTCATAGCCTTTTGCAAGGCTTCATGCAAACCTGCTTCAAACGTGCGCATCTTCTCCGAATCGTCAATCTTCTTGAATGGAGTGACTTTCAAGAGAACGTCCCAAAACCTATCCACATAGCGTGGAACAGTTTCGTTCTCTGACTGTGAAAGTCGATCCCATTCTTTCTTTACC
The DNA here is from genome assembly GCF_014529385.1 of Adiantum capillus-veneris. NCBI lineage: Eukaryota > Viridiplantae > Streptophyta > Polypodiopsida > Polypodiales > Pteridaceae > Adiantum > Adiantum capillus-veneris. Next base: position 110,350,946 of record NC_140953.1, on the reverse strand, counting down.
TCTTCCTCATAGTCTGGAGGAAGGAACTGTGCATAGAACTCCTTCTTGAAGGCACTCCAATCTTGGGGTTTGCGATCTTCCAGGATAAGGGTTAACCACCAATTGCTGGCGGTGCCTTTCAGGTACAAACTGACATGGCGAAGCTTGGATCTTTCCTTGAAATTCCCTTCTGCAAATGCAACTTCAAATTGGCGGATGAAAGCCAAAGCTTTGTCATTATCACGCCGTCCATTGTAGGTGTCGAATTTCACATCTTTATCTCTCGACTTGAATGTTTTCTGCCTATGGTGCTCCTTCTTTCTATGCTTAGACTCCTTGGGGACAGGAGTTCTTTCCCTTGAATGTACTTCTTGCTGCGACGGATCGTCGAGAAACATGTCTTCCGGAGAAACTATGCCTTCCAGATCCTTCATGAAAGAGAACTGAGGGGAATCAGGGGGATCCTGCTCTTGAACTTTTGGATTAAACCGCACATGACGTTCTGGAGATTTCTTCTGCCTCTCGTGCATGCGGGAAGTTCCAATCAAAGGATCTTTTCTTGGTTGTGGCGCCTTTGGGTTCTGCGGAATTTCTCCCGACCCCATCGGCATTTTCTCCTTCCCTTTTTCAAGAGTATGGAGAATCTTTTGGACTTCTGGATGGGAGAGAGCTTTCTCCAACTCTTCCACCTGCTGTTGAAAAAGAGAGAACTCTATCTCGCGTCCTCCCATTTCTGCAGTCTGCCAAGAGTCGTCAATCCCTTCAGGAAGAGAGAGAGGACCTTGCTCTGATACCACTGTCACAAAAATACGGAAGCGTAAACTGACGTTTAATTGCACTTCAAATACTCAAGAGAATTAGAGGGAGAGAGAAAACTTGACACTCCATTGGGGACCAGAAGATGGGCTGGTCCCCCCCCATAAAGAGAATATCTTTATTACTAAGGGAGAATCTTTACAAGCACAGGAACGGGGCATACGTCCATCCTCTATTCTTTCTTCTGTTCTGTTCTGACTACTGACTGAGAAAGTGTTTCCACTTTCTTTCTGCTTAGGGGATTTCCCATCTTCTGCGAGACAAGTTGGAAGCTCTCGAAAAGAGAGTCTATCTTCCAAAACAGCTCATCGGAAGCTCTCACAGAGGAGAGTCCATCTTCCGTTATGAGTTGCCTTCATGCTCATTCATTCATGCATCGAACACAAAAGAGAAACAAGCAAAATGCACACAGACATGCTTGCTGTAATTTTTTGCACATAACCTGAAATTCTTACCTGTGCACACCCCTATGCCGAAACAGAGGTCTTCTTCGCGATGGAATCGCGTCAAACTTGATGTAGACTTAGGATAAGGAGAGAGAAGAGAATTTCTATGGTTGATCTGCTGAAAACAGCCCTAATCGAGGTGATTAGGGGCTTAAAACAGAGAATTACAGCAACCGCACTCTGCTAAGAGAGCGTCTACGGCAGCTTCTCGCGATGAAACTTCACCAGAAGGTGTCTATGTCTGTGAGATCCCTTGTTCTTGACAATGGGAGCACAAGGCTACCACATATGTCGCAAGGGGCTGCTCTCAAGCTTCAATGGAGGGCTCCACCGCGTAGAGTACGCTCACATTAGGGGGGGTAGGTGCACTGTCAGCCCTGAAAATGGGGGAGGAGGGCTCCTAAATAGCCATCAGGGAGAGGGGGCGCTAAGAAGAGAGAGAGGGTGAGAGTGAGAGTGAGAGAGAGTTAGTTTGCATTGGTAAGTGTGTCACTTGGCACACTTACTTTAAAAACTTAAAAACCATTCAACTTTTGACTTTAAAAACTTCTAGCTCATTAATTAAAAATGTGCAACTAACTAACAAATGCTACCAATGATTCTTTTATGAGAACACCAAAGGTCTGTCGGCGCAATGCCGCACTTGCACTGCACCGCCTTTACCTGTTCACACTTGTCCGGCCGCCTGCCCGGGCACGTACCGTTAAATTTAATTTAACGAAACTTACCCTAAGGCTTTATTAGCTTTATTAGCCTTAGGGTCATTGTTCTAAGGACCCCATCTCATTCATGTGCTTGTACTGACGCGCGTATTTTTCTGAGCCTAAAATCTGAGGCTACTGCTTACCCCTTTCTGAAGACCCGATTTCCCAATCACTAGGGCTTCAGAGTAATTTCTGCTAAGGTCCCTCTGAGGTGTTGTGGCCCGCATTTACGCTCACCTGAGGCCTTAGAATTGATAGGTCTATTCTGGTGTGCACACAACTAATTAGATAATCCTTTTCTCGTAAATAAATTAATTATTTACAAAGTCTGACTTAGTTACACTCCTCCTCCATCCCCTTCGCATCAAATGCAGGAAAGTTCTTGAACTAAACCAAGAACCGCCTTCGGCCTTTACCTTTCTTCGTATCGTTATGTGCCAAAATCTGTTCAGGAACAAGGATCTCCTCGTTTTCTTCCACTTCGGGTTGCTCATCAAGCTCCCCATCATCAGGCACATCACCCTTAACAGGGTTCAAGAGACTCACATGCAATGCATTGTGAATCCTCCATGTATCTGGCAGGTTCAATCGGAAGGAGACATCATTTATCTTTTCAGTAATCTGGAATGGTCCGTAGTATCACATACTAAGCTTTGGAAAAAGCCTCTCCTTTCCCTTTTTCTTTCTTAGGTGTGCCTTCTCAAAAGTAAGAGCACCCAATCATCCTCCTTCAATTTCATGTCGCGACGATGGCAATCCGCTGCCTTTTTCTGTCGTTCTTGAGACTTCTGCAAAGTCTCGCGAACCTCGGCAAAAGCCGTATCCAGATCTCGCTTATATTCATCCGCGTCAAAGATCTTATCTTTCGTGCTCAGGAAGGGTGGAACCTTCGCAACACCTTCAACAATCTCACATGGCGTCTTCCCCATCGAAGAGTGTATCGTGTTATTGTAGGCAAATTCCACCAAAGGTAAGTTCTTTTCCCATTGAGTCTTCTGATCCGAGATACAAGACTTTAATAAATCTAAAATCACTGAATTGGCAATCTCAAATTCCCCGTCAGTCTGCAAGTGGAACGCTGACGAGAACTGCAACCGCGTGCCAATGTTCTCCCAAATTGCCTTCCAAAACAAACTCATAAATCTGGGGTCTCTGTCGGAGACAATCGTCTCAGACGTGCCATGTAATCGGAAAATCATCGTGATCTTTCTGTGTTCTCGGGAGATCGAAAATGAAATCCATTGCAATACTTTCCCAGGGGTGGGTGGGTATGGGTAAAGGCTGTAACAATCCCTGTGCCTTATGCCTGTCAAACTTGACCTTCTGGCATACCAAGCAACTGCGCACAAACTCTTCCATATCCTTTTTGAGTCTCGGCCCAAAGAAGTATCTCTCTACCCCTTTCATGATGGTAGCAATGCCGCGGTGACCCGTAAAAGGTGGACAGTGGCATTCAGTCATAACCTTATCCCTCAACGGCTGTGTAACGCACAACATAGTCTTTTTCATCAAGTAGCCTTCCCGAAGGGAGTATCCAACTACTGTCTCCCCATCCCGTATCCGTGTGAAAATATCTGCAAAATCTGTATCTGTGGCATACTGATCGACCATATCCTCGAAGCTCCTATGATGTATTGCGGAAATAGCCAGAACCAACTGTTTCCGATACAAAGCGTCTGCCACCACATTCTTTTGTCCCTGCACATGGACAATCTGGAAATGGAACTGTGACAAGATGTTCGCCCACCGCATCTGCTGTTCCGAAAGCTGCTTCTGTGACAAGAAGTAGCGCAAACTCTGATCGTCTGTAAAGACAGTAAAATCCGCTCCGAGTAGGTAATGCCGCCACTGAGTAATAGCATGGATAATCGCCAAAAGCTCTTTCTCATAGATATGTGCTGTCATCTCCGGCCTAGAGAACAAACGGCTCTCGTAAGCTATGACATGGCCTTCTTGCATCAAGACCACACCCAAACTACGACCACAAGCATCACAATATACTTCAAATGACTTCTGCAAGTCTGGCAAAGTCAAAATAGGTCCTGTAGTCAATTTCTCTTTCAATGTCCGAAAGGCAATCACCTCTGTGGGTCCCTGAGTCAAGGTATGCAAAGGGGAAGCAACCTCTGCAAACTTTCGTATGAATCGCCTGTAGTACAAACACAGTCCCAAGAAGCTTCTAACTTCATGGACATTCCTCAAATCGGGCCAATCAAGGATAGTCTCTATCTTGGCCGGGTCCATTTGCACTCCTGCTGCTGACACAATGTGTCCCAAAAAGTGTATCTCTGGTAGGAAAATTTCACTTTTCTTTGCATTAATCACTAACGTGTGATCTCGTAATGCCTGAAAAACTTGAAGCAGATGATCTCTGTGTTCTGCCTCATTCTTGGAGAAAATAATGATGTCGTCAAAGAAAGTGCCAACAAATAGCCTGTACTCTCGAAAAATCCTGTCCATCATCCGGTTAAATGTCGCAGGAGCATTGGTTAAGCCAAAAGGCATCACCAAAAACTCAAATAACCCAAAAGTCGTCCGAAAAGCTGTCTTGTAGACATCTCCTGGCGCTATCCTGATCTGATGATATCCACTCTTCAAGTCAATCCTGCTAAAGCACGAGGATCCCTGTAACCTGTCAAGTATATCATCGATCCTAGGAATCGGAAATCTGTTCTTGATGGTGATTTTGTTGAGAGCGCTATAATCGATGCAGATTCTCCAAGATCCGTCTTTCTTCAAAACCAACAACACTGGAGAGCAATACGGTGAAGTACTAGGCTAGACAAGACCCTTTTCCAAGAGGTCTTTCACTGGGTTCATAATCTTTTCATTCTGTACTCGGCTCACACGGTAAGGTGGCCGATTCGGTGGCGTGCTTCCAAGTATCAGATCAATGGTTTGATCTTCAGGCTCTCTGAAAAGCAATCGGCATGAGTGTGGAGAAAAATCTTGGCGTTCTTTTGATCAGGTCAAAACACATTCAACCTTTATCCAGCGTTCAGTTCTCTCCCAAAAGAATGAGTAAGAAACTGAAGTTCATCAAGTACAATCTCTAAGCCCTTCATTTATCAAAGTCGCTTTCTCGACCCGGTAGTCAACCACGGTGTAGTTCTTGTGGTACCAAGGGATCCTGAGTAGAACGTCACTCGCGTGCCCTGAACACCCCTGTCATTGCAAACGAAGTTTGCCAATGCTCGGTGTAATGGCAACATCCTATCCGGGTGCCAGTCGAACTACCTTCGCCTGTGGCGTTAGTCTGTCGGGCGTAATTTCAAATCGAGCCGCCAATTCCAAGTGAAAAGATGTTGGCCTTGGCTCCTTCAAGAGAGCTTCCTGATCCTTCACTTTGCCCCAAAAGCGGCAAAGTTTGTACTTTCATTCATTAGATTCGATACACGTCCCACGCCATGTGGCACCAATTCTGCTTTTTTATCTGCCTTTTCTGTCACGTTCCTCGGCTGCTCTCGAACTCTCAGGCCTGTCGTCGTTCTTATCATTCTGTTCTTTCTGTGCCTTTTTAGGACACTTCGCGGAGATATGTCCCTGTTCCCTGCATCCAAAGCACTTCCTCTCTCGGATGAAGCGAGCTCTCTCCTCACAAGTAAGCTTGGGTCATGCATCTTTTTTCTCTGGGTTGCTCTTTTTCTTTCTACTTTCATTCCCAGAAGTCTGTTCGGCTCGTTGTGTCATGGCCTTATCTATGGGGTAGGTCAAACTGCCAGAGTGAATGGCAAAGACCCACTTCGCATGACTCATCAACTCCTAAATAGAAGCTGACTTCTATTCCAAGCAATGATCTCGGATCTCTGTAGGTAGACCCAAGGTAAACCGCTCAATCTGTTCTCTGAACGAGATCTTCTTGAATGAAGAGGCAAGTAGAAAAGAGCTCCAGAATCTTTCACAATAAGCATTGATTGTATCTTTCTTGGTCATCCGAAGATGGTTCCAAGCAGCTCGTACATCTCGTTCATATTCTTGCGTCAACCAAGAAGAAATAAAAAGCTTCTTAAATTTCAACCATTTAACTGGCGCACTCTTGTTAAAAGAAGCATGGACCACCAAGTACGAGCATTCCCCTTAAGATAAGAGATAGCTCTCCGAATCTTGGAGTGCTCTGAATAGCGTCCTCCCGGAAAGCGATGTCAAACTGTTGTATAAAAGACAAAGCCTTCGAAGCATCTGAGTATCCTGAAAAAGTATCAAACTTGATCAAGTGGCCACCTTCCTTAAACTCTCGGACTTTCTTGCTTTTATCTTCGAGAAAGTCATACTGGTTGGCTTTGTAAAAATTCTTCTTGTTCGCATAAAACTTTCCGTCGCTCATCATTTTCAAAAAAAATATTTTATTTTTTTTCTTTTTTTAGCCTCCGCGATTTTCGGAAATTAGGGTGTTTGGTAGAAATTAGGGTTTGCAGGAATTTTAGGGTTTCTGGCAGAAATTAGGGTTTCTGCTGTCCGCCACGTCATCACTTTGTGACATACAGGGCCGTTTCCACTGCTTATATAGAGAGGGTTTCGGTCCTTTCTCTAGGGTCATGAGTTATGAGGATCATAGATGTCTTGGGCTATATCTACTTGAGTTACACAAATATAGAGACACTCTACTTGGGAGAGATAGAGAGAGACAGTCCCAAAGACAGATTACAGATTTCTTCGCGCTAGATATGGGACAGCCAAAGGAGCAATCGTCATTGCAGAGCTCGGCCCACACTCATTCGACCACTACCGGCACTCTCATCGACCGAGCACTGGAGCTATAGAGATCTAGACAGCAACGATTGAGGAGAGGGGCTACGGAGACTACAGCAGAGGATTCGAGCCATACTCTCTCGATATCCAAAGTGCAAATGAGGATGGATTCTAGTAGTAGTATCTAGTTCTTTTATACCCAGACACGGTATTAGATTCACCATTTTGTAACAGATTGGTCTCATAGATCATTTTGGCCTTTTGAAGACGTTAATATAACATCTCATCTCATCTCATCTCATCTCTCTCTCTCTCTCTCTCTCTCGTGAAAGTAGCAAATCTATATTACTGATTACTGTACAAATCCCTGGTAGCGCCAAAAAGGCCTACCACCAAGGCAGTAAAAACATGGTATGCTGTGGGTGAGTGGGATGCTAGGGGTGAAGCACCAAGGAGGTCTGTGAGAGGAGTGTAGAAGGAACCACTTCAGGGGGCTGTAGTGCCACTGGATGTGTCCACCGTCAAGCATGAAGAAAAGCCTGGTGGAGCCCCACCGACGGCAGAAAGCAAAGCGGCGTTTCTCCGCGAGCCAGCTGATCCATCCCATGACTACGTAAGGTGTGGATTATGTCCATCCAAATTCCTGTCAAAACTTGCTCAGTCCTCTGCGGCTGTGAACTGAGTATATGAAGACAGCAGGCCTTCCATATACCCCATAAGGCAATGATGGCTATAGTACTGAATCTCTGATCTCTGGCATGTGGATCTCCCTAAGAAGCTGTAACTGGAAGCAAGTCGAAGGATCCTCGCCTATAGCCTATGCAAGTGAGCTGGAAGACAGTGTCCGAAGGACTACACTCAAAAGCGATATGGCGTCCCGGTGTAGACATCAACCAGGAGACCGACCCCCACGTCAGAATTCCATCCTGTAAACCAACCCTGCTCAAAAGCATAGAGACCGCATCCCAAACTTCCCGAGAAGGAGGGCATTGCCAAAGGCAATGGCTAACTGACTCCGGCACATGTAGCGTACAACGTAAACAAGTGGGGTCATGACCAGTGACTGCACTCCATGTGCCAACTGGTAATCCAGCATGAGCTAACATCCACATGAAATATGGGATCCTCCTAGTGAGGTGCAAATCCCATAGAGCTGGCGAATACTGTGCTAAGTAAGCATGTGACAGTTCTGCAGGTAGCCAGGTACGCAATCTAGTGGGATGCTCTCTCTGTTGACGCGCCTGGAGAATGCGTCCAATCCTGACTGAATACTCAAAGAAAGATACTAACGCACAAGACATGTCCACATGTGGCCAACGCCACTCACCAGGATCCCAGTAAAGCTGGCAAAAGGGTCTACCCTCCCAAACCCAAAGTGTCCAAAGAGGGGCATCATTCGGCAAAAAAGCAAGGTCTCCACATCTGCGACGTGTATGCGAGCCCACTACACGAACAAGCACCCAATCGCCATCTGGCATCTCTCTCCTACCTCATAGCTCCTCTCTAAGGTGATTCGTAAGTGTGGCAAAGATTCTGTACTGAGAAAAGCATCATGCCATATTTGACCATTGGCTTACCTTGGTCGTCTAAAGAGGCTCACCAACCAACGCGAGCGGGAAGAGAAGATATACCTCTAATAACGCGATCCTACTCCTCAGGGATGGCCTCCTCAATCTCTGCTATGCGAGATCTGATCCCTCTACCAATGTCATACTGATCTGCCATGAAATCAACATCCAAGTGGCGAGTCTGTGTCCAAGCAAGCAAGGAGGAAGCTGGACCAAAAATCCCAAGCTGCCCAGTCAATGTGCTGTCTCCCCCATAGCTGTCTACCTTGTTGGTCTCGAATATGAGTGTTCCATATAAGTTGCTGCCGCTCTATCTCTTCCGCGGAAGGAGGAGGAGAGTGAACCAAGGCTCTTCTCATGGAAATCAAAATCTGCAGCAAGGAAGGGGGAGAGGTGCGCCAGAGTAAGCAGGGCATCGGTAAACAAAAATCTGAAACCAGGTCTCCAAGAGTGATGGTCTCGAACCCCCGTGCAAGGGACCACTATAGCCAAGCCTGAAGACAATAGCAGCTTCCAAGGTTCATTGCCAAGAAAAAGACCTCTGACAATGATCTTGGTAAGCAATGCATGACTGCATCTCTTGGGTCAATGATTCCCAACCCTCCTTCCCTTTTGGGCATAATAACCATGGACCATCGCACTCTAGCTCTCATATCATGTGATTCGTCAGAACCTCCCGAAAGGAAGTTCCTGACCAAGCGTCTCAACTACGTCATCATCCCCGAGTGTAACATCCAACACGAGGCTATATACCAAGCATAGGCTAGAATCACCTGATTGGCTACCGTAGCCCTGCCTGCGAGAGAGAGATTACATGAAGACCGATGGCATAACTTCCTGCGTATAGACTAAAACACTGGAAGAAACTGCTGCTCCGTTGATACATCCATACCTATCTGAAAGTCCAAGTAGCGACATGTCTCGCCAGGGCGCAACCAAGAGAATCCTTCTGAAACACCCCATGTGGGAAAATCATCTGAGCAAATCAACAAACCATGTGACTTATGCCAATTTATGCATGCACTGCTAGCTAAACAAAAAGTATCCAAGGACCGTCTCGTGGCATCCAACAAATTTGGCTCATATGAAATATAGAGCAAAGTGTCATCTGCATACTCCTAATCAAGTAGGTCTGGCTCACCAGCCAACGGCATTTGTAAACCTCTGAGAGCAGAAATCTGTCCCCTCAAAAAATCATGCATCATCTCAGCCACAAAGAGAAACAAGGAGCCAATGGGCAGCCCTGCCGCAGCGAACGTGTGAGTGAAAAAGGTCTACCCACATGCCCTGCAATCGTGACTGCACTCGTGGCAGAGCGATAGAGTGCTGCGACTCCTGAAACCGAAGCATCTGGAACGCCTATCCTGAGCAAGGAACCCTCCAAAAAATCTCAGTCTACACTGTCATAAGCCTTCTCAAAGTCTAGGAGGAAAATGGCTAGTGGCTGGTTAGACGTCCTGGCCCACTCTACTGCCTGGTGGAAACAAAGAATGTTGTCCAAAATACATCTATCTTGGACAAAGAGGAGTGAATCAAGTCTGACAGAAAAGGACATAAGCAGGCACTAATCATCATGGCCAGTATCTTATATAACGAAGAAAGGAGTGTGATAGGATGCCACTATCTAAGAAGAGTGGTGTCTCCTCCCTTTGGTATAAGAGATATAAGACCTGAAAATAGTGCAGTGGGCATCACTCCAAAAGAGAAAATCTCCTGACAACCACGAAGCCTCGTCACATGAAGTATATCCCAGTGCTGCAAGAAAAGACCACATGTAAAGCTATCCTCCCCCGGGCAGGAGGAGGATTGAAAACCCTCAACTGCATCCCGAAGCTCGTCCAAGGAGAAAGGAGCCATGAGCTGAAGCTACATGGCTGGAGTCACTCACCTCGTAGTAAAATCCTAGACCTGGTCACATGCCTGTAAAATCTGATCTGTAAGCAGCTCTATCGAGAAAAGGTCCTCGTAGAAAGTAGTAGCCACATCAAGAACCTCGTCAGGATGAGTGTGCAGGTGTCCAACTGAATCTCTAATGGCGCGCATAGTGGATCCCGTAGGTCTCTCTCTGAACATGGCAAAGAAATCTTTGTTCACCGCATCAGCTTTGCTGGCCCACGAAGAAACCGAGGCATATTGTGAGAACTGAGATTGCTGCTCCTGAATCTGTTAGAAATCAGCCATCAACTCGGCCTGCCTGCCCGCCAGGTAGCAGTCCTGGGGGAAGTCCTGTAACAAGAGGCGAGTGGAGGCTAAAGGAGCCCTGAGAGCTCTCTCTCATCTCTGTGAATCCCTACGTCTCAAGAGAGTCACATGTCGGCATGCTGCGCTAGAGGCTGCTATGCAGGTAGCCAACTACGATTCATAACCATCAAAACCTGATGCATCCATGGTCCAAATCTGTGTCAAATGCTGTATCAAAGATACATCTGCCAAAATAAGAGTCTGGTATGCGAACTCCCGTACTGCACGCAGAGGAAGACCGAAACTGAATGCACAAAGAAACTGGAGCATGGCCAGATAGTGCAGTCCCAGGCCAAATAGTCCTCAAACTACCCTGGGCGACAGCCCACTGTCCCACATAACATCTCTCTAGTCTCTCCAGAAGCCTGCCCTGCTGACGATAGAAACCCCAAGAATATGATGAGGAATCGGAGCGAGAGCCAAAGGAAGGCAAGTGCCACCCATCAACTACCAAAGTATGGAAAAGAAAAGTATCCCAAGCATCTGCCGGAGGTGACCACTGACTACCATGCTGCAAAAGAGAACCAAAAGGAGTGGTGTCCTTATGCTCTTGAACAAGACGAATGTCCACATTTCCAACTACATGTCTGTCCAATTCCTTTTTCATGAATCGTTTGCACGACCCTCTTAAAGTAGAGCCACACAAACTATTAGTGTTCCAGGAAATTATATGTAAATCCATGGATAACTAATGAGCAGAGACAGCAAACCTGTACAAGTCAATGTCTGGCTCTCTTGGCATCCTCCAGGGAGATGGTGGCAGATGTCGCAGGCGCTACGTGTGACAAAAGAGACTGTGTCTGCATACCAAGATGTGAGATAATGCTGTTTGCAGCCAATTGCACAGGCCTCCCATAGAGCCCAAGACCGAACAGTGAGAGGGAGGTCTGTCTCCTATGAAACAGAAAACACCAAAGGGAGACAAAAACAACCATCCCCATCCAACCTCTCTCTCTCTCTCTCTCTCTCTCTCTCTCTCTCTCTCTCTCTCTCTCTCTCTCTCTCTCTCTCTCTCTCTCTCTCTCATCAAAACATGTAATGAGCGACACCATACATCCACAACAAGACAAAAATACAAAAATGCTGATGTGTAGCTTTGAAACAATCAGTAACCATCCACTGGTGTTACATAGACCTAAAATGATCTCACTCCTCTCGGATCAAAACATGTAGTAAGCAACACCATACATCCAAAACAAGACAAAAATACAAAAAACCTAATGTATAGCTCTGAAACAGTCAGTAACCATTCATTGGTGTTACATAGACCTAAAATGATCTCACTCCTCTAGCTGTCGTGGCACATACTGCCACTCGAAGCCTATGACCCGCACCTCCAAATCCACGTCCATATCGAAAGTGCGACCTCAGGATGCCACCAAGTATGTCAGCATCTTCTCTTGTGTGGCACTCAATAATACCTGTGAAAATATCATTTGCAAGCCCTCCTGCATCTGGTAAAAAGCGAGGAGCTATGCCGGATGGTAGAGATATAGGACATCCAGCCGCTGATGCTCCTTGAAACTGGGCTAAAATGGGCATTATAAGTTGTTCCAAAGTGTTGTTTTGAGGTAAAGGTGGAATAAGTTCAACCACTACCAAGGGGGGATCAAGAACATGATTTATAATGGGGTATTTCATGAGCCATCTATCCCACTTCTTGTCGAACATTGACAAGTCAGGATCAACACTTCCCGGTGTGACACAATCCAAGTGGGGCTTCTTGGACAAAAATGAGATTATGGGTAGGAATTGAGAAAACCTTGGATTGTCTGCATGAAGTAGATCCCCCAAATGCTGCTTTTGCTCTTGCCAAGTGGCGAACCCATTCCCTTCTCGCCGGTGGGAGGCACAAGGACTCTGATACTTGCTTGAGATCACAAGGACCTCCTCTTTGAACCTCCTCAAAATACTCAATGAAGAAGTGTCGGCGCAGGTATTCCTCTTGTCGTGAGCTAGCCAAGCAACCACTTTCTTTATATTAAAGCTTGCCTTCAAGGGACTTCCTCGTACAGCCATGTCTTCAATATCCTCCTCTTCTTGTATGCATTGTGACTTCTCCTCAAGTCTTTCGTACAAATCCTCTGGTGTGTTTCCTGTAATCTGTAGGAGACGGTTACCTAAGAAGATTAGAGCGATGTCATACTGCTTCAGTCTGGACTCTTGAACAATCCATTCGACGACTTGAATGGTCAAATGCTGATCCTTGAGAGACTCCAAATAGTCCAGGACTTCAGCCTCACTTCTCAAATTTCTCAAATGACCTGACTGTCCTCGAACTCTTGGTCCCATTTCTGCACGCTCTTAAACACACAGAGAGATTGTGAAACTAAGGCTGGTGGCACACTGGGACGGGGAATGGATGGTTGTGCTGATTTGGCGTCCGTTCATTCGCCGTTGCAAAAAGAGAAAGCTGGCCACAAGAGGATGTCAGAGGGGCGGCCTTGCATGCCTGGCCAACTTTCCAAACGCGCGGCCATCTACAAAAATACATGCGCGAAAGCATTTGAGAGGTTTAGAGCCCTGGCGTGCAGCGTCAAAGACGGACGATCTACCACTTGGGCTATTCTCATTGCTTGAGAGGAATGGCCAATGTTACCTACATGTCCCAATGTGACAGCAATGGGCTGGCCACACCTGCAAATCACACTTGGGCGGGCGTCCCAGTGTGACATAGGCCTAACCGGGAATTGTTGTGCGTCGAGCGGAGGGCAGGATTGTAAAAGCGTTTGAAGTGGGGTTGCCACCGGCTTTATATAAAAGAGTAGTTAAAATCTTTATTACTTGGTGAGCCAAAGGCACTTTTCCCTCTATTTGATCGCACAAGCCACCACGTGGCAGCTTTTCACGCAGCAAAAAAAGCTAAAAAACCCCGGTGCCCGCTTAATAATAAAAACACCGCCGTGAAACAAGTACAGCAGCTTCGCAGGCTCTCCAGAAGCAGTTCGCAGACAAAGACGTGCAGGAGTTCGCAGGCACCACAGGCAATTCGCACGTTGCCCACAAGCAGCTTGGACAAACAATTCCAGTTCGCACGCTCCCCTGAAGCAGCAGGTTCTACTCTTTGAGAGAGAGAGAGAGAGAGAGAGAGAGAGAGAGAGAGAGAGAGAGAGAGAGAGAGAGAGAGAGAGAGAGAGAGAGAGAGAGAGAGAGAGAGAGAGACCCTACTGCTTTCATCTGAGTTCGGGTATACCAGATTATGCCATCTGATCATCGATCGAAATCTGATAACTTCTGTTTCAGTAGCACTAGAACAGACCTCTGCCATGGCTTGATCACACAAAATATCTTCCCATGCCTAATTCTTAAGATTCACACCAATTCTTGTATGTGATGTTTGACCATGCAGCACCAAGCCGGGCAGAATTGAAAAGGAGTATTGGAGACCTTGCAAACCCTGGTTATATTTCGCAGATCATCAAGCTGGAAGGTACTTCGGATGCTTGCCGACGTGATGAGCCCTACCTGCTGCATATCATTTCCATGAACATTGAAGGATGTCCGAGGGCACAAGGTTGTTGAATCTGTATAAGCTATACTTGGAGCGGCATAATGTTGACCATAACTAGTTGCGCCCGCGAAACGAGCTGAGTAAGGTAGTTGAAGCTGGACATACTGTTCAACTGGCCAATGGGTCTTGTTGCACACAAAGCTTCTATGATCGCTACGTAAGGAACGCGCTAGTAGGCTTATAATAATTAGGTAACGAGGCTTCACCGCAAAAGAAGCCCGATTCCAATATGCCGATGGGGCAAACAATGACATTGTCAACCTTGCACTATTGGAATGAATAGGGAGGAACTTGGCCTACATACTCTATATCTGTTACTAAAGAATGCTCTTGTAATGTCGACGAGGTAGGCTTTTCTTCATGGCTCTTCGCTTTCATGTGAACGTGTAGGTTCCACATTTGATGGTTCCATTAAAGCTCATGTGCGAGCAAAGCCAGCATCATCTTGTTTTTCCTTGTGGGTGATTTTTAGGGGTTTTGGGTTATCTATGGCTTGTGAACGATGGAATTGTTTCTTGTCATTCAAATACAATAAGTTGTGTTGACAATGTGGGTCTCATGTGAGCGTTAGTTGTGAGCAAGGAATCATAAGAATGCTTGGAAAATTAAAAATATACGCAAATAGGGACAAAGTATATGCAAATATTCACAAAGCTCTTAATCAAGGAGTTATAAGCAAGGGCATGGGATTCAATTATGATCTTATAAATGCTTTGCACTTACCCAAAACCCATTCCTTTGAAACCCTTTTCATTGAGGAATGTTAGTGGTTGCTTATCTCCTAGACATGAGGGCATCAACCCCAAACAAGATTTTGTTCAGGTTGTTGGTCCCCATGTTGTTGAACATTTGTGTGGTCACGCGAGAGCTGTCGGTACCCATAGCACTGCCAGTTGGACGTTGCAGGGGATCGATTGGCCGGTGACTCGATAGAATTTGATAACACTTGAGCGTAACCATAAAGCTGCACGTTTTTGCATGCCCTACATGGAGAGCGCATTATGGAATCTTTGCTATGAGTGGCGCTTTTGAAGCAAAGCTGGAGTAACTCTACTTGGAGGGCGCGCATTAAAATCATTCTCGTTCGCGTTTTGCAACTATGCCATAATTTGCATAGTTGACTATGTCATACATAGTTGTACTAAGCAAGCTTAGTTATTTCCACGTGACTAGAAACGAGGCTTAGTAACTAGTGCAAATAACTAGAAACTAAACCTCATGTAACCATGGCCTAAGATCCATTACATCGGCAGAGGGTTGTCTGGCAAGGGTTGGTTGGGGTACTGTGGGTTAGAGGGCCGCTAGCGCTTGAGAAGAAGAGTTGGTCACGAGGGGTGGTGGCAACGAAATCGATTAGACTAAACATATGGAATGTGTTTGTATGCAAAAAAGGGCTAGATTTCTCGCAGGCTTCATGCCGCAACCTCAATTGCATCATTAACAGAACTACTAGTTTCTGCCTCTATCGTAAGCATTGGCTTCTGCATCTGTTGGAGGAATTGTACCTTGACAGCCTTCAAGTTGCATCTTTTGACTAGAAACATTAGTTTCTAACGGATGGTTGTTGCGCCCCCTACACGCAAAAAGTGGTTATTGGACGCCCAACGTTGATGGATCTTTAGAATTTATTTTTTCTCATTACTGCTCAAAGCACGAGACTCATGGAAGTTCAGAAGCAGACGCTCAATGCAAAAAACAAATCTATTGCTCTTGAAAGTGAGATCATTGTCAAAAGAATTAATAGATCTTTTTCAGTTGTTGGTGACGAGCTTGAGTATATCGTCTCTATGGCCACAAAAACACACTCATTCCACCCTCACCTTCGAGACGTGTTGAAGAGAATTGCTACTCAATTGAGACCTGATTGAAAGCCCTTGGAAATAGCACACGTCAAATGGACTGACAAATTCGGTGTCATGTTGCATTGAACCGCAGGGTGATGTGTTGAGAAGTATAACGTTAGGCATTTACAAATTCTAGTTGGTCATAGATTGCCACTATGCCTAGTAGGCAGTTGAATGCAAGGTAGTACGGGCTTCATAAAACTGCTAAATATGACAACATCCCCGCCACTTTCAGGCCCTATTTTGAAGGTGAATGATATCGAGTGGAATTCCACCCATACTACTGTCCATGAGCGTCACTTAATAGTAGTTCACCAGGTGCGTGTTTGGATTATTGATGAGCGGACTGAATATAGTGCCTTCTGCTATGAGGATGTTGACCTCAAGATGCTTATTATCATGTGCAGTTAGGAAGCACGATACATAACGTGGCTTAGTCAGCAACGAGGTAAGATGTTACAATTGATGATTGAAGCAGCTTACAATTGCAAGATACACACACACACACACACACACACACACACACACACACACACACATAGAGAGAGATATATATATATATAATGTAATATTGATCACAGGACATAGAACATAGAGCTACATCTACGTGTTTTATGTATGACAGGGAGGACATATATTCACAACACTGCATGTTCCTATTACGCAAGCACGACTCCAACTGGACAACACTACAAGGTCCGTCATCTGCATCCAATTTTCCATGCGCATGCGTTTGCTTGGCGCAACACATAAATGCTACGGGGCAGAACACGGCTTCCGTTTCTTATAAATTTTTGGAGAGACCATAGTGCCAACTCTCCACCATACTCTTGTATGGCACCTCTATATGACGTGCACTATATGCTTTGCACTTTCAGTCTGTGATGTTCATTGCAAGACGATATGTTTAACTATTCACATTGCTTTTTTGTAGCTTGACTCAAATATAGGCCTGTACTAGATTGAACAATCGAAAAGCAGTAGTACAACATTGCAGGTCAGTAAAGAACCTCATTTATTGTTGCAGTTTATTTATGCTTTATCTATTTAGTTTTTTAAGAATTTTCTGTATTGCCTCCTTTGCTTCGGTTTCTTTGGATCTTGTTTTCAGAACCATACACTCAATGTCGATCAACATCTATACATATTAGTTACACATGCAACTCTTTGCATACGGTTGCTAGCCAATGCATGTGATGTAGTACAGTAGTGAATTCACAAGTAGTGAATGCATGTGGTGTATCAGAGTATTGAATTCACCTTGTGCATCTTTGCTTCAGCTCTAAACAATTGATACCATACTAGGTGTTTAAATAATTGATGCCATACTATATATGTCCTCGTTTCTCCCATACTAGGTTTCAAAGTGTCAATAAGCTAGGGAGCAAAATGTAGCCAACTTGAAACTAGCTTATCGTCCATATGCTAGGTCATGGTTTGAAATTACTGCATTGTATAAAGATTGGAGCATGCAACATGACATCTTTGCTCACAATCTAGAAATATGTCTCTCCTGCGTGGCGGCATACCTCACATATATAGCGATAAACGAGGTTGACAGACACATGAAATACACTCTTGCTATCCTCACTTCTATATTATTATTGGGTGCTTTTTGCCATTGGAGCAGCAACAACAAGACACTATTAGTAGCAGCATTGCATCTACAATAGTATCCCCTCTCTATTCGTGAGACCGATGAGCAATATTTGGACATAAAAGAAGCATATATTATAATTATAGACGAGATTTGATGAAATTTTTATTTTTGAAATACTTTTGGTTTGCAAAAATTTTCATGTAGCGTGTATGTCTCCTCCCATAAACATTACAACATTTTTCAGATATATATCCCTCACTTAGTGCGGCCCTTGCCAAATCAGTCATGCTCGTGTTCTTTTCAATGCTAGATGCTAAATGTCAATTTGTATGTCCTGCTATATTCTATAGATGTTGTATAGCAAGGCCCACCAAGCAAGACTAGTTTAATTGTGATTGACTCAAATCTCACGGGTTCAAATCTCGTAATCCACAACATGAACACGAACAAGGGTAGCAAAAAAAACTAGCTTAGAACGGAGAAAAGCTTTACACATACACACTTTGCACACACTCATGCGTGCACATACACAAAACACATACACTTGCATCCATATGCAATTGCACACATACACCTCAGTCACATCCATGCAACCACACATCCTCATACATGGGGAGGAACCCCATATACAAGAGTTTCGTGGTAGCAAAGAGTGATTATCGCAACATTGTGTGCTTACACATGCTTATAAAAAGAAGTAGCTCCAAAGGGCTTACAAAGCTATTGTAAGGGCTCCAAAGTTTGTTTCTGAGGCCAAAGGTAGCCACAAGGGCTACAAATTTTTCTACAAGATAGGCTCTCAATCGTCATCATCATCACCTGGCATGCCAAGCCAAACGAGGTGGAAGTCAATGGTTTCAACCAAGAGAAATAGTGAACATTGTGATTGCATGTGACCTTGGCTAACCATAAGTCCAAGGCAATATCAAGAATCAACATCAATGTGTGGTTGGGATAGCGAGTAAATTTATAAGGAGTATAATACCAATTAATGAAAAAAGGCATAGATGATCGGCCTTGCACTTATAGATCCAAAATGCTAGTGCCAAGTGTAGAGGGAAACCCACTCAATTACACAAAACTCACTCAGGTTGGGCCTCCATTGGCTTTAATTCTCATACCTTGGGAGATCCTAAGAACAAATATGCGATGAGATGGACTTTGAACTTCAACATGTGGCTAAAAATTTAAATAGATTCCCTAAAAAGATACACATTGTGCATGGAGGACCATCCTACTGCCAAACCATAGGTAAACTACCGTGAAGATAGGTATTATGGACTTGATGGGACCATGTACCTTGTGATTGACAATCCACTTGATATAACTAAGATCGAGGCCAATGAGTACATACGCAGATGCTAGGACTATCTTTTGTGGATGTAGGGTGGTGAACTCCTTCCAAGTCAAGAGAACCTTGATAGAGGACACAACCATAAGCTTGTACTATCAAGACAAGGATATTTTCAAGAGCTTTTTACCAGACCAAAGACCCAGGGTAAACCAAAACTTCTAACAAGAATATCTTATACATATTCCTACAAGAGACCTTCACACAAGTGCTAAACATCTTGGACAAGCATGGTCAAGGATACCATGTGATATCAGAACAAGATACTTTAGGATACAATGAAATGGGAATACCGATATGGGACTTATTGCTAGGTGAAAAATTTTCCATGCGCAATAGGTACAATCTATCGAGTCAAAAGATCAATCCATTTGTGTTAAGGCCTAGGAGCCGCAACTCTTTTGAACACAGGAAATTCCCTCAGCTTGAGCATCGAGGGTGTAGCACAAGTTCCCAGGACACGATTGCAATGAAAATAATTGATTGCTTGATTGGTTACAATGAGAAGCTACTCACAAGAAAGCATGCAAGAAAGCTAGGGAGTTGAGATCGCCATGCATTGTGTGCAACACTCGTACGATGATTAGAGTGGTACAGAGGTGAGTGCTAGGACCATATAGGTGTATTAAATTTTGTGTGAGCGTACCATTGGAGCACCAAGCTACTTGAATAGAAACCCCTCTTTTTAGGAGTACGGGGTAAGGTGTGAGGACAAATAAATCGTACATTTCTCACAGTCACTTGGGCCATTTGGAACTTGACGTCCTCGTCAAGTAAGAGAGCGTGGCTACCTATGCTTGAATATGATGAAGAGATTATTGATTGAGGAGCTCATAGTGTTGGCATACAAGGGGTTTGGCTATGTCAATGAGGTGATCTTTGAGTTGCCCACAAGCTTTCATTGAGAGGCATGCTCTTCCATTTGACATAGTGTTCAAGGCCTTTGCACGTGGAGCGAGATTTGAGGATGGCTTTTGACTCATAAGGCGAGCCATCCTATGCATATGTTGGGAGCTCACAGTCATACTTGCGGTCAGAGTAGCACTTGAGTAAAATCACATGGAAGCTGTTGCTTTACTTATGTTGGCATGTCCAACTGTTAACCCTCACGACTCACGGGCACCCTATTACCTACGACGGACGTTGTAACCTATGGCGGACATTGTATTATTTATTTGGTAGAGTCAGGTACCGGGCTTGTCGGTCCAATAGGAAAAGGGTAAGAGTGATCGCTGATGAGAGGCGCACTCTAACTGGAACATTCAAGGGATTGGTTGGCTAAGCACGGGCGCCCAAGTGTGAATGGGGTGACCTCATATAAAAGTCAACTGTTGGAGCCCCATTTGTCCAACTGTTGTAATGAGCCCATCTTGTAAAGCATATCAAATTCCCATTTTATGTCAAAGACATCTTATCATTTTGATCCATTCGTCTGGGTTATGTAAAGATTAATCAGTTAGTCAGGACTCAGATTTGTTCACACTTTGTAATAATGAGTAAGAGAACCCCATGTACATTTTTGAGCTAAGGTGACTAAAGTATAAAAGTCACCTTAGAACCATTTTTGAACAACATTTTTGAATATTAATTCTGTGTCGTACGAGCAAGAGAGAGGGAGTGAGTGTGTCTTATCCTCTTCGCTATGCACTTCTCCCTCACCGGATTCACGACGTGACTACACCATCGTGGTAGTCTCTCCGAGAGCTACGCGCCCACGCCACGCATTCACATTTTCGAGCTGTTCGCGATCGATCCTTCCTCGAGCTTGTTTTGCTTGTAAGTAGCACAAACAGTGTCTGTTTTCAACAATCAGGTGCTTTATGGAATGAGAAAGAGACTAGCTACACATAGATACTCATAAACGTAAGTTTCGTCCACTTTTGGATTATGACCTGTTAGTCTATCGCGACTGTATTCGAGATAACTAGGGTTCAAATCTGGTGAGATTAGACTTATAGGTAAGTATATCCTAGTGAGAGGATGGTGCCTAGTAAGTTTGATGCGATTCCGAGTTCATTGGAAGTGTAAATGGTGTTATGAGTGTTTAGGGATAGAGTGGGTTGCATTCTACCAGAGTTAATGATTGATGCATCATAAAAGTGCGTATGTGTAGATTGGTCTCAGCCTGACAAGCTAACGAGATTGCCTACGTGCACCTACGGGTTAGTTGTGTCATCGCATGATAAGTATCTTGTTTGTGTCGTGCTCTTGAGTATGAACAGGGGAGTAGTCAAGCCCTAAAACATTGGCGCCGCTGCCGGGGACACAAGACCTTAAGTAGGGAGATCTACGTCACTCGTGTGATGGTTAGCTTACTTTAGTTTTGACTAGAGAGAGCTTAAACTTTTAGAACAAGATCCAGGATAGAGTATCCTGAGGTCTAGTGGATAGCCAGGAAGCCTGTGTCTTGCCGAGGGTCTGCGACTAGTTAGATTTAGTTAAGTAGGATAATGTGGAGTTATGGTTTTTGGTTTTGAGTGCTTGTTATACTTGTGAAGAAATAGAGTAGAAAAACGCAAAAAACAAACAAAAAGGAAGAAACAATAAGGTTGTTTGCTTGCCTTGAAAGCAAAACCCACCCCATATACCCTTGAAGGGGGTGAAAAGAGTCGACATTGAAATTTATGATCCAACACTCGAGAAACCATAAAAATTGCGACCAAAACCAACAAAAAAGAAATAGGTGATTGTCATAAGGAAACACTAAGTGAACCTAAAGAGGCCAAGAAGAGATATAACCATTAGCCTAGGGTAAACTGACTGTGTCATGAGGTACGACTGATGTTCACAAGTTTAAGATAAAGTGTCATCAAATTTGCATCACTTCAAGTGCAATGGAGTTGTGAATTGTCAGAGAAAAGTGAAATTTGTGAAGTGCTTGAGTTTAAGATCAAAATAAGTCCAAACTTCATAAAACTTGGGGAATAGACTTATATGGGCACAGGGAACAAGACTATGCAAAAACAGACAAAAAATTAAATCCCCATTGCTCTCTGCCTGGTCTATCGTGATAGACTGATGAAGGTGGTGATTGACTAGCAACAAGGGAAAAAACCTTTATACCACAGGTTTAACACATCAATACAAGGGTACTCACAAAAATTGAGTGAAATTGAACACCATCTTGACCACAAAACTTCAAAACTGGTGTTTAGAGTCTGAATTCAGAGACAAGGGCAAGAAGTCTTTGACCAAATGTCCAAACAGTGCCAAAATTGGTCAATGCACTACACAAGGGGAGGCTGAACCAACTATGGAGAAAACTTGAGAAAAATGCTAAAAAAGGAGAAAATGCCAAGTCTATCGCGATAGACCAGGGAAATTGTTGCTGGGGAACTTTTCTTTCAAATTTTCCCTAGGGAGAGCTTTATCAGGGCCTATATAACAGACACACCAAAATTCAAGGCATTTAGATCACTAAAGGTCAATCTGAGGTTCAGATAGAGAATCAAGCTCTGACTGAAATACTAAAATGGGACCAAAACCCAACCCAAGTGTCCAAACTTCCTAAAACTTGAGGGATATGCTATAGAGGAACTCAAGGGTAAAGTCACAATTTTGAATTGACTTGTGCTGAGCAAATTATCGGTCTATTGCGATAGACTAAGAAAATAGTGATTCAGACACATTTTGCAATTTGTGACTATACTGCTAGGACATACTCTCTATATAGATCCCAGCCATCATTTCATATTTGAAATTGGACCACGAGAAGACTGACTAAGTGATTGTTGTATATACTTGAAAGATTTTTTGGTAATTCAGGGAAAACCCTTGTGAACAGACTAACCATCCTTGTGTAGATCCCAGAAGGAGATCATCACAAAGCCACACAGGAAGAAGGAGTCCAGGTAAGCTTTAAGTTTGCCAACCCAACTTTCATTCTTATGTATTTAAGGTCAGGAGCCTTTGTTAAGTCGGGAGCTAAAAGTGTCAAAAGTCAAGTAAGCACCACGTCCACCAAAGAGAGTACTGTAACTCAGACGAGACTAGACCCATTAGCGCCAATCATTGAAGAGGGTAGTGATACTGACACTTCGTCGGAAAAGTCCTTCTTCATGATGGGGAGTCAGCAGCCAGGAGGTTTCAACGGTGAAGGACCAATGCCAGGGGGGAGCACCTCCCTACATCCTTTAAACGAAACCAAGTTCACTATAATCTTCTTGGA
Organism: Adiantum capillus-veneris; assembly: GCF_014529385.1. NCBI lineage: Eukaryota > Viridiplantae > Streptophyta > Polypodiopsida > Polypodiales > Pteridaceae > Adiantum > Adiantum capillus-veneris. The sequence goes on along the minus strand of NC_140953.1, from coordinate 110,328,029 downwards.
AGGAACTAACTCGAGGGGAGCCTTAGTTTATTCTGACTATCGGGGACGCAAGTGTATTTGTATTGAAGAAAGACCGGCTCAGAGACTAGAGATAATTCGAGTCTATGATGACAGAGACAGATTCCTAGACGAAAAGGGGAACCACTATCTGATAGTGAGTAACCCTGAGGATTACAACAGATATGGGGATAACGTGGCAAAAGGGAAAATGGTTTCAGAAACCCAAGAACCGCCTCCTAACATTGATCGACCTGGAACGCTTTTTATGTATGATAAGAAAACAACCAAGGTCCCAACCTATAATGAGAATGTAGGGATTTACAAGCATGAAAGCGAGGGAATAGTCTCTTACTTTCGATGCAAGGAACCCTACCCAAACGAATTAAGCAAAGACAAGGTTCTTTACTTATTTTCTTGTGAAACTGTTATGGGGAAGGATATTGTTTTTGTTGACAGATACGAGCGAGAATACAAACGTATTCTCCCAGAAGAGGTTGAAAAGGCAACAGTTCCGGGAACATCGACCTATGGCCCCGACGAAGTACCAAGAGCCACCTACACCCCTAGCAAGTCGACAAATCCCTTTTCAGAAGAGTATGACGCTACCTCACATTCTACCCGACAACCGACGTCCAACTACCAGGATCAACCAGCTGCTCAGCCGTCATTGCAGGCATGGCTTCGACAGAGTGCTACATTAGAACAAGATCGAACCCGAGAGGGTTATCAAACCGCACGAGGGTTAAGGATTTACAAGAACCACCACTCTATGCACAGTATCAGGGAGAGAGTAAGCCAAAGACTCAGGGTTCAACTGAGCCTGGAAGAACACCCCGAGAACGAGTTCGGAGAGATGAACCATCTCTCGCAAGCACTGTTAGAAATTATGGATTAGGAGCACCATTGGGAGAGGAACCTGGCCACTACAGAAGACCAGAGGAGGTTTATCGACTAGGACGGGGAGATCCCATGATGATATTTGTAGACCATCGTGGAATTAGACCTTCTCAAGTGCAAAAATGGGTAAACAAGAAATATACGAGAAGCAGGGATCCGAGAGATCATGTAGCAGCCTTTGTGCGTGTAATTAGAGCCGAAGAGGTGTTAGACTTTCCTACCCAATTTGCAGGATTCGGTTTAACCTTAGAAGATGATGCTACTACATGGTTTGACTCGGTGGAGCGAAGGGACTTTGAGTCTATGGAGGAAGTGTTTGACGAGTTTATCGAGGAATTCTCACAAAGGGGAATAGCTCATAATACAGTCTCACAAATCCATAAATTCAAACAGAAAGATGGAGAGTCTGTGCGAAAGACAGCCCTCCGATTAAAAAGATATGTTAAGTTCTGCCCCGTGGAAGAACTGCCAACTCAGTCCAAACTTATGCTTATATTTATTCAAGGACTAAGGAATGCAGATCTTCAAAAGGACTTACATATGAAAAGGAGCACGACGTTGAATGATTTAACCAAGGAAGCTCTATACCTTGTGGAAAATTGTGCGGTCAACAAAGAGGGTGAGTTCAAGGATCTTGACGATGATTCTTCCTCGCAACAAAGTGGAAGCAAGTCTGCTAAGACAACACTGAAAGGAGAAGTAGCGGTGAGCCAAGAGCAGCTTGTAGAGGAAGTGTCTAAAAAGATTAACTTGTATTCCAAACCACAAGCTAAACAACCAAAATGGTGTGCAATTGAACAAAAATGGACAAACCATGGGACGGAGGAGTGTTATTATAACAAGGGATATGTGAGAGAACGACCATATGTTCCGCAAGCTCATGCGACATCCCCTCAAATCCCACCGATGCCTAGATATCAGACAAGCAACCTACCAGGACCTGTAGGTGTAGAAAGACCACAACCAGTGTTGGGACAACAACCACCCCTACGAGGATTACGACCAGTCGGCATAAGATACACACCCACAGTAAGTGAGTCGGATGAGAAGGCTTTGGTGCCTATGCATGCATACTACGACGAGCCCAATGGATATGCAGCGAGCTCTGTCTATTATCCACCGGAAGAACCCTCTACACTAGAACCATGGAGCATGATAGGAAATACAGGACCACCAACTGCTGCACAGGCAGCGGGAGAAGGACGATATAGCCTGGATGAAAGAACACTGTTGTTCATAGCCAACGGAGGCATGAGCGGGCAAAGAATTGCACACCAACAAAGAGGAGATCCAAGAGCACCTCAACAGCCTAAAGGACCATGCTACAAGTGTGGTGGAGACCATTGGCTGAGGGACTGCCCTCATGACGAAATCATTTGGGTCAACGCATATTGCACGGAGTGTGGAATTACTCACTTGATCCCTGATTGCCCTAAAAACCTGAGCAAAGGAGCAAAAACCTTGAATAAGCTGGGAGCGTTGCCTTCCAGTGGAGGGTCAGAAAACGAAACTCCGATTCCTGTTAAGGTCTTGACGAGAGCCCAAGAAAGGAAAAATGACAATCAGTCCAAGAGTAACGATGAAAATCAAGAAGAAATCAAGACTGACAAGTCTAGCGTCAGTCGTGATAATCCTTGGAAAGAACGAAGAGCGAAAATGAAAGCTAGACGTGAGCGAAAACAAAAAGATGTAGAAGCTAAGCTAACGATAGCTCGAGAGCAACTTAAACAGCAAAGAGAGTCCGACTCTCTAAAATCAACAGAGGGACCAAGAAGTGCAAGCTCAGGAGGGTCGGTATTGGTAGATAAGATCAATGAACCCTTAGATGCAATCTTGCAAGCATACGAAGCAAGATTGAAGAACAGACAGACTCTAGAGCAAAGGTGGATGACATATCCATATCCAAAGATAGAAAAACAGAGACTAGAGATGTGCAAACAGCTGATTGAAACTGCACAAGCTTTACTGGAGCCTCCACCTATGGAAGCGGGAGATAGAGTAATCAAACTACCAAACAATGAAACACCTCACAAAACCGAACAAAGGATACCCGACAAGATAGAAAACGTTAAATCCTTGCCGGATGTAGGGGATGCAAGAGACGTGCCTAATAGCACTGATGAATCACTGAAAGATTTTCCACCATATTCCCCTATTGTGGAAGAAAATTGGTCTGAAGAGCTATGGGAAACGGTGCAAAAAGCTCAAGAAAAATATGAGACAAAAACAGTCGAGTCGGCGCCTTTCTCGGAGTTGAACTTGAATAAGCCTCCATGGGATTTAGACGTTAAATCATTTCAAGGGGATAATGGTTCAGTTGCATCCGAAGATAGCAGACCAGAATCACTCAGAACTTTGCCATCATATATGGGGGACTATGAGGCAAGGTCAGAAATTTGAAGAGTACCTTCTCAAAGAATAGGCGGGTCAAATCAATTGGACACTAAAATCGTGACAGACTTGTTGACCACTCCGGTCAAGTGTACAATCACATTGGCAGAATTGTTAAAAATTAGGCCAAGCATGTGGACGGAAGTGGGCAAATTTCTTGAAAAATTTGGCATAAGGAGACCTCTTAAGTTCTTCGAAACCGAGCTTAATGACACAAAACCGAAGAGAGTCAACACTAGACCAATGCCACTCAACAAGGTAGGAGAGTATTGTGAAGGTGAAGACGGCAACACAACCCTACCAGTTGAGTATAACGACATAGAGACTAAGGCAATACTTGATAGTGGAGCTGGCATTGCCATTGCGACAAAAATGGTATGGGAAAAATGGGGAAAACCAGCAATACGAACAACTAGAATGAAATTGCAACTGGCGGATGGGCACATAGAAAGGCCTATAGGATTGCTTGAGGCAATTGTGGTATCTTCCTGTGGCATAGAGTACGAACATACCTTTGCCATAGTAGATTTCGGCAAGAAGAACAACTATGAAATTATCCTTGGTAGGCCGTTCATGAGGCAACTCAAAATGGTGCAGGATTGGGGGTATGATTATTTGTATCTAAGACATGCTGAAACTACTACACGCGTAAACATGAAAAATCATAGCTACCATGATGTCACGAGAACCCCTGTGGAAGAATTTGACTCAGCCACCATTAGTGGATCAGAAGTCCCAGCATGGCTTTGTAAGAAAAAGGAGATATGGATATGTGGGGCATCTCAATGTAGTGAATTTGACCACAATGAAAGGACACTAGAGAGGGTCTTGGAAGACGATGCATATATACGAGAACCTTTTCCTGAAGAGAAGCTCGAACCCCTAGAATGGTCTCAAATTTTGGCTACATTGGATGTATGCGTCAATGAAGTCACTCCCACCAAATTTTGTGATGAGAATGGCTACGATATCATACCATACTACATGTTGAGCAAAATTGTGGAGGAGGACGAGAACGATGGAGGTACTGAGAATATGAGGATCAATAAAACAGAAACGAAACTTGAGCTTAAGATAGTGGGCTATGTGGACATCCCCACTAAAGAAATCAAGCAGGAGGGAGAAGAATTTTATGATTCTTCTGATCAAAGTGAAAACAAGGATAACGCGGATGACGAGAAGTCGGAAAATACGGAGGGAGACGACAATCAAGATCAAGACAATGACGTCTTCTACAATTTCCCAAACCAAAGTGAAAGACGCCAAAAAAGATACAAGAGTAAACGACACCATATCAGCCCACCAACCAGGCTGAGACCCATGCCGGAGTTTAAGGGTAAGACACATTTCCTTATGAACATTCATGTTGTTGATTGTGCTAAGGATAAAGTGTCAGGAAGATTTCTTAAGGTTGTTGAAGACTCAGGATTTAAGTCCAGACTGTTGAAACCTAAGAAAACCAGCAAAGCAAAAAAAAGAGTTGCAACAGAAAAACTGAATGTTTGTGGTAGTCCAATTATGACGAAAATTGAACGGAAAACGAGATACAATGAGTTGAAACAAAAAATTAAAAATGTATGGACAACTGAAATGGAAAGTAGCGATGGAACGAGCGCTAGTGATGGGAGTAAAAAGATAGATGTACCTCCTCACTATTGTAAGTACACCATTCAGGAAAGAAGATTGGTGGTTCAGCAACCAATGAGGGAGCCAAAATCAAACGAGTCCTACGATGGGCCAGAGAACGCCAAGAAAATAGACTTAGCAGAGCCAGGAGAAAATCCTCGACCTGCTTACATTGCCACAGATCTAGGTCGAGAAGAAAAGGACTTACTGATCAAAACACTTAAGGAATTTTGAGATGTATTTGCATGGTCGTACAAAGATTTGAAGGGAGTGGATCCTAACATTTGTGAACATCCAATCCCTCTGAAGTCTGATGCAAAGTCAAGCAAACAATGTCCATACACGTATAATGAGACATTCGCCAAAAGGATAAAAGAGGAGATAGACAAACTTATGGAGGCTGAATTTATTTATGAGATAGAGCACACGGACTGGGTGTCCCCGATAGTGGTGGTACCCAAGAAAAACGGGAAATTACGAGTGTGTGTGAATCTCAAGAAGGTAAACGCAGCAATAATAAGGGACAACTACCCTCTTCCTATCACTGAACACGTCCTGGAATGAGTAGCAGGCAACGAGTAGCAAGCAAGCAAGCCTATAGCTTTATGGACAGATTCTCTGGTTATAACCAATTGGGGGTCAAACTAGAAGATCAATACAAAACAGTGTTTGCAACAGAATGGGGCATATATGCGTTTAGGGTAATGCCATTTGGCTTGACCAATGCCCAGCCACATTTCAGAGATTAATGACACACGCTTTTAAAGAATACTTGCGAAAATTCTTGGATATTTACATGGACGACTTGTGTGTCTATTCTCTATCGAGAGAAGACCATATAGATCATCTTAGAGAGGTATTCGAAAAATGCAAAACGTATAGGATTTGCCTCAACCCAGAAAAATGTGTATTCATGGTACGACAAGGTAAAATCTTAGGCCACATAGTGTCGGCTAATGGAATTACCACTGATGAAGACAAGGTAAAGGTGATCATAGAATTTGCCAAGACCAAACACTGTACGAGAGGTACAATCATTTATGGGACATTGCGGATACTACCGACGTTTTATCTACATGTACGCTGTAATAGCAAAACCCTTGTATAGTCTAATCACGCTCTTCATTTGGACCAATGAATGTGAGGAGTCATTCCAGAAACTAAAAGAAGCACTAGTATTTGCACCAATTCTAAAAGCACCAGATTGGTCAAAGATCTTCCATGTACATGTAGATGCTTCGACATTTGCAATAGGCTGTATATTAGCACAACCAGATGAGGGTAAGACGGATTTTCCAATCAGTTATGCTAGTAGACAACTCAACAGTGCAGAAAAGAATTATACTACCACTGAAAGAGAAGGATTGGGTATGATATATGCGGTAAAGAAATTTCGGCATTACTTACTCGCTAACAAATTCACATTCTTTGTAGATCATCAGGCACTCTTGTACTTAGTAAACAAACCTTGTAACACAGGACGAATTGTAAGATGGTTCATTGTGTTGCTGGAGTTTGATTTTACGGTAGTAGTTAAGAAAAGAAAAACTCATCAAAGAGCAGACCACCTTTCTCGATTACTACATGGCGAAAAAGCTACTGGGGTAGATGATGATCTCCTAGATGCATACCTGTTTAATATAGAGATGGTACCGAAATGGTCAGAGCAAATTATTCCGTTGCTGACATATGGAATGAATCTTGACGACAAACACACGGTGGAAGACGTTAGACAAGCACGAAATTACACAATGCTTGCGGGAAGAATGTACCATCATGGAAACGATGAAATTCTAAGGTTGTGTATAGGCCCAAAGGAGTACGAAGCGTATCTAGAGGAGGCCCATACACAAATAGGGGAATTCCATAGAGAAAATCAAATGATGTATGAACAATTAAGAAGACTTGGAGTGTATTAGCCAGGAATGGCAGGCGATGTAGCTAATTACATCAAGAAATGCGACTTTTGCACATCCAATACCACTGTGGATTATGCCACATTATACCAAGTGACAGTAGCACCCGCATGGAGTCATGCTATTGTGGAATATTTGACTAATAAGGAGCTGCCAGGAGATTGGTCTAAAGCCAGACAAAAGGCTTTACAAATCGAAGCGAATAGGTATACCCTCATTAGTGAACCAATTGTATAAAAGAGGAACTGATGACCAACTGAGGTTAGTTCCTCATGAAAATGACTACTTTCCATTATTGGAACAAGCTCATGCAGGAATAGCAGGAGGTCATTTTTCAACAGAGAGAACCGTAAAAATCATTATGGTTGCAGGTATATGGTGGCCGACCATGATTCAAGATGCAGCAGAATTCGTGAAAAGGTGTGATGAATGTCAACGCACTAAGGTACCAGTTAAAAGAGACGAAATGCCTTTAAGACCAATGATGAGTGCTCGAGCATTCGCTAAATGGGGATTGGACTTTGTTGGTCCTATCACTCCACCAGCGTATCGTTCACAAGCACAATATATCATAGTGGCCACAGATTACATGACCAAATGGGTGGAAGCAAAAGCCACAACAAAAGCAGACGCTAGAACCACGACACAATTCTTATATGAATATGTGTTTACACGTTATGGCCTTCCAATCGAGCTGGTGAGTGATAGAGGGACACACTTTGTAAATGAAGTTATCCAACATCTCTTAAATAAGTTTATGGTAATTCATCGCAAATCTGCACCCTATCATCCACAAGCCAATGGCCAAGCGGAAGCGACCAATAAAATATTGTGCACAGTTCTTACGAAATTGGTTAGTGAAACAAGAACAGATTGGGATCAGATGCTCTATTCGGCATTGTGGGCTTATTGAGTTGCATATAAAACAACACTCAATGCTACACCATTTAATATGGTATATGGGTTAAATGCAATATTGCCTATTGACTTTCTGATCCCCACACTAAGGATAGCCACACAATTGGACTGGACGGGGCATGAACTTTCAGAACAGTTAGAGGACCTTGAAAAATTAGATGAGTTACGACTCAATGCTGTAGCGGCCATATATGCAAAAAAAAGACAACAGAAAGAGTTTTTTGACAAACATGTCAAGAACAAGGACTTTAAAACGGGCGACTATGTCTTAGTATACACCCTTAAACAGCATGCCAAAAAGCTAAAGAAAAGGGGAATGGGGCCTTATTTGATCCAAGAAATATCGTCCAGCGGAGCAGTAAAACTGTCGACACTAGATGGAAAAGAAATGCCGAACTGGATCAGTGGGTGTCATTTAAAAAAATATCATATACCTTTAACACCGGAAATGTTGTTTCAACTGCATTATGGAAAAACCTATAGACAGGAACAACAAAGAATTCAGGACCAGGCACAACAACAAGCAAAGGAACGGATTGCTAAATGAAATCAGTTTCTCAAGACAATAAACATGGTCACCCCAATGATGACTGACGAATAGACAGGAACAACAAAGAATTCAGGACCAGGCACAACAACAAGCAAAGGAACGGATTGCTAAACGAAAGCAGTTTCTCAAGACAATAAACATGGTCACCCCAATGATGACTGACGAATATCCTCTTTCAACATCCCAAACAATCGAAGCGGATATACAAAGCGACGAATTAGAAAAGACCATGACAGACCTTAGGGCTCAGGACAATAGCATCATTGACAACTTGGGAGATACGTGGTGTAGTCTTTACATGAAAGCTTATGCAGGCACAAAACAAGTTGAAATCTATGCATTGCTTGACACTGGAGCAAAAATGAGTGTCATCAGCTTTGAGCTCTTTCAGAAACTTGGACCAATGAGGACAATACCAGAGACACACCGGTTGAAAGTAGCATCGGGTGATGAGGTGACCACGTTGTGGTCTATTATAATACCAATCACAGTGCAGGCACACCCGTACACTACAAAATTCCATGTACTGCCACCAAGTAGATCAGCAACGCCGTGTATCTTAGCAGTGTCATGGATGAAAGCTAACAGGGTATTCATTGATTTGGATACTAATGAAGCATTGTTCAGAACTGAAAACTTTTCAGAACCCTTCTTATCATATAACCAATACATGTCAAGGAGGAAACAAAAGTCAATACAACCGCAAAGATCTGCCCAACAACAAAGAGAGTTTACAAGTCCAGCAACGTCTTATCAAAAATCAACAACCATGCAGGGAACCAGGCAAGTTTGGGTACGGCGTATAGAGCTAACCGAGGCACAATTACATCAAAAGAGGCAATACAAATTTTGGATAAGGCACGACAGCCTAATTCCTATAAAAAAGGGGTCAGAAGAACAGACAAAACACCGAAAGCCAGCAAAACTTCAAAGAACCATAGTCAATCTGTCGAATACGCAACGGACTATATTGGTATGGCGGCCAAAATTACCGATTCAAAACGGGCCAACAACACAAGAAGGGAGGCCAAAGATGACAATCGAGGAGTTATATACAACTGTCAAGGTCAAGCCACATCATGCAAACAGCACGAGAAAACAAACAGAATCAACAACAAAAACTACAAGGATCTATAAGACCCAAGTCATCAAAGCAGAAAGAAAGAATGTTCCACCAGATACGACAATATCGACTTCAAAGAAATCACATACGCCAATTCAAAACCAGTGGAAAACAATCAAACAAAGAGCGGCAGATTTACAACTACTCCTTGCAAAGAAAATCTGCCAGCCAACTCAAGCTACCACAGGAAGCCTCAATGAAAAATGCCAATAAGCGAATCGCTTATACCTTCCTCTTACACTGCATAAATTCTTTCTACATGCATTGACTGCACATGCATATAGGGCTATATTACAAGGCCTGCATTAGCACGAGTTCACACCCATGCACAACACATACCCTTGACGATACCCTGTCGTCTGGGAGGACTCCAACTAGGAGGGGGGGGGAGGCATTCTAAATGCGGACTCATGTCAGACTCATGTCATTTATTAGAGGGTAATGTTTGTGAGCAATTTTTCAACCATTTTTGCGTTTTATTGTGTGATTTTGGGAAAAAGAATATGCCCTCGTAATTAATCAGAATTGGGGAGAAAATCATCATTCATGAGCCCCTAGGGATGTGTATAGACTATAAAGAGAGTTAAATCTGGCAAAAAAAAAAGTCTAAAAATAGCAAAAAATAGGCCAAGGTTGATGATAATGAGCGAGAATGTACATAGACGAGAGAAAAGTGAGATACAAAGTGTTTTGCTTTTCATTGGTATTTTTATAGGTTAGAATTGCTATTTTAGGGTTATTTTGGGATTTATTTGCTTTATTTTAGCCATTTTCTAGCAAAAATTATAGAAAAAAATCCGTAATCCAGATGGAAACACAAAAGAAGAGACGCCTGATCGGAGCAAGGTAAAGAAGACACAGAAAAATTAGGGACTACAAAGGTGACAGGGAAAAATGACCACCGTTATGAAGGGACCTCAACAGGAGAAATCTACAAAAATGGTAAAACTGGAGCAACCGAAGTCCAAATCAGGAAATTTGCGAGCCTAAACCGCATCTCGCAAAAAGTTATGGCCACAAGTAAAAGATGGGAAAATTTGGTGTCAGAGTCTCGATTACATATAGAGAGGCTAGGCTAGAAATCTCTCATTTGAGTCATTTTCCATAGTGAGAGAGAGAGCTCCATACAGCAGTTGAGACTTCCAGAAGCTCATCCATCGCGCACGGTCACCAGATCGACATCAGATATGAGAGGTACGCTCGTCAACACTGACTCTAAGTGTTGTTTACTTCCGTTAGTCGCAAAACCTCGCCGGCATCACAATCACAACCTGTGCACACATACACAAGACCGGTTGTTAGGGAGACCTAGAGGCCACCAAATGGAACCAAAATTGAAAGGCACAATGCCTATAGCTTAAGGATCGAGCCTATGACCTCGGAAAGCGCGAATGAAGCCGCTCAGAAAACCCTAATTGCACAGGACCTGCAAAAGGGCAACTGAACCAAGGTGATTGGAAATGAGCCAAAACTCATAGACAGCAAGCCAATAACCTCGACAAACCGACTGAAGGGTTAGACCATGAAAAAGTTCGTCAAAACGGAGCCTAAAGTCCCTATCTGACGAAAATCGCACAAAGCGTCACGATACTCTAACGGGCCGACCAAGTGACAAAATGACACCAAATTTAGCAAGGTACATCCAAAAGAGGTCAACTACGAGATGGAATGTGTCCACTCAGGAAAAAAAAACTCTTCCACTAGGGCAAATGCCGACAACAGGCCAGAAAGATGTCCAAATGGTCGTTCTTGGTGTTGTAAACACCAAAACAACAACTGACTTCTTGGATCAAAGGTCAAAAGGAAATAAAAGACAGTCGGAGTCATACAATGACCAAAAGGAACGGCGACCATCACCTAAGTGGTCTACTGCGACTCCAGGAACAGCTAAGTGCTGCAAACAGGGAGTACACTCTTCTAAATTGATTAAAACTTGATGTGTGTGTCTAGGAGGGCCTATTAACACCATTGTGGTCAACTAACATTAAAAAAAAAAAAAAAAGGTAAAAATGACCAAGTACTAGTCTATCACGATAGACTTGAATTTACAATTAGACAAGGAAATTTTGACTTTGGCTTCATGAGGGGTGCAAACAAGGAATATTAACCACCATTATCAAATCAAAGTGCAAGAGGGATCATTTTTGGCCAAATAACTTAGTCTATCGCGATAGACTTGCTACACCAATAATTGGGGGAAAGACTTTTCAAGATTTTAACAAAATAGACTTGGGGAAGCACATGAAGGCAGTACACCAAATTTGGTGACAGGATGGACTCCTATGGCAAGCTGAGAAAGACATGATGACAACTCAGAGTCAGAACAAGACATCTCAAGGCCAGACATCTAAAATTCACACGTGAGGGGTCAAGAAACCTTACATCAACTGGGAGAAGGCAGACATATGATCACAGAGGCAAAAAATGACAAATTGACACTAAGTACCAGTCTATCGCGATAGACTAAGCAGAGGGATACTAGGCCATCTTATCAAAAACTAGAATTAACAGTTGGCTTCAACATGATGCAAGAGAGCTACCCACTAAGTTTGAGCCCAAAACAACACAAAATGAAGGAGATAGACCAACATCTCCTTAGAAGGAATCTGGAAAAATGGGAGCTGATCCAAAAAGGGGTCACTTGACATTCATTTGAGGTGAAAATGGGATCAGATCATGTGCAAGGTATGAGAAACCAATTGGTGGAGGCACAACTGCAAAGTAGGACCCTTGTAAAAAAAAAAGACTAGTCTATCGCGATAGACAGAGAAAAAGTTGCAAATGAACAGATTTTCAGTTTGGGCTTATAGAGTGACCTTACATGCCCTGTGAACATACACCACACAAAATTTCAAGGCATTTGGACTGGTTCTCCTTCACCAACAACATTAATTTGAAGCCGCTAGAGTCGCACAATGGAAGAGCTTGTCTATCTGCTAACATTTTACCTTAACTAATCTTGGGACTAAGAAGGCTCATCTAGATGCATGATTAAGTGGTAATCAATTTAGAAGAGTAGTACTATGTTTGTGCATTAACTGTTAATTGTGAATACAAGATCTATGGATGCTTCTCCGAGAAAAAGAAAAGGCAAGAACCTGGCAACGGAAGGTGCAGTACCCTATGCACTTCTACCCAATTCCCTAAAGCCAGCAACCACCTGGATACCTGAAGACGTGCAACAGGCAGCAGCCTTTCAGATCTATCAAGGTTCATATGTGGATGACAAAAGAAATTTAGTGGATACAGTGATGATCCCTAAGGAGGCAGAAAATTACTTGAAAAGATCACCGCAAAGGTCATGGCTCGAAAAAGTTGGCTCGTGGAACTTTGTATCACTACCACCAGTAGGGATAGATTTCAAAAGGGTACAACATCTAATTGAGACTATCCAAGAAGATGGAACTTGCAGAGTGGTAGGCATGGATAATGAAGTGATGGAGATCTAGATCACCAAAGAGATCATCAAAGAGGCATTGAAATTGTCCGATCAAGGAGCCAACATGAGAGAAAGAAGGAAAAACCTAACAGTCTACTTGCAAAAGTCCAAACTACCTTCTTTCGAACTCATAGCAAACCCGGAAGTAAGAGAACTGACACAGATCTACAGTCAGTGTTTGTTGAGCTACAGCAAAGACCGCCAAGATACACTACACCACACGGGAGCATCTCAACCACACTGACATGGGCTACGAGAATGACCCATGAGTTCTATATAGATCACGCGTCATATCTGTTTGAAGAAATGACAAAGCTAAGGCAGGACAGACCAAATTACATTGCAGGAGGAGAAGTCCTAACCAGAGTAATATACCAGGCCATGGGCGCGGCAGATCAGTTGCCACCTTCCCCTCATCAGAACGACTGGTTGGTATTAAGAGAGAATATCGAAGACAGATCACAAGGGAAAGTACCGGCCTCTATTAACACCATTGGAGGACGTAGGTTGGAAAGAGTAACAAGAAGTACACAAGAAAAGATGGAAGAAGAAAGAAGAACTAAAGAGGAAGATGCCCGACTAAAGAAGCGAAAATGGAAAACAACACCAGGTTGCAGAAGATAGCAAAAATGGAAAGGATGCTAGAAGGATTTTCTCTAGAGAGATCTTTACGAGGCGATGTAGGCGCCACTTGGAAACCTTTTGGTAGCACTTACACACTGAGAACGAAGAATAGAAACAACCCAGCTTTTGAGTTGGACTGGTTCGAGAGGTACATCCAAGAAAGAAATGCTAGAGAAGAACCAGAATTGCTACTAGAAGAGGAGGATCTCCAAACTTTGAGAGATCAGTTGAGGCCAACTTCACGAGATCAAGAAACACCACCGCCATCTCCAAGGCCAGACACAAGTGAGAGGCAATCGACCCCACCTGCTGACTCTACTTCACATTCAGAAAGCTCACATCGTGATGAGAGAGTTCATACACCACCCAGTGAAGAAGAAGAAGAAGAAGAAGAAAGAACAAATGGTCGCCCAAACACTGGAACCATATCACAAAGTGATAAAGGCAAGCAAAATGAGGTGGATCAGACAAAAGATAAAGCTTCCTCCTCTCAAGAAATTGAGTTGGAAGCTACTATAGATGAAGATTTGCAGTCAATGGAGACAATACTAAACCGAACAAGACTGCACAGTCAATGGCTAGCTGATCAGAACAGGTCCAACAAAATGAGGTTACAAAAAACCGATGGAGAAGTTCAAAGACTGCAGGAGAAAAGGGAGGACACTCTAAAGCTGATCAGCATCAGAGATGCTGAGATCTTGGGGCTCAAAAGCACAGTAAATCTCCTCAAAGACAATTTACAGGAGTCTGAAGACTTCAATGCGATTTGCGAAGATACAATCAACGTATTCCTTGAAGATGTCAGTGACAGAGATGAACACATCCATAAGTTGGAAAAAGAAAAGCAAGATGCGCTGGAGACAGTCAAAAGTTTGCAAGTCGTCATTGATGACTTACAAATTGAAGTCAAAGATTTGAGAGCAGTAATAGATATACAAGCAAGGGAAATCGAACGAGCTAAGAAGCATAAAACGTCACTACCAACAACACCGGTAGTCCACCCAGAAGAAGAAGTGGCTGCACTGAGGAGGGAGCTAGAGTTGGAAAGAAAACAACGCTTAATGATAGCCGAAAGTGCGCTTAGAGCAGAAAATCAACTACAAAGGCAAATTTCTGACTTACAAAGTGAACAGCAACAAGGACCAGCTCCTGACAGTGAAATGGAAAGCATTGTTTCCAAATCACTCAGGGAAGAAAATGAAAACTTGCACATCAGGTTAAAACAGTTAGAGGAGTCTTCCGCTAAAAAAGAAATGGAATTTCAAGCTCTGCAAATCAATAGTAGAACAATGGCTACGCAAATCGCAAGTCTACAAACTACAAGGCAACACCAAGGACAGGTACGAGTGCACCTGGAGCAAGCAACAACGAATTTGGCTGGACTCGCCGAAGTATATGGGGGTCAAGATGAGTACGAGGAAGAATCAGATGAACAGGAGGCCCCAGATACACAGACTGATCAAACTGGCTCCAAAGACCAAGAAATAGAAGAAGATTCAGTCACGAGATTGGAAGAGCAGAGGCTGGCTGAGCAGATGGAAAAACAATCAGAGATGATATGGTACAAGGCAATGCAACTAGAAAAGGAGATGCTACAAGGGATTTCCAGATCAAGCAAAACAGCAGCAGAGCTACGGAAGGAATGGAATGCCCCTATGTTACCATATGCTCTGCTGAAATACGAAACTCTAACACATCAACGGCAGCTCAAAAAAGAAGCACAAGTGCCAGTGTTCGAAGGAGAAGTACAGGATTGGGAACAACAAAACAGAATAGTAGACAGCCAACCAAAGTGGAGGCGTCAATGGCTCTTGGATCATCCTAATAATGTGATCCACTTAGTCAACGCACCGCCTGAGCTGAGGAATGACAGAAATTTTTGCCCAACTCCCCGAACATACACCTACAGCCAACATAAAGCACTACAGAGCAGAAATCCGACATGGCTAAATTATCCAGTATTGCCAGGGCCAGCAGAGGGAGAGAGAATATCCGGTTCTTACATTGTGAAAACCCTTCAGGGCGCCATCGCAGAATTCGGAGGCTCTCCCGACCTATCCTGCAAGATGATATGTGAAATAGCTCGAACCTTTTTGGCCTGTCTCACAGTCTTCTCAGAAAGCTGGACATCAGAGTATATGAATACCGAAAGAAGCATCTCAGAGCTATCATACGATCTAAGTGGGCCACCTATAGAGCCAGTATTGTATGCCTATTTCAAACGGCTAATGTTTCTGCCAAGCTACCATCTCCAAACCTTCGCAGAAGCATTTTACACAAGCTTCTTCATGTACAAGTCAAAAAATTTTGGCCCATTAATGGCAAGCGAGTCTATGCGATATGATGCGTTTCTACATCAAATCAACCAAGAAAGACGACAATGACAATGAAGACAAAGACGATCATGTCGTGGTAGCCATGAATTAGGAGGGGGGGAGTGTTGGAGCCCCATTTGTCCAACTGTTGTAATGAGCCCATCTTGTAAAGCATATCAAATTCCCATTTTATGTCAAAGACGTCTTATCATTTTGATCCATTCGTCTGGGTTATGTAAAGATTAATCAGTTAGTCAGGACTCAGATTTGTTCACACTTTGTAATAATGAGTAAGAGAACCCCATGTACATTTTTGAGCTAAGGTGACTAAAGTATAAAAGTCACCTTAGAACCATTTTTGAACAACATTTTTGAATATTAATTCTGTGTCGTACGAGCAAGAGAGAGGGAGAGAGAGAGAGTGAGTGTGTCTTATCCTCTTCGCTACGCGCTTCTCCCTCACCGGATTCACGACGTGACTACACCATCGTGGTAGTCTCTCCGAGAGCTACGCGCCCACGCCACGCATTCACATTTTCGAGCTGTTCGCGATCGATCCTTCCTCAAGCTTGTTTTGCTTGTAAGTAGCACAAACAGTGTCTGTTTTCAACAATCAGGTGCTTTATGGAATGAGAAAGAGACTAGCTACACATAGATACTCATAAACGTAAGTTTCGTCCACTTTTGGATTATGACCTGTTAGTCTATCGCGACTGTATTCGAGATAACTAGGGTTCAAATCTGGTGAGATTAGACTTATAGGTAAGTATATCCTAGTGAGAGGATGGTTCCTAGTAAGTTTGATTGGATTCCGAGTTCATTGGAAGTGTAAATGGTGTTATGAGCGTTTAGGGATAGAGTGGGTTGCATTCTACCAGATTTAATGATTGATGCATCATAAAAGTGCGTATGTGTAGATTGGTCTCAGCCTGACAAGCTAACAAGATTGCCTACGTGCACCTACGGGTTAGTCGTGTCATTGGATGATAAGTATGTTGTCTGTGTCGTGTTGTTGAGTATGAACATGGGAGTAGTCAATCCCTAAAACATCAACTAAACCTAAAATTCACTCATTCTCTCATTTGTGCAATTGAAGAGTGCTCTTGCTCCATCTCCTTCCTCTTCTTCTTCATCTCTTTGTGTGTGTGTGTGTGTGTGTGTGTGTGAGAGAGAGAGAGAGAGAGAGAGAGAGGGAGAGAGAGGGAGTGTGTGGGCGATCGAGCATTACGAAGGCACGACGGTGGTGAAGCGGTTGAGCGCGGCGTAGCGGCGTCTCCTTCTTCTTCGCGGCGAGGAATCCTCCACGAAGCAAGCGTAGAGCGGTGAGTGACACACCATCGCCTTCTTTGAGCTTACTAGTTTAGGCTTGTTGTGTGCTTGGAGCCATTTGTGGCTCGCACACGGTGTATCGGCAAGTTCCTTGCAGACACGTGCGACATACGCGCACATTTTTGGCGCCGTTGCCGGGGAGTGCCATACATGAAGCTCGAGTAGCACTCTGTGCTTCTCCGTGGTGCAATTTCCAATGTAGGAAAGGTAAGGAAGGAGTGTGTGTGTGTGTTGAGAAGAGGGATTTGGTGTTATACTGTGTTTTTTTTTTTGTTAATGGAGTTTTCAAAGGTTCTGTGTTTATTCTTTGTGTATTAAGTGTTGGACGGGGAGCGACTCACACACCCATGAAGTGCATGCAAACACTACCTAGATCAACATAATGTCAATCGAGGACACAGATGACACGATAGGCACACAGAGGAAATCTCTTAAGCTTGTCAGGCTGAGACCATCCTACACATACAACACTCAGGAAGGCCAACTAAACCACAATCAAGAACCTCACTGCTCTCAACTACACCACCTAGCCACATATACACATGCGGAAGGTAACTCACCTAATCATGCCAGAATCATACGAAACTAAAGGAACACCATCCCCTCACTAGGATACACCTGTCCCTAAGCTTCTACACTCAAAACCCTCACTCTAAACCCATCTGCGGAAAACGCGTAGGATGACAGAACAAAATTTTGAAAGTGCCCGAAACTGAAATTTATGAGTAGATATGCGTAGCTTATGTCGCCACGATTCTATAGACTACTAGCACGCAGAAAACAGACATCGTTTGATACACTTACGGCCACAAATAGCTCGTAGATGCGTCGCCGTGTGCGCTTCGTCTCGCGTGGAATGCTTGGCATTGTCGCGTAGCTCTCCTCGAGCCTACTGCAATGGTGTAGTCGGATCTCCAATGTGTTGAGCGAGCCGAGCGTAGCGAGAGCATGAAGCTCACGCTCACTCTCTTTCTCTCTCACACACAGTAGACGGCAGCGCTCAAGTTTTGATTATGATTAAAAGTCTCTTTACAAAATGACCTAGGTACCTTATATACTAAGGCTACCTTAGGTTTAACCAAAAATGGGGTTGAAAGGGTCAAATGGATTTGTATTTACAATCTGGAAGTGCCATTGCACCCCGGATTTTGAAACTAGAATAACTACTCATTACAAATGACGTTTATAGCCATAATCCGCAGCATTTCATAACTCACAAAAGATAAGACTTTGGTACGAAACTTGAGTTATGTTGTGTTGTTGACCCAGCGGTCAACATTCCCCCCTTCCGCGTTCATGTCGTCCCCGACATGACCTGATTGTCGATGGCGATGTGGTCTTTGTTGTCGTTTTGTTGTTGGAAAGAAGGTATAGACTATAGCCTTTGCAGTAGCTTGTCTTGTTCGTCCAATCCGATGTACATAGTCTTTACATGATTCAGGAAAATCATAATTGATGACGAACTTTATGTCTTTCACATCCACGCTCCGAGCTGCAGCATCTGTTTCTGTCATTATAGGTCTACTGCGAGATCTAAATTCAAAAAGAACCCAATGTCGTTTAACTTGACTCTTATCATCATGGATAGAGAAAGCTCCATCCATCACTTGCTCCAGCAAATCTGTCAATTCGGAGTATTTTGATTCTCAGAAACAACGTCTACAATCTGTAGAATTGAGTGATTGTCTTTCTGATCTTGTGAGCCAATGAAAACTTTGTAAGTTTTTTGTAGAAATTGTATGGCTAAACCCTTAACTTCTTTAGGCCAAGTTGCACTCCAATGCAAAGTCTGTCTGTCAGGCCGAATCCAAGACTTAATTATTCTAATTTGAGGTTCAAAACCCTGCCAACCATTCGATGCGCATTATCAAGGACAAGCTTTTGAGATCCTCTGATCACTTTTATGTCTGCTCTTCTTCATTTGGGACTTCTTTGTTCCTGTGAAATCATGTTGTTAGTGTTGTCTGCAGCTTTGTCATTGTAGGCCATTCTTCGACTCGCCATTGAGGAGAAGTATGCTATGGTCTGAATTGGTGCTCCAATTCATTTTTCAATTGATTTGAGTAGCATTTCCTGATTGTTGATGTAGAAGGAGTATGTACAAGAGGATGGTGATAGGTGTCGTGAGATTAGGGTCTAAAACCTCGATGACCAAAGGGAAAAAACCCGGTGGGAAAAAAATGCCTTTGGTATACGCTCTTATTGGAGTTGAGCAGTTGAACGTGAAGTACATGTTCATTAAAGGTGAGTGCTTGGGTGAAACACGGAAAGAGTGCCTAATGCAAGTGCCAATTATGAGACACTCTATATGCATATGAGAAATTTGTCACCAAAAGCATGCAATGTGAAAGAAGGAGACGATGGGTGTTTTGAGGAATAAATGTAGCACATGTGACATCAAAAGATGTTTCAATAGCTTCCACCTTTCCAAGAAGGGTTTTCGATGTAGAAGTTTCTCTACTCGTATCTCACTGTGCTGAGTACGTGAGTGTCTTTTGGACCTTCTCCTTCACTTCACCAGACTTAAGTACTTAGACTTCGACTCTTTTGCTCACCTATACCAGCATGAGCGACACAACGTAAATATGCTCAACTCTTCCAGCTTGAGCAGTACCTAGAATAGCTAAGACGCTTAGACCACATAGAATATTACTTGAAGCTTTGGGACTAACACCTCACTCATTTTGTGGCTTAGCTCGACTCTGACTTGTATGACTTGTCGGTTGCATGTTGACACTGCTTTGTGACAAGTTCTTCGGCTGTTGTAGTGGCTGCCGAGACATACTTCGTGAAGTTTCATTGTTTTCATGTACCTTCTTCTCTTTGTAGTGCTCAGGCGTCTCGTCAGTCTTTTCTTCATGTGGATTATGGATTTTTTTATTTTTTTATTTAATAATAATAAACAAAGAAAATCTTAAAACAACTCAACAAAAGAAAAATCATTCAAATAGAAATCTAAATGCTATGTACACTATACAGATGTCCCTAGGGGCTCATATATGGATTTTGTCCCCATATTCCTCTGTAACACTACTATGAGGGCATATACTCTAAATTTTGTCAAAAATTTATCACAATAAAACGCAAAAATTCAATGCATCTCACAAAACATTGCCCTCTAATAGTCATAATGTTAGGTCTGCATTCAGAATGCCTCCCCCCTTCCTATTTGGAGTCATCCTTTACGACAAGGTATCGCAAAGGGTATGTGTTGTGCTTGGGCAATTAAAAGTTGTGCCTATGCAGGCCTTGTAATGTAGCCCTATTATGCATACACAGTCAATGCATGGAAAATATTTATGTTGTGCAAGATGTGGGTATAAGCAATTTGCTTATTGGCATTTGTTGGCGAGGCTTCCTATTCTAAGCAATGTAATGGTGTTTGAAGCTCCTGTATCGTTGCTTGATTGAAGCGACTTGCCCTCTTCTAACTGTATTGTAATCGTAGGAAGAATTGTAAGAATTCAAGTGGCGATGCATTGACAACAGTTTTGTTGTTCTTCTTTGGTACCCATTTCTTTGTGATTATTGGCTATTTTGTTGCTGACGCTCGTTTGGGAACCCATACTTGCCCGTGCTTCGTTTGTGTTTGAAGAGACTTCTTTGGGATCCACCTTTTTGTTGTGTGAGTCGATAGTGGTCTTTGCTTCAGCCCTTGTACGCTTGGTTGAGGATGGGATTTAGGCTTTGAAAGTTGATATTGTGGTTGTTTTGGAATCCAAATGAATTCCTGACTTTTTTTTGCTTGAATCAACTTCTTTGGAGCCCAAACCTAAGTTGTGAAAGCTTGCGACTTTGTGATATTCTTACCCGTTCGTGCACGCTTTCCTTGTTTTTGTTTTGGTGTTGGATCTTGTGATTTGTCATTAGAGATCTTTGTCCTCTTGATCCATATCTGTTTTTGACCGATCTGGCTTCTTGGTATCCAGATTTGTCGAGCTTTTTGGCTTTGGCTTGTTGTCCTGTTCTTTTGACCTGTCATGGTTGTTGCTGAAGGGGTTGGTGATAGTGATGGCTTGAGTTGATGATAGGGGATGTCGTAAGATTTATCACTATCGCTACTATCCTCAGCAAGGTTGACTTCTTGTACTTTCCCTTGATTTTTTGGCTGGTAGTGGAAAGTTACTGTCTGTTTGCTCGTGGGTGGTAGTTTCTTGGAGGACTTTTCTAGCCCATTGATTAGAGCATTGTTAGCTCTTTGCTTTGGTTGTATTACTCCTAGCTCTTTTCTTTGGATCCATGTATGAGGATGCTTGTGGTGGCTGTGTCTTCACCGAGGACTTTGGAATCCACTTTTGATGCACTTTATTCGTGTAGCGATGACATTGATTCCTGGGTCGTTGATCTTCTTGAAGCTCGAAGTGTTCTACAGAGTCATAAAACTCGTCGTCTTCTTCATCTTTTGATTCTCCACATTTCTTTGTTTGATCCTTATTTCGAGAGCTTGTTGATGTCTGGTTCTCTTCGTTTTCCTGGATTACACTCACTGCAAAATAAGAAACGACATCATAGCCATTTTCATCACAAAACTTTGTTGTGGGAGCATCCTCCACGGCGCACACGTCCAGAGTAGCCAGTATGTGTTCCCATCCAAAAGGCTCTAACTCTTCTTCATGAAATGGTTCGGGGATATAGTCCTTATCCTCTATAACCCGCTCTAGGATACATTCCTCACGTTTCAAGCTACCACATTGTGAAGCTCCACACATCCACAATTCTTTAGGCTTACCTAACCAAGCTGGAAGTTCTGATCCTGCTACTGTGGCGGAATCAAACTTCTCAACCGGTGTTCTCGTCACATCCCTATAGATATGGTCCCTCAAGTTTACCTTTGTTATGGTTTCCATATGTCTCAAGTATATATGGTCATAACCCCAATCTTGGACCATTTTCAATTGTCGCATGAATGGTCTTCCCAGAATGATTTCATAGTTGTTCTTCTTGCCAAAGTCGACAACAGCAAAAGTGTGTTCATATTCAATGCCACAAGAAGTAACAAGTACTTTTTCTAGCAGTCCTAGGGGCTTTTCCTTGTGTCCGTCTGCAAGCTGCAGGGTCATTCGTGTGGATATCAAGGCAGGTTGTCCCCATTTTTCCAAACCTCTTTGGTTGCAATGGCCACACCAGCTCCACTGTCAAGGATTGCCATGGTTTTTACACCATTGAATTCCACAGGAAGGGTGGTGTTTCCATCTTCTCCCTCGTAATACTCGCCTACCTTGTTTAATGGCACTGGCCTAGTATTTAGTTGAGGCATTTTAAGCTCTTTGATGCCTTCCTCGATTTGAGTCATTGGAGTTTTTACACCAAATTTCTCTAGACATTTACCTACATTAGCCCACATGTTTGGTCTTATTCTGAGCAACTCGGCTAACATTATTGTACATGTGACTGGGGTAGATAGAATATCTGCTAGCCCCTTTGAATCGATGGCCTTGTTAGGAGACAGTCTCTTTGATGGGACTGCAACCACACCTGACTTTGTCTCGTACTCTCACATGTAGGACGGTAGTGTTCTTAGCGAATGGGGTTGACTATCTATAGATTGTACAGATCCTTTGTCCCCCCAACACGATTGTATGTCTAGATCCATTTGAGATCCAGTCTCAAATTCCTCTATTGGTGGTAGAAACACTCCTCGTTCATCACCAGTCTTGTTTACTCGTCTTCTTAGGTCATCGGCTTCATTGGCCTCTCTGACTTGTTTCCACAATTCATCAAGACCATCTATCTCTTTACAATCCTCAGGTATAGCTTGGTGAAATCCCTCGGAAGAGTTATCCGTGGTATTCAATACTATCCTTGGTTCTAATGCTGGGTCTTTGAGGTTTGGTCTGTGCTCATGACTAGAATCAGGCTCTTTTAGTTCCTGGTTTGGTGGGATTACTTGTGTAGGCATGACACGGATCACATCCTCATCTTTTGCACCTGGTGGTTCTAGTAAAGCTTGGGCTGTTTGAATCATTTTCTTGCGCATTTCAAACCTTTTCTTTTCTAGTTCCGTATAGGGATATGTCATCCACCTGTGTTCTTGGGTTTGGTTGTTTTTGAGCCTCGCATCATAGGCTTTCAAGAGTGCATCTAATGTCTCATTAACCTTCTCTGCCAACACAGATCCTCCTGAACTAGCACTTCTCGGTTTCTCATCCGTGGATGGTTCTTCTAGAGGTTTAACCATCTGTGTAAGAGAAGGTGCCTCCTTTTCCTCATGTTGTTGTATCTTCTTTTCAGCTTCGGTAAGCTTCTCAGCTAGGGATTTTTGCTCTCGTTCCCTGCGTGCTTTCATCCTAGTCTTTCTAGCTTTCCAACTATTTCGTTTGCTCTTGGTTTTCTCACTAGGTGCGTGTGTCTTTGGTCCATCATCTGTCTTTGGACTCATGTCACTTTTTGTGTTCTTTGTCTCTGGATTCTCATCAGCTTTCTTTTGAGCTTGTGCCCTCGTAAATACTTGAACTGGTACAACATTTTCATTTTCTGAGCTACTAGGTAGCTGAACAATCCCTGATACGTTTGTCGTGATTTTCCTGATTTGGTTTGGTTTTTTCGGGCAATCGGGGATCAAGTGAGTGATACCACACTCAAGACAATAGGCTTTTACTTCAATGATCTCCGTATGAGGACATTGTTTGACCAAGTGGTTGTCACAACTTTTGTGACAATCTGTCTCTGGTTGAGGAG
Organism: Adiantum capillus-veneris; assembly: GCF_014529385.1. Lineage (NCBI taxonomy): Eukaryota > Viridiplantae > Streptophyta > Polypodiopsida > Polypodiales > Pteridaceae > Adiantum > Adiantum capillus-veneris. Next base: position 110,304,223 of record NC_140953.1, on the reverse strand, counting down.
ATTCTTTTAGCATTTCCTCTTGGCTATAAGCAAGCTTTGACCTAGATAAGCCGTTATTTGCAATGAATCGCAATGTCCTTTCGTCCATTTCATACCTTCTTTCTTTCGACTGAAACCCAAGAGGTGGAGGTTGTACCGGCCTCACTACTCCATGTGTTTCTCTCACATTTTGTTTCTCCAAAGGGTAGTACCCACTTTGGTTTCTATACCACATTGTAGATGGTACTGGCGTTGGTTTATTTGATGCTTCCATCATTGTCATGTATCTCATGTCTACCGGCATTCTAGCACTGGCAGCGGAGGTTGTTGTCCTAAGACAAGCTGTGGCCTTAAAACTGCTACTGGTCTTGGTGCATTCCTCGTAATGTATCTAGGTGGAGTAGGTGCTTCTGGAACAGGTTGTACATACCTCTCCCTAGCATTTTCCATGCTATAATAGCACTCTTTCCCCGTATGGTTTGTCCATTTTCTCTCAATTTCACACCACTTCGGCTCTCCCGAATCAGACCTTACAAGAGGAATCAACCTCTTGACCAACTCGTCGATAAGCTTTTCTCGATCAATAGGTGCCGTTGGCTTGGCAATGGACTCACTTATCTGTGAAACACTATGCTGAGAGGATGTGTCATCTCCTTGACTCTTTAAGTCCTTTTCTTTGTATGCCTCACAATTATCCACTAGATAAAGAGCCTCTTTGATCAACTCGTTTAGCGTCATCCTCCTTATCATATGCAGATCCTTCTGAAGGCCCTCATCTCTCATTCCCTGGATAAAGATTAGCGTAAGTCGTGCTTGCGTAGGTAATTCCGCTCTCGGACATAGCTTAACATATCTCTTGAGCCATGATGATGCTTTGCGTACTGATTCATTCTCTTTCTGTTTGAATCTATGGATTTGCGAGACCGTATTGTGAGCAATGCCTTTTGGCGAGAATTCTTCAATAAACTCATCAAACAGCTCATCTAGGATCTCAAAATCCCATTTTTCCACCGAGTCGAACCAAGTAGCTGCATCATCTTCTAGAGTCAATCCAAATCCCGCAAAGTGTGTCGCAAAATCTGAAACTTCCTCTGCTCTAATCACTCTTCTAAAAGACGCTATGTGATCTCTCGGATCTTTATCTCCGGAGTATTTTCTGTTTACCCATTTTTGGACTTGGGATGGTCTAACTCGTCGATTGTCTACAAGTCTAACCAGAGACTCTCCCAATCCTTCTCTCGTTATCGCTCTTGAAGGGAATCCTGGTGGCTCTCTTCTTGGAATTCCTATAGGAATTCTCGTGTTTGGTGGAGGCATTTGTGGTCCTTCATTGACCAAATATCCACCTCTTTCTAGTACAGTCTGTGGATTTGTGCTTTCTACAACTCTGTATTCTCGTCCATACTTGTCGACAAGTATAGATTTCCATTGACAGTTGACTCCGTATGTGTAAACATATAAGAGCTTGTAATCCGTTATCTCTTCTAGGTATGGATCTGAGCACCTATAAAGATTGACCTCATTGTCATCAATGTAGCTATATAGTCCTTCACTCTCATGACCAATCATCCAAACTCTCTCAACAAGATGGGTCTTTATCAATTGCAAGTTTGGAAGATCCATTGTGGGAGGATATTCCTCTATCGTCGGGATCTCCAAGCTTGTGTAAGCTGCGTTTGAATCTAGGGTAGACATATTTCTAGGCTTAAGAGCTTTTTCTTGGTTCAGGTAGACTTAGTCCACTGTGTTCAAGTGCTTTGGTTAAGGAAAAGTCGAAACTATGTCCAAAACCGCAACCGTTTCGTCACAATTCTCGCAAATTGTCACTTTTAGACACCCCTAACTTGCGGATGAATTTTGAGGCATTAAACGATGTTTTTTTCAAAGTTGAACTAAATGGTTGTCATAGACATACATTTAGTTCAAGTTTTGCACTAAGATCTGTAGAGCCGCTCTCAGGCTACGTTTTGATATAAAAACTTTTCCAATCCGACACCGTTTGTGAAAGTTATGGCCAAAACAGTGAAATGCAGTTTAGAATGGTCAAAACGAGTCCAAATTCAATTTTGAAAAAAGATTTGGGATCTCTGTGACACTGTGAACACGTAGCTAAAAATTGATTTTTGAGGACCAACGGAACGTCAGATGCCCAAAAATTGTGCTGTAAAGCACACAACGACCCTTTAAGTGATACGCTCGTTTTGAGCTATCACACACTTCAATCAAAAAAATCAAACATTAAAAAAACATCAAAAACAAGAAAAAAACAAGTAGAAAACGGGGTGCAAAACACCCACAAAACAAAGCAAGTAACCTTTGAGGGTACTTGCCGACACTTGTAGGACACCCAAAGCACATGTATCTACGCTCTGGTCGTGTGCTAGAGTCCGAACAACTAGCTAGTGCTTCGATTTACGGTGGTACTCACTATCCTTCCACGCTAGGGTCTACGCCCTCGGCGGGGACCCAAGGTAGTGCACCCCAAGACCCAAATATAGCGGCTAGTGACTCTTCCTCTGACTACGATATTATGGAAGAGCATCTTACACAAAGCCCCGGGGGAACAAATGAAACCGTACCTAGCTGGGCCCAGCAACCTGGAACTAGTGTTTTTAGCCGTTTGATGGAAAATTTTAGTAGAGCTACGCGCTCTGAACCTACGACTAGTGAAGTAAACGAAGGGGGTGGGGAAGTAGAATCACCATTCACATCTCCTATAGACCCCACACTCCCTCAGAGTGTCCACATGGACATTCTACCTACCTCATTTAATGAGGGGCCTACCAAGCTACCACCTTCCAAAGTCGCCTCTAAGGTAGCGGTGACTAAAAGTCAAAACACGGGAAGCAACATTGCATCCACCTCACGGCAACCCTCTAGTACACCAAGTTTGGACGGGGTATTTCTCAATGAAAATTGGGAATATGACCTACACACGGAGACTTTGACCGACCTATACATGGGCTACACATACCATGTGGGTTGGTTAGAAGTTGTACAATCCACATCTAGTGCCACTAGTATGGAGGAACAACAACACATGATGTGCAATGTCATCCATAGGATTAATATCCAGACCGAGAGGCAAAATCGAGGAATAAACATACCTTCGACGGGTCCTATGCGATTTTTAGACACGGGCAAAGGGAAACAACCCACTCTATCACAAATGGAGACTCCCCCAGTGAGTCCCATCGATCCCCCATATGTTGTTTCGCCAGGGGTCTCAATGCAATCTGAGCCCACAAGTGATAGCTTTACTTTTCCAAGTCTAGCTCATCTTTCCGTTGATGACACCACGGCTACCATGCCTACCCCAATGATGGGCATTCCAAGAAACACGCCATGGGCCTCGTTTGTTAGTAAAGCACCACTACATGGTAGCTCAATGCCTGCAATAGTACCAACAAGTGCGTACCAATCGTATGCACCTATGGGTCCACGTACTCATGTAGTCCCTACCCCTCCCATTGTTTCAACTACTTATGCTCCACAACCACAATACACAAGTTCTTATTTCCATGGGTCTATACCGGCTAGCATTAGCATGTCATATCCGACGTCTGCTATGCCTAGGGCCACTCATATGAACTATGGACCACCACATGGCACAACATCGTACCCAACGTGGAACCCAAGGGCTCCCTATGCGCCAAGCCCAATGCCAATACCTACTCCACATGTAGTCTCTGGAGCACCTTCACCCACGGTGCTTGCTCACTTAGGTGACTTGGCAACATTTGCTCAAGCTATTGGTCGATCTATTGCAGAGAATATGCGTAACACGCCTGATAGAGAGCCTAGAAGTAAGGCAGTACAAATAGCCAAGCTCACACAAAAATTTAGTGGAGACGGGGATGTGAGAAAGCATATCGAAGTGTTTGAACAAATATGCGATTCTCTAGGAGAACACAATGACCTACATAAGAGCAATGCTTTAAGCCTAACCTTAAGTGGAAAGGCTGGGGATTGGTATAGAACCCTAAGGGTGGAAGAAAAAACGATTTACCCTACTCTTAGGAGACTGTTCTTAAAGGAATACATACGAGAGGGAGTGCTTTGGGGTGTAGCCTCTTAGCTCCAGAAAGCCCAACGAGAGGAAGGAGAGTCGGTGAGAGACTTTATAAGTCGCTTGAAGCATTTGAATTCTCATTGTAATCCAAATGAGCGCTTCAACAATAACCAATTGCTTGATAGATTCATTAGGGGATTACGACATGAGGATATCTACAATGGTCTAGTCATTAGAGGTATCACCACTTGGGAAGCAGTCACCACCAATGCGATCCAATTGGAGGATAATTTAATGATTCAAGGAGAAAGAGTGTCTGTTGAGTCTAAATCTATTAGCTCACAAGCATCAGGGCATCAGCCAATGACCCTAAAGCCTATTGCTAAGGAGCCAAAGATATCTGAGATGACTTTAGCAGATCTCACCAAGGCTATTCAAGAGAGTCTTAGAGACAATCGTGCTCCGCAAAAAAATCATATGTATCCAAGAAGGGAGCAGCAATGGTGCTCAGTATGCTATGGACCGCATAGTACCAGTGAATGCCCTACTTTTAGAGTAAAATTCAATGGGAACTGCAATGCATGTGGAAGGTATGGTCATCAAGCTAAGGATTGCATAGTATTTAAGCGTGCGATGGCCAATATACCAACCTTAGCATGGATAGACACACATCGAGTGCCTGCATTGATGCCGGCCCCACCTCTTGAACAAACATCACAACACATGGTCCCTAGGGCCCAAAATGTTGTTCAAACAACACCTTTACCACCTCTAGTGCTAGGACCGCAACCACCACATCCGAGAATCACTTCTGTGAATCAAGTGGGTTGTGAGTCATCTATTGCTTGTTTGGAAGGCTATGAGGAAGATATAGATCCTAATATCGCCTATGGGATGGATGTGCTTGAAGAAAGTCCACAATACTACATGGAGGACTATTGGGGACAAGTCAAACCTGTATATCAAGTAGCTGCTCTTGCGGCAGGAGGCCAACATATCAATTACACCGCTAAGAGACCACCTCTTCAATGCTATGAGTGTGGAGGTGCACATCGTGTAGCCGAGTGTCCTATTAGGCTACAAAAGAATGCCACACTAATGCAAACCAATCAAGCGAGCACGTCTACAATGCAGATACTCATGTGTAATCGATGTGGCATAGATCATTTGATTGCCCAATGTCCAAATAATCCAAATGCACTGAAGAGAACGCCATTAAACTTGATTGAAACTACCGAGGAGCCATCACCAAGTACACCCGTGGTACCAGTAAACGTACTCACACGATCGATGCTCCAAAAACAAAATTATATTCTTGAGGAAAGAGACACGGCATCAATTGCCCAATCTCAGAAAAAGAAGAAAACACGAAGAAAGAGATCGCAAAAAGCAGCGAAGTAAGACCCCAGTTCAAAGACCAACATAGGGACTGGTGATGATCCCGTATATATGAACGACGCTGAAGAAGATTCTGATTCAGGTGAAACCATGGAGACCAAAACGACCACTAACATAGAAACCAACAAGGAAGATCTTCATGAGCCACAATGGCCAAGATCCAAAAAGAAGATAGGAACTTACCCAAACCCTACAGAGGAGATTGAGCGAGTCAAGCAATTAAGGAGTTTGGTAGAATATACTTAAAGGGATCTAGAACCAGCACCTAGGAAGATCCAGATTACAGACACCGTGTTCCCTACGCAACAACAACCTCACCAAGTCCATAGACCCTTGGACATACCTAGTGTCATCCAAGAAGAAAGTGACTTAAAGTCATGGGAAAGTGGGCGTACTCACTTCTTGATGGAAATAATGTTTACAGAGGGACTACCCGATCCTATCGAAGAAATGGAGATCCCATCTTCCCCACGTCAAGGGACTCAAGGCCAAAAGGTGCCGTTAAACATTGCCAAATTGATGGATTTCATGTCTTCAGAAGTTAGAACCACCATCATGTCCAAACTATATAAAGACCCTAAGCTAGTCTCAGCTCTTCGAGCCTTCCTCAATGGAGAACTGAAGTTTGGGCTACCACAATTTTCACAGACGGATGGATCTGGGGAGATTCCAATAGAGGAGGAATACATAGATCCACAACCGAACGTAGATGAGAACGTTGTTATAGAAATACCTGTTAACAAGTTGGGACAATACTTTGAGGGTGATGAATCCAATGCGACCATACCAATCACTACTAAGGGATTAACTATGAAGGGAATCCTTGATGGTGGCGCTGGGGGTTAGCATTGTGACTAAAAATTGCTGGGAAACTATGGGAAGACCTCACCTTGCGACCACAACCATAGTAGTGAAGATGGCCAATGGAAATGTAACATTTAATGGCCTAATAACTTATGTGTAGCGGAAATTAGCATGAACATAGTGGGCATTTCATTAGAATAGATTCCTAATGAGAATTACAAGAGTGCTTGGGTGGAGAGAGCAACAAAAAGCATAACACCTAGTTAGATAGCATCGACAATACTTTCAAAAGAGAGAGAAATTAAGCTATTGACAACAGTTGCGGACCGGATTTGCATGGAGCCGGTCCCCCCTCCAAAAGGCTTTGTATTATGGTTTCTCCCATCAAGAGAGACATTGTACAATACAATTCTTTGTGTTCCTTCAAGACTAGCTAGTGCAATGAAGATGGAAGCTTCATACACCAAGCAAAACACTTAATCAAACACAACTTGAATTATCCCCGTTCTCAGACCCAAGACCTCACACACCTTCGAAGATGGTGAGAGCTAGCGGGGTATGAGAGTAGATTGAGAGGAAGAAGGAGTATCTTACGAGAAAGATGTACATCTCCTCACATAATCACTCATATTAGCATAGCTTAGCTTAGTAATTAGCTTGGTAGAGGAGATGAGCATGCATTGAAGCTTGGCTCTTGGTTGGATTTGCATCCACATGCCAAGAGAGTGTTGATGTAGGCTTCTATCTCACAAGCTTGGAGTAGGTGATGAGCTCTCCATTAAAGCTTGGGAGGAGATAGAGTATTCTTCCTTCACACATGGTCAAGTGTGAGTGTGTGTGTGTCAATGCCAAGCAAAAATCAGCTCCCTCTCTCTCTTGGGCGACGAGCCCTAGCTGCTAATTTGGTCTGGCTTTTGCCTTATTGGACCTCCCCAAGTCAAGCCAATAGGTATTAAGCAGCATAAGTGATAGCCTTCTGACATGTGTCCCCCTTTCCCCTTTTGTGAGAGCTTTAGGTAATTAAATAATTAAACTAAACTCTCATTGGACCCCTTTGTCTCCTGGCCAATAGAAATCAGGCAAGCCATGGGGCTTCTGAATGCTCATTGGACCCTTTGGGAGACTGCCCAATAGTCTTCCAGGAGACTTAATTCTCATTGGTTTCTTTTATTATATGTTTTTAAATTAATTAAACTACATTTACTCTAGCTTAATTCTCATTGGTCCACTTCAAGGGTCTTCCAATAGGAATTGGGCACACCTTGTGGGCATCTGGCCTAGGGAGCTGACATGTGTCCCTCATTCCCTTTGTGTAAAGGGAGCCTGTGTGTGTGTGTGTGTGTGTGTGTGTGTGTGTGTGTGTGTGGCTTTCTCTCTCATCCCCTACCTTTGGGGCTCGCCCCCTCCCATGTAGGGACGTGCAAAGACTTTTAGGGCACACACAAAGCATCCAATTTTCCCTAGGGTTGACCTTTGGACACAACCTTTGAATTTTGGAACCTTAGCATTTTGGAAGTCTTAATGGGCTGAACCTTAGGGTCTTTTTAGCCCATTGTTGCACATGGCTCTTTTGCACATGGCCCCCCCTTTGGATCCCTATTTTCCCTCCTTTGGATCCCTACTGTGGCCGGTCTGCTAGCTTAACCAATATTCTAGCTTTTTCTCCCTTGGCACTTCCCCACATTAAATGATCAGTTTAATATGAGAAAATCATTTAGGAGAATTAGATATTGATTATTATGACATTACCTCTCTCTTGAAATCATAGTCGTCCTCGACTATGGTGTAGAGAAGATAAAGGATATTCATGAGTCCTTTTCTTAGCGGGTAGAGGATCCCTATGTTACCCTACGACATCATTCCATAATGGATGACTAGTCCATTTGGCGCTTGAGAGCCTGAGGCTGCCGCAAGCATGTCTGCACATTAGTCCTATCAGTCTTCCATAGTAGAGTGACAAGCTCTACTTGGTGTTTGGGAGACGTCGTCTCCGCAAACTTGATCTAAGCATGCATACTACTTCATTTTTGTGCACAAATAAAGAAAAAGAGAGTCTTATAAGACAAAAATTTTGTTCATTTTTAACATTTTGTACATTTGGTTACTCTTGGGAAGCATTGTAAGCATTGACAAGGTTTAGGTTATCCTTTAATTGTATGCCTTGCATCCATCTAGCATCTTCAAAAGGATAATTCTTAAACTTAATAAGATATCTTCGGATAGTCTTACCGCCTCTTAATACCTTGTCTTCATGTCGGAGAATGGACTCGGGCTGCAACACTTCCTCTTGGTCCTCGATCTCCGGTGGGTCTTCAATAGTTGGTTCTTGAGGTGGCTCTCCTTTGTAAGGCTTTAATAGGCTCACATGAAAAGCATTTTGTATGAGCCAATGATTGGGCAACTTAAGTTGATAGGCCATCTCATTGATTGGCCTAAGAATCTGGAAGGGACCATAGTACCTTTTTGCTAGTTTAGCATAGTACTTTTGGTGGCCCGTAGGATTCTTGCCTGTCGTGTGCCTTAATCGAGCCTTGGGGAACTTTAACAAGACCCAATCGTTTTCTTTAAAGGCTTGGGCTCTTCTGTGCTTGTCAGCAGCAGCCTTTTGCCTTTACTGTGAGATAGAGATAGCATCCTTAATCTTTTGGAAAGATTCTTGTAGGTCTCGGCTATACTCATCTGCAGCGAAGATCTTCCCATGTACCTTAAGTAGCAAGGGACTTTTTGATCTTCCCTCAATTACCTCGAAAGTTGCTTTTCCTGTGGAAGTATGTACAGTGTTATTGTAAGCATACTCTACTAAGGGTAAGTACTTCTCCCATTGGGATCTTTGATCTACTTCCGTTACATAGGCTTTTAGTAGATCGAGAATGGTTAGGTTAGCTATTTCACTTTGGCCATCAGTTTGTGGATGATAGGCTGAAGAGAAGTTTAGCCTTGTTCCTAAATTCTCAAAGAGACCCTTCCAGAAATTACTGGTCATTCTAGGATCTCTATCCGACGCTATGGACATTGGCAAACCATGGTACTTGAAAATTTGTGAAATGAAGAGGGTTTCCATTTGATGGGCTTTGATAGTCTTTTTGACAGGTATAAAATGAGCTTGTTTACTGAACCTGTCTACTATCGTCCATATCCCCGTATTCCCATGGATAGACTTAGGCAATCCAAAGATAAAATCCATGGATATGCTCTCCCAAGGTGAATTAGGGATTGGCAAGGGTTGAAGCAATCCAGATTGCTTCCCTCTATCAAATTTTGTCTTTTGACATACCACACATTTGGAAACATACTCTTGTATGTTCACTTTCATGGTAGGCCAATAGAAATATGTTTCAATTCCCTTTAAGGTAGACTGAATCCCTCTATGCCCCGCATATGGGGGAGCATGAGATTCATACATTACTTTCTCACGTAGTGAGTTAGTAACGCATAGTCTATTGCCATAGAGAAGATAACCATCTTGTAAAGTAAATGGTTCTTCTTTCTTCCCTAATGCAAGGGCTGAAATCACATCTCTAAAATCGGGATCAATAGCATACTCATCTATCATTGAAGATAGATCATTGTGAGTTGTTATGGAAACCGCATTCACTCTCGGTCGTCTTGAGAGTGCATCGGCTACTTGATTATGCTTGCCAGCAATGTGAGCAATATGAAAATGAAATTGCGAAAGGAAATTTGCCCACCTCATTTGTTTGTCGGAGAGCTTGGTCTGCGTCATGAAGTACTTAAGACTTTGGTGATCCGTTCGCAGAATAAAAGGAGTCCCCAATAAATAGTGCTTCCATGAGTCTAAGGCATGTAGAACTGCAAGGAGTTCTTTTTCGTATATGCCTAGAGCTTGCTCAACAGGGTCGAGCCTTCGACTCTCATAGCCTATGACATGCCCTTCTTGGAGCAAAACAGCCCCAAGGCAATCACCACAAGCATCACATTGGACCTCAAATGGTTTTGAGAGATCCGGTAGTGTAAGCACAGGTTGAGAGATAAGCTTTTCGAAAGCATTGTTCTCCTTAGCAGACCATGTATACCTAACACGTTTCTTTGTTAGGTCATGTAATGGTCCCGCAATTTGTGAGAACTTTTCTATGAAGCGTCTATAGTATGCACACATACCTATAAAGCTTCTTAGTTCATGAAGATTCCTTGGTTTAGGCCATCCTTTTATTACCTCTAACTTGGATGGATCCATTTGGATGCCATCTTGAGAGATAATGTGACCTAAATACTGAATCTCTTGCAAGAAAAATTCACTTTTCTTTCGATTAACATAAAGTTTATTCTCTCTTAAAACTTGAAATATTACCTGGAGGTGTTGCTTGTGTTCCTCCAATGAATTAGAGTAGATGATAATATCATCAAAGAACACTCCAGTGAAGGTTCGATGAGGCCTGAGCAGCTTCTCCATCAAGCGGTTGAATGTGGCTGGTGCATTGGTCAAGCCAAAAGGCATGACAATGTATTCGTAAAGACCAAATGTAGTACGAAATGCGGTCTTTACAATGTCTTGATCAACTATCCTTATTTGATGATAGCCACTTTTTAGGTCAATCCTACTGAAGTAGGTCGATCCTTGTAGCTTATCAAATAGGTCTTCTACCCGTGGAACGGGAAACCTATTCTTGATAGTGATCCTATTTAGTGCTCTATAGTCGACACACATACGATATGTGCCGTCTTTCTTTTGCACTAATAGCATAGGTGAGCAAAATGGAGATGAGCTAGGCCTAACCATGCCCTTCTCAACTAACTCATGCACTTGCCGCATAATCTCCTCTTGTTGAGCTTGAGAAACTCTATAAGGAGGTTTGTTAGGCGGTGAACTTCCTGGAAGAAGTTCAATTGCATGGTCATCATTACCTCGTTTAGGAGGTAGCTCACAAGGGATGTCGTCAATAAAAACATCTTGAAACCCCTTGAGAAAATTGGATAACTCTAATTCCTTTTGGTTTCTTTTATTTTCTTTTGCTAAAGCATTAGGTTCATTTTGAGAATCTTTAACAAAAATCATGTACACGGAAATAGAGCTCTTTATTGACTTGTTGAAAGCTAGTGTATGTACAATGGGGATGGTGTTACCCATCTCCTTAGCATCTATATACATGTCTTTTTCCCTGAACTTAAAGGAGATTCTCCTTTCAGGAAATTTAACATCGACAGCCAGGCGGTCAAACCATGGTGCCCCTAGGATTACATTCTCATGCTTGAGAGGAGAGATAAAGAAGTCCTCTTTGTCCACATAGCCTTGGACATGAAGCCTCAATTTCCCGATTAAGGGAGTGACTGAAGCTTCTTGCCCCTTGAAGGCACTGTCTGCGGGTAGGATATCTCCCATCTCGTAGGATTGTATGCCTAGTTTGGTGGCTAACTCCATAGATATAAAATTGTGAGTAGAACCAGGGTCAAAGAGAATAAAAGCATAATGTTCTCTTACCTTTCCCCAAGCATGGCATAGAGGAGATCCTTTGTGGTGAGTTTGGTGAATCTCCTCCTCTTGGATTTCAACCAAAGAAGCTCTAGGAGGATCTTGGCGGTTGTTCTTTTGGGGACAAGCACGGTACGCATGCCCTTGTTCGCCGCACTTGAAACACCGGTTATCTTTACGATAACGCTCAAGCTCTTCAGGAGAGAGTTTATTCTTTCCTTTGTAAACTCCCTTCTCTTTAGCTTTGTTGGAATTGCCTTTAGGAGTCTTTTGGACATTGTCCTTCCCCTTAGGCTCATTGGAACCCTTGTTTTCCGGGGGCTTATTATTTCTTTTACCCCCCGTTTGGAAATTGATTCGAGAGGCCACCATAGTATGGTGTATTACCGCCGATATGGTACGCGGCCTTTGGGAGTTGACATACTCCGCCATTTCTTCGGTTAAGCCCGCACAAAATTGTTGCTTTTGCTCTCCAAAATCCAACTTTTTGAAGACAGTGGCTTTGAGTTGTAGGTCCCAAAACTTGTCTACATATTTGTGGATGGATTCATTGGGAGAGAGCTTTAAGCTTCGCCATTCGGTGAGTACTTTGTCTTTGGCATCGGTGGCCAAAAACTGCTTCATAATGAAAGCTCTTAAAGCCTTCCATGTTCGTGGAGCTTCACCGTTGGCTCGTAGGCTAGACCACCATTGTCTGGCGAACTTTTCAAAAGTGCATAGCTACATGGCGTAGCTTAGAGGACTCCGTGAAGCCCTCATCTCCAAACGCCGCATCGAATTGCTGGATAAAGGCCAAGACTTTGTCCGTAGCACCGAAGGTGCCATCATAGGTAAGGAAAGAGATGCTCTTCCCTCCCTCTTTGAATTTCTTCAGCTTGGACGACCTCTTCCATGCGGCATAGGATTTCCTATGGCCTCTTCTTTTTGATGGTTCAAAAGTTGCACCATCACTTTCTTCAGAAGGTGAAGAATTTGAAGAAGGTGGAGAAGAGGGTGACCTCTTTCTCGCCTTTTTCTTGTCTTGATCTTTGTCGTCTTCACCATAGCTTTCATAAGAGGAAGAGGATGAAGAAGATGGAGAAGAGGGTGTCCTCTTTCTCGCCTTTTTCTTCTCTTACTTTTTATCATCCCTCTTTGAATTGTGGTGAGGAGAAGAATACGATGGTCTTCTCCGCTTTGGTGGTGATGGAGAGCGTTTAGCCCGCCGTCTTCGTGGAGCCATCTCCGCTGAGGTGGTGGGAGACTCGCTTCTTTCTCGTTCCTTCGGTGGAGGCTCTTGAGTTCTCCTTTGGGAAGGAGATGCATCCTCAAGAAGTAAATTCTTGAGCCCTTCATATGGATTCTCTTCTTCTTCCCGAATCGGAGAGAGACCTCTTTTGGTAGTCTCACAAGGAGGCTTCCTAGGTGTTCTCTCGTCATGGTGATGAGCTTGGAGAATCCCGTGAGCACGGAGCTGCCGTTGCACTTCACTTTGGAGAGATGGATTGCCCATGGCTTGTTGAAGCCTAGAAACAAGATAGTTAACAAGCATTGAAGCATCATTAGTAGCTTGCTCATGAGCAAAATCAAAGTTATCAACATTAATTTCACTATCTTTACTATTGTCAGCCATTCTAACAACTTTTAGGTGTAAACTTTTTAGGTATACTTTGGCACTTCAAGCCCTAGTTGCTACTCCTCTTTACCCCTTTAGAAAAAGCACTCAAGCTACTGTACCCGCGGCTCGAATACCATTAATTGCAAGGAATAGAAGAGAGGGTCTTTCGACACCAAAACAGCACCGACTCCTGTCAAGCTTCTAATAGCTCAATAGTGGTTAAGCCGTAGGCAAGCCCCGTAGGACTCCACTATTAAGACCATAGCTCTCGACGGTGATGCCCCGTTAACTGCACAAAGGCAGGCGCACTGCAAGGCTGAAAAATCCCTATTCTACTTATTCACAGGCAATTAATAATACCAACCATTTGTAGCTAGCTTGAGGACCTCCCTTCTTGAGCAAGAAAAGAGAAACCTTGTGCTATGATACCAATGTAACATTTAACGGCCTAATAACTTATGTGTAGCGGAAATTAGCATGAACATAGTGGGCATTTCATTAGAATAGATTCCTAATGAGAATTACAAGAGTGCTTGGGTGGAGAGAGCAACAAAAAGCATAACACCTAGTTAGATAAAATCGACAATACTTTCAAAAGAGAGAGAAATTAAGCTATTGACAACAGTTGAGGATCGGATTTGCATGGAGCCGGTCCCCCCTCCAAAAGGCTTTGTATTATGGTTTCTCCCATCAAGAGAGACATTGTACAATACAATTCTTTGTGTTCCTTCAAGACTAGCTAGTGCAATGAAGATGGAAGCTTCATACACCAAGCAAAACACTTAATCAAACACAACTTGAATTATCCCCGTTCTCAGACCCAAGACCTCACACACCTTCGAAGATGGTGAGAGCTAGCAGGGTATGAGAGTAGATTGAGAGGAAGAAGGAGTATCTTACAAGAAAGATGTACATCTCCTCACATAATCACTCATATTAGCATAGCTTAGCTTAGTAATTAGCTTGGTAGAGGAGATGAGCATGCATTGAAGCTTGGCTCTTGGTTGGATTTGCATCCACATGCCAAGAGAGTGTTGATGTAGGCTTCTATCTCACAAGCTTGGAGTAGGTGATGAGCTCTCCATTAAAGCTTGGGAGGAGATAGAGTATTCTTCCTTCACACATGGTCAAGTGTGAGTGTGTGTGTGTCAATGCCAAGCAAAAATCAGCCCCCTCTCTCTCTTGGGCGAGCCCTAGCTGCTAATTTGGTCTGGCTTTTGCCTTATTGGACCTCCCCAAGTCAAGCCAATAGGTATTAAGCAGCATAAGTGATAGCCTTCTGACATGTGTCCCCCTTTCCCCTTTTGTGAGAGCTTTAGGTAATTAAATAATTAAACTAAACTCTCATTGGACCCCTTTGTCTCCTGGCCAATAGAAATCAGGCAAGCCATGGGGCTTCTGAATGCTCATTGGACCCTTTGGGAGACTGCCCAATAGTCTTCCAGGAGACTTAATTCTCATTGGTTTCTTTTATTAAATTTTTTTAAATTAATTAAACTACATTTACTCTAGCTTAATTCTCATTGGTCCACTTCAAGGGTCTTCCAATAGGAATTGGGCACACCTTGTGGGCATCTGGCCTAGGGAGCTGACATGTGTCCCTCATTCCCTTTGTGTAAAGGGAGCCTGTGTGTGTGTGTGTGTGTGTGGCTTTCTCTCTCATCCCCTACCTTTGGGGCTCGCCCCCTCCCATGTAGGGATGTGCAAAGACTTTTAGGGCACACACAAAGCATCCAATTTTCCCTAGGGTTGACCTTTGGACACAACCTTTGAATTTTGGAACGTTAGCATTTTGGAAGTCTTAATGGGCTGAACCTTAGGGTCTTTTTAGCCCATTGTTGCACATGGCTCTTTTGTAGATGGCCCCCCCTTTGGATCCCTATTTTCTCTCCTTTGGATCCCTACTGTGGCCGGTCTGCTAGCTTAACCAATATTCTAGCTTTTTCTCCCTTGGCACTTCCCCACATCAAATGATCAGTTTAATATGAGAAAATCATTTAGGAGAATTAGATATTGATTATTATGACAGGAAAACATTAAAATGGTAGACTTGGTTGAACCAGGAGAAGATCCTAGACCTGCTTACATTGCGACTGACCTAACATACGAAGAAGAAAAGTTTTTGTTGAGCTTGTTAAAGGAATACCGAGATATCTTTGCCTGGTCTTACAAGGATCTCAAGGGTGTTGATCCAAAAATCTGTCAACATACTATACCCATGAGAGATGATGCGAAACCAAGTAGACAGAGGACCATACACGTATAATGAAACATTTGCTAGGAAGATCAAAGAAGAGATTGAAAAACTAAAGGAAGCTGAATTCATTTACAAAATTGAACACACAGATTGGGTGTCTCCGATTGTGGTAGTATCCAAGAAATAGGGAAATTATGAGTGTGTGTTAATCTAAAAAAGGTGAATGCAGCTACCATTAGAGACAACTTTCCTCTTCCAATAACAGAGCATGTTTTAGAACGAGTTGCAGGAAAAGAAGCTTACAGCTTCTTAGACGGATTTTAGGGATACAATCAACTTTTGGTTGACCCAAAAGATCAGCACAAAACTGCTTTTGCAATAGAATGGGGTATATTTGCCTATCAGGTTATGCCGTTTGGGTTAACGAATGCTCCAGCCACGTTCCAAAGGTTGATGAGCCATGATTTCAAAGAATATCTTAGGAAATTCTTAGAAGTATATATGGATGATCTATGCGTACATTCATCAATCCGGGCTGATCATTTTGAACAGCTCAAAAAGGTATTTGAAAAATGTAGACTTTATAGGATTTGCTTAAATCCTGAAAAGTGCACATTCATGGAAAGACAATGAAAAATTCTTGGACATATAGTGTCTAAAAATTCCATAGCTACTGATATTGAGAAGATTCATGTCATTGCTGATTTGCCTAGACCGACAACAGTCAAGGGGATACAAGCATTCATGGGACATTGTGGATATTACCGACGGTTCATCTACATGTACTCTATAATTGCAAAACCCATGTATAACTTGATTATGCACTTTGAATGGACCGAGGCATGTGAAGAATCCTTCTTGAAGCTTAAGCAAGCTCTCACCTCAGCTCAAATATTGAAAGCACCAGATTGGGATAAGGTATTTCACGTACATGTAGATGCTTCCAATTTTTCTAGCGGTTGTATACTAGCTCAACCAGGAGATGGGAAAATTGACTTTCCTATTTCTTATGCTAGGCGACAATTGAACATGGCAGAAAAGAATTACACCACCACCGAAAGAGAAGGACTAGGAATGATCTGTGCCGTTAAAAAGTATAGATGTTACCTATTAGCCAACAAGTTTGTGTTGTTTGTGGACCACCAAGCCTTGTTGTATTTGGCCAACAAGCCATGCAGCACATGGTGAATAGTGAGATGTTTCATCATTCTTCTCGAATTTGATTTCACTGTTGTTGGAAAAAAGGCACTACACATCAACGCGTAGATCATTTGTCAAGGATTGTTTCAGGGGAATCACCTAAAGGGGTAGGCGATGATCTACCAGATGTCTATTTGTTCTCTGTAGAAATGATACCTAGATGGTCAGAAAACATTGTGTCATTGATGACAATAGCTGAAGTGGATTCACAAATACCACTTCCTATCACAATCGGATTAATCGAGAAATTGTCTATGTATCAATTACTACCTGGAAGGCTATACAAAAGAAATCGAGATGGGATATTGCTCTTATGCATTAACCCTAAAGAAAAAGAACAATACCTAAGTCAAGCACATGTTACCATAGTAGGACTTCACTTTGTGGAAGACCAAACTATGCAATGAATCTTGAGACTTGGAGTATTTTGGCTGACTATGAGGAGAGATGTTCGATCTTTTGTAAAGGATTGCCTTCAATGTCAAAACAAACACCCATACCTCACGTAACATTGTTTCAAATGTCACCTGTTCCTAAGTGGAGTAATTATCTGGTTACTTACTTATCAAGCCGAACATTTCCTAGGGATATGAGTAAACACCGTCAAAGAGCAATTGAAACTGAAGCAAGAGACTATGCTCTTATTGGGAACCGATTGTATCGGAGAGGTAAAGATCAACATTTATGTCTTTGTGCAAATAAAAATGAATATATTTCAATTATAGAACAAGCACATGTTGAATTAGCTGGAGGTCACTTTTCTAGTGAGACCACCGCAAGAGGAAAGTTATAAACTCGCGAGATTGTGATTTCGAGCCTTATAATTCCTAGTTAGAGCTTTTGCATATTTCATCATATATAATGAGCTTTTCACCACTTAGTGTAAGCTATTTAAAAAAAAAAGTAATTACAAAATATGGATATAATACCCAACTTTAATGGCTCAAGATAGAACCGTTGTTGCTAGTAAGCCCACAAATACAAAGAATCCTTCAATACATTTATTAAAATTATTTTAATTAGTAATAAGAATAACACATGCTTTATAAATGTGATCCGATAATTAGTAGAGACAAACTAAAATGCCAAGACACTTTGTAGTGAAATAAACCACCACTAAACCATGTGTCCAACACATGGACCTGCCAATGTGGACACGGTACCTTAATTTAATACTTCATTTCTCCTAGAAAGATAGAGCTCAAAATAATCTTTCTTGTTAAATTTTCACCGGATACCGTAATGGGTTTCACAAAAAAGTTACAAAAAAATAGAATTTACAATGCAGTTTGGTAATCAATAGGGGAATCCAAGTTGCCAAAATACTTTTCGATGGATAACTTTGAGCATCTGTTTGAGATCGCATAGCTATTCACTATCTTGAAACTGGACTTAGAAGACGAGGCTGAGCAAGTATGAAGGCTAAATCTTTCTTAGAGAGTAGTGGTTGATGCATTGCCACGTGTTGTCAAGGTTTGACCTCTTCTTTCTTTGCACCGATTCTTTGTCACCATGTAAAATTGGATCTTGGAAGTTAGTTTCATTATCATTCATTCCATGCAGCACACGAGTCACCGTAGCCGGGGTTGGAGTCAACCTTGATTGTGCTCTATTCAAGAGAGAGTGTATGTCTGGTCCAGTACCTATGTATCGTCCAGTCAAGTATCCCAACTGCTTTGCACATTGAAGATAGGAGTTGATGACATCTGTAACACAAGCATCATACAATGTGATCTTTTTTTTCCTCCCTCTCCAGAAAGCCAACTTGCAAGTATACTCTCTGATACGTTTGTAGTAGGGATAGCAGCACGATCCCATGGGCTCAACTCATCCTGAAAGATTAGAAACATTAGCTGACAACATTAGCTCACAATATTTACTACATAATTGTGAGATTTATACCAAAAAAAAACTCACATTTATGGAAATGCCCCCCCAATGTGAGATTCTATCTTCCCACCAGGAGAACCAAATTTTCAAAGGCACCAGATTCTCTATTGGAACACCATTCTCATACCACCATCTCTTTATTGACCTGGCTTGCATTTGTGCTTCCAACAAAGTGTTACTTGCTCGCAATTTTTCACAGAAAGAAATATGCTCCATTTGTTTTTCATTTGGAATGAGTGTCCTTGTTTTCTTTTGGAGACTTTGCTCCCAATGGAACAAGCATGATCTTTCACGACCGTCCATTACATTGTCTGCTCCTCCATTGTAGACTGCTCAAATAGCATTCCAATTGGCACCTGCCTCATCTGCCATAAACCCAGTGAAATTTGCAATTGAATATCCATTCTCAACCATAACAGAATTGAGACTTTTCCAAAATAATATTTGTGACTGTGTATCTTCCTCCTTGGTCTCACATATTGCAATAACCATCGAGCTCTTCATGCTGAGGCAAAAAGTATGCATGGTAAGACGTATTAGTCAATGATTAAATTATCACTTTTATATACATCTAGAAATTTATCACCTTGGGTCATAAACTGAGCATGACATGGTTGACCATCCTTCAACACGATGCGTATAGTCAAAATGGACCCAAGCATTATGCAGATCTCCTTGACCAGAATGATCCATGCGTCTTATTAAATCAACTCCTGAACCAGGACCTTTGGTGGACATCTTAAAAACAAAACATTTATCATGAAGTCCTCCTTGGCTAGGAAAACGACTCCCATGAAAAAATGGGAACAAACATTTTTTCTTCAGTAAGAGAATATTGTCAAATCCATCTCCCACTACCACTGACCCTTGTTGTTTTTCTGAAGCAATGATACTCTTTAATCTGTTATGCATTAGAAAAAAGAATAATAAGTACTATACTAATAAATATTAACAAAAATAATGTATCCTTACCTTTGGTTTTGCACAAGTGGCATCATCTCTTCTAGAAAGTTTTGAAGTTCTGCATCTCGCATAGAATGTCCCTTGTCAAGAATGAGTGAATCCATCAGAACTTGACGAGCCACAAGCATTTGAATTTTTGGAGGACCACTAGATCTATCAATTTTCAACACTGTTTGGACTAATCCTTGGATTTTTTCTATGGCAGCACGAGATGTACCTTTCTGCACATCATGCTCATGGTGGCCTACATGCACTGCCAATCTTGACATGTTGCAATCCCCTGGCAAAACGTAGTAAATTATGCATAGACATATAGCTTGACAAGTGACAACCTTGCCGCAATAATGAAATGTAATCTTTGTCCTGTCTTCCTGAGCAAGGTAACCTTTTCCTATTGGTTTATCTAAATATCCATGAAAATATGCATTATTGAATTCTTTATTGTTTAAATAGTACTGACAAATATTTCTATGACATTCCAAGGAGCCCAAACAATAACTCATCCGAACTGGACACCCAATGGACATGTTGGTTGTTTGGGGGCGCGTCCATGTATGTCCATCAAATTTCTGCTCCATGCCACTCATTGACTTACATTTGCCAAAAGTTGATGGAAGTTCAAACACAAGATTCCCATTGTATTCTCTAGGTAGTTCTTCCACTTTCACAGGCCCATGAGATTGTTTCATTAGGTCTTTCAATCGGTGAGATGTTGAAAAGGATAATATCCAATCCACCACACTTTTTACCTTTTTTGACAGTTTCTCATCACCGCTGCTGCTATTGAGGACAATATAATTCTCCTGCTCTTTTTGCAAATTTGTGTGCAAGTCTCCTTGGGTTGGTAGCTTGATAGCTTCAGCATAGAAAGCGCTTGTATTCAGTAAGTTTGTATCCTCTGAGTCTTCCACATCATTGGTTTCCTTCTCTGTATGCACCATAGCATATCTTTTTGATAAAGAAGCATCAAGAATGAAATGTTGATGGCCCTCCATATCAAAGTGAGATGGTGTTTCAACAAGGGTGACTTCAGATCGAAACTGTATTAGTGCATTCAATGTTTGAAATTGTCTGTGAGGTGGTAGTAAACTTTGCAAGAAATATGCACTAAGGAGGAGCTTTCCATCTCTAAGTTGAACCTCTCGTTCAAGTTCTTGATCACCTATTGTCCAGGTGATGATGGATGCTCTTTCATCCATGCTAACAAGGTGGAGAAGACAGAGAGAAATAAGCAGTTAGTAAGGAGGTCAATATATGGAGACGGACATGGACAAATGGTTTTTAAGTAAGTTTCTATGCAAGTGTCATAATTGTTCGTTATTATGTTTTTTATTTGTTAAAAAAAATTAAGATTTCAGGATATTTTTCCTTTTATAAGTGGTCAGAAAAAACCCACAGTCGAGATTGTCAAGCGGTGGTTACAGAGCTCACCTCCTTATGAGTGGTGTATAAAGAAACCACAATTTTCGATAATATTTGGCACAAATCTCAAGTTTTTTAGTTAATGAGTTCATCTTCTTATGAGTAGGTGAAAAGATAGTGTATTTTAAGCGTATGAAATTGTGAAAACCCCCCTTGGATTTTGAACACCGAAAATTTTAGATTTTAAAATGTCGTTAATCATCGAAAAATTTACACAATATTTTAGTGTGATCACCGACAAAAGCATCGAATTTTGACCTGAAAACCGGGAGAATATCAAGTTTGCTCTTATTTTCACTGATTAGATGCAGTGTTTGGGAAAAGTATGGAGACAGACGTGGACAAATGGTTTTTAAGTAAGTTTTTATGCAAGTGGCATAATTGTTCATTATTATATTTTTTATTTTAAAAAAACATTAACATTTCAAGATATTTTTCCTTTTATATGTGGGTGGTTACAGAGCTCAGTGGTGTATAAAGAAACCACAATTTTCGATAATATTTGGCACAAATCTCAAGTTTTTTAGTTAATGAGTTCATCTTCTTATGAGTAGGCAGTGTTCGAGAAAAGTGTGCCTCAGCTTAGCCTTGAGCCAGTTGCTAAATCAAAGTAGCCGGTTGAGGGGAGTGCAAGAAGGAGAAATTTCCGCTTGAAATACATGGAAAATAGTGTAATATTACTGGTTCAGATTACATGGAAAATGATGTAATATTACTGGCTAGTGATGTAATATTACTGGTTCAGATTTTTGTAAGTTTATGAAAATGATTTTTCCCGAACACTATGAGTAGGTGAAAAGACAGTATATTTTAAGCGTATGAAATTGTGAAAATTCCCCTTGGATTTTGAACACCGAAAATTTTAGATTTTAAAATGTCGTTAATCATCGAAAAATTTACACAATATTTTAGTATGATCACCGACAAAAGCATCGAATTTTGACCTGAAAACCGGGAGAATATCAAGTTTGCCCTTATTTTCACGGATTAGGTGCAATGTTCGGGAAAAGTGTGCCGCTTAGCCTTGAGGGGAGTGCAAGAAGGAGAAAATTCCGCTTGAAATACATGGAAAATAGTGTAATTTTGCAAAAACATTGGCTAATAATGTAAAATTACTGGTTCAGATTTGTCTTGGAGGGATTTTTGTATGTTTGTATGTTTGTATGTTTCTAGCCCGGATAATTGATGTAATTTTCACCTACTTCAACTTTTGTGTGCCCTGTTTTGCTTGGCTCTCCTGCTCATTGGACTTGCTGCATCTCGTGCGTGAAGCAAGGTACACACATGCTCCTCCCCCGCACCCCCGCAAGGTACACACATGCTCCTCCCCCCCACAGCTCGGTAACCGTCAGCGTGCGCGCTGACGGTTGAGGAGCTTCAGTTTTTGCTTCAATTAATGCCCTGCGTGAGCTCCCCAATCGTAAGCGCGCGCGCTGACGGTTGAGGAGCTTAAATTTTTGCTTCTTATGAGTTATGGTGTCAATTTGTTATGTAGCGCCAGATTTACGCTCAGCGCAGGAGAGCCATATCTGCAGGCGTGCGTTCCATATCTGCAGGCTCGACAACAGGCACATGTTCCATTGTGCGCTCCTTGCCGCACTGTCGAAGCAAGGGCCTTGCCTAACACTGTGTGCGAGCCATAGACGGCTCCAAGCACACAACTAGCTTAACTAGTAAGCTCAAAGAAAGCGATGGTGTGTCACTCACCGCTCTACGCTTGCTTCGTGGAGGATTCCTCTCCGCGAAGAAGAAGGAGCCGCCGCTTCGCCGCGCTCAACCGCTTCACCGCCGCCGTGCCGTCGTCGCAATGCTCGATCGCACACACTCTCTCTCTGTCTCTCTCTCTCTCTCACACACACACACACACACAAGGAGGTGAAGAAGAAGAAGATGGAGATGGAGATGGAGATGGAGATGGAGCAAGAGCACTCTTCTTTTGCACAAATGAGAGAATGAGTGAATTTTAGGTTTAGTTGGCTTTTATATGAGCTCACCCCATTCACACTTGGGCGCCCATGCTTAGCCAACTAATCCCTTGAATGTCCCAGTTAGAGTGCGCCTCTCATCGGCGATCACTCTTACCCTTTTCCTATTGGACCGACAAGCCCGGTACCTGACTCTACCAAAGAAATAATACAATGTCCACCGTAGGTTACAACGTCCGTCTCGTAGGTGATAGGGTGTGTGTGAGTCGTGAGGGTTAACATGCCCCCCTTCTTGATGTAGATTCCGTCCTCGGAAGCTATTGAGTTGAAGCTCGTTGGTCGAGGTGGAAGAGCATTTGAGATGAATGTCCTTAGCCTTCATTAGTCACTGCAAAATCAAACAACATTGCACAGTAATTGCATTTTCATAAGCGATTAAAAAGCATATGCAATTTTAGGCAGACAATTGATTGGTAACAGAATTTTAAACAATTTGTCAGCAATAAGCATTGAATTGCAATGTAATCAAATGCCTAAACAGATGTAAAGGTAAAAAATTAAACAAGTCTGGGGTCGCTAATTTAACGGTCGAAAGGCACTAGAGATCGACTATTACTACCATGGGTAAGCTTCTTAATTTTCTCTGGTTAATTAAGTTGTTTAATCGCGAGAGCCAAGTATTTCATGTTCGAGGGCTGACTAGAGGCTATACCTAGAGGACCTTGTAGTTAAGCTACGATAAACGGAATTTCTCATGAAATCATCGCCTGACTGATTACCTTTTCTTTGACCCCCCAAAGTGTTTTCACAGTGATTCAATTTGATGTGTGTGCTTATTTTGTATGCCTTGGGTTTTTTGCTTTTCAAGGAAAAGCGCCCACACTGGGAACCTCTAGGGCTCTAGTACCATAGGCAATACATGTGAGTGAAGTACCAAATCAAGCTGAGATTTCTCTTCTAGCTTAAGATTTTACATTGTGGCACTTTGATTTTTTGTTTGTTCATTTTCAGCATTTTAATTTTGTAACTTTGGGGGGTCATATAACACTGATACACCTCCCCAGGCTCATCACACTAGTAAACTCCCTTTATAATACTTGAGCGAAAGGTCAATAGGGTCAAGCCCACTAGAAATCCCTAGTACATTTCACACAATGCTGCCTAAATCGGATTAAGAACCTAAGTAACCATTGATTATTAGGAAGGCATTCCCCATGGTATTAAGAGAAGATCTCTAACACCTAACTTGGTCAAACTAGCTTAGTCGGACTGGTTGATTTTTAAACCTAGACAAGTGATTATGACAAAAAATTACATTGAATTAAATGTTTGTTACTAAGCAAATGTGCTGGATATTATCCTACCAATCACAATCAAAGCAGACAATCATAGATGCAAAAAAGATAAGGGGCAATGCTAATGGACAAGAAACACCTGTTTGTGTCGATGGTCGCGCTTGATTTGAAGAGTGAGTCGAGATAAAGATTTCATGAAGGTCCAAATCCTATCAATAGCAACACGCTCCTGTACACACTAGGAAACAAAAGGAATACCTCCAGGAGGCACATTAGTGGGAAAAGGTACCAACACTTATTGAACACAACAAAAAACATAAGGAACCCTAACCTAATTATTTGCACTCCCCTAGAGAGTCAAGGGAATAGGATATTGTAGAGATTGGGGGGAAACCCTAAGGCTAAACCCCTATCCTCGTCGTCGAGATAAACAAAGTCATCATCCATGAGACCATATGTGCCATCCGTGTAGTCCTGTAAATTTTCTTCTTCATCATAGGTGCCCATGTTTACTAAGAAGGTCACTAGACGCCTATAGTCATCTTGGTGAAAAGGTTAGGCTTGTGCAATGGGAGAAACACTCTCTACTAAGTATGGATCAGACGTGGTCAAGAGACGTATCAGCCATTCTAACTCCTCAAAATTCCTCTCACATGCTAGCGTACCTATCAAATCCCATTCACATGCAAGCACTGGAAAGACCATGTGAAATATTTGTGAAAAGTAACGAGGGTACCTCTCACCCAAGGCAGGAGTGGATGACTCTAGCGTACTAGCCATATCTGTACACGCAAATAGATGATGGTTAGAGTGCAAATATTACAAGGGTCGTGTTCTTGTGCATAATTTGTTTTTATGATTTGTGTTATGGCTGTTTCTCTTTTACTTTTTTATCTTGTTTTTGTGAGTATAAGGCTTTATATATACATTCCCTAAGATTGGAGATTAAGAGGTCAGGGAGAAAGGTTGAGAGGGAAGCAAGTGAATAATGGATGTCCACAAACACTCCCCCCTTCCTTGGGTAGATCATATCGTTTGAAATGATGTCGTCACCCTTTGAAACCACTTGTTCCAAGTTGTTATAGGTGAAGATTTTTGCCAGTAGTTTTCTATTACCTTAGGTGCCAAAATCGAGTTGCAAGGGTGGTAAGGTACTCTCCCATGATCGAACTTGAAGTGGTTCATCAGGTGATTCTTGAACACTGGGAGGTGTGGATTCTTTTGTAGCTTCATGGAGGTCCACTACTATAGATGGAGGCTGTGTAGAAGCTTTTACCTCTATGGATGTATTACATGAGGATCTAGAAGCTTCATGGAACTCCCCCCTTCCTGAGCTAGGTGGAATAAATTGGTTTTTCCTTGGAGCCCAAACTAGCTCTGGACTAGGTGTGTAGCATTCCGTGATCTTTCCCATCCCACGGTCTGCCATTGGCTTTAGCGTTACACTGTTTGACTCATTTGGGTTTGTTGTCGATAGGGAAGGATACATTTTACGTTTAGGTACCCAGATTTGCTCATTTCCATCGTAGTAGCCTTGGGATTCTAATAGTCGTTTTGGAATCCATCGTGATTTGGTCTTGACTCTCCTAGAGCGCGCTCTTGGTTTTCCAGGGGAATTTTTTCTTGGAATGGATGGGAGGGTTGAGGTAGTTGGAAGTAAGGCCTTGGGGACCCATTGATATGTACTCTTAGGTCGTGCAGGTTGAGTACTTGCAATATTACTGCTTGCTGCAACTACAAGTGTTGAAGTGCTAGGTTCATGGGTAGCTGGCAAAGACGAGTTAACCACCTTGGCTTGTGAATGTTGGCTTTGCTTGAATGATAGGGGTAAGAGTCGGTGACTTTGCTTGAATGATAGGGGTAAGAGTCGGTGGTCGCGTCGTGACAATACCAGTATCCCAATCAATAGTGCATTTGGTTGCCAACATCCACGTGCATCCTAGGTTTACGTTGTCTTCCATAGCTCCCACGGGCATGACTAGAAACCTCTGCACTATGCTTCCATTGTCATAGACAACAGGGGTCTGAAGGACTCCAAGAATAGTAGTTTTATTTTTATTAATGCCCTTGACTTGCATCGTACTTGGGGATAGGGTCGGTTTCCCTAATTGACACCAAACTCCCATAGGGGCTATTTAGCTCAATTGGGTATCGTAGGGGTGGCTCAGATTCTAATGAGTCGTCATCTGTGTCCTCGAAAAATGCTTGTGTGATTCCCAGATTAGCCTCTCGTTGGCGTCTAAGACGTTGTTGTCGTTCTTGAGCCTCAACTCTTGCTTGGATTTTTTAAAGCTCTGCTTGTTCCTTGGCAGCCTTCTTTTGGTGGATGGCTTGCAACTCTTCCTGGCTTAGAGGATCATAATATCTTTTGAATTTACTCCCATTAAGGAATCCAATGGTTTCAACTCCATCTAGAGTCTCCACACGAATGGTACCTTGCGGGGTAATTTCACACACTCGATATGGTCCCTTACCAGCGTATTTCAATTTCTTCTTTTCATTACGTACCCCGTACATAAGAACTTTATCACCAACCTTGATGTTTTTATCCTTTAAATGGCTATCAAACCACTTCTTTCTCCTATCCTTCTCCACTAGAGCATTTCGCACAGCTAATTGCCTCTCTTCATCTGGACTTTCCAGGATATATAATCGCTCCACTAAGGGGTTACCATCCCAACCTTGTTGAGAAGCTACTTGAAGACTAGGAATGAAAAACTCCCATGGCATAACTGCTTCTTGGCCATACACCATCTTAAACGGTGTGCAATTAATAACAACTTTATACGCAGTACGATAAGCCCATAAAGCTGATGTAAGCTTTAGGTCCCAATCAGTGCGATGAGCCTCAACTGTCTTTGTCAAAATGGAGATGAGAGTTTTGTTGGTACTCTCAGCTTGGCCATTTGCTTGGGGATAATAGGGTGTAGACTTGTGGTGAGATATCATGAAGTTTGATGTGAGTTCTTTTATTACTTCATTTATAAAATGAGTTCCATTGTCACTCACAAGTTCAAAGGGGCATCCAAAACGTGTGATAATGTTCTCAAAGAGGAACTTAGCTGTTGTTTTTGCATCCGCCTTTCGTGTTTCTTTTGCTTCAGCCCATTTGGTTACATAGTCGGTAGCCACAATGATATATCGTGATTGCGTGTTACGTGCAGCCGGACTAATCGGTCCTACAAAGTCTAAGCCCCACTTTTCAAATGGTTGGGTTACCTTGATGGGATGTAGAGGCATCCTATCCCTTCTTTGTGGCTTGTTGAAGCGTTGGCATTCATCACATCCCTTTGCAAAAAGTGATGCATCCTTAAAAAGAGTGGGCCACCAATAGCCTGACTGTAAGATCTTTCGGGCAGTCAACTTTCCTGAAAAGTGACCACCAGCTACGCCCATGTGTGCCTCTTGTAGAATATATAAATACTCATCCTTGCGGGCATAGCGTCTAAGAACATCATCTTTTCCTCTCTTATAGAGAGTTCCCACCAGTAAGCAATAGGGTTCGCATTCCTTGATTAATTTTCGAGCTATATCTTTTCGCAGCTCTTTGGGTGGAAAACCATTAACTAAGAAGTTAACAATCTTTTCACTCCATTCAGGCATTGTCTCAACAATGAACAAAGGAGTATCAGGCAATTCATCATCAAACCCCGTAGGAGCTTCGCCATTAGGGATACGAGATAAATGATCCACCATGACATGTTTCCTCCCAGGCCTCACAACAACGGTGAAGTGAAACTCAAGAAGAATTAACAACCATTGTGTAATTTGACCTGTGGAACACGGCTTGTTTACCAAATATAGCAATGCTTGATGATCAACATAAAACACAAACTTGGTAGCAAGAAGGTAATATCGAAATTTCTTTACTGCGTAAATCATAGCTAGACCTTCGCGCTCTGTAGTAGTGTAGTTCATCTCGGCATCATTTAATTGGCGACTTGCAAAGCTAATAGGGTAGTCCAATTTATGTTCTCCTGGTTGAGTTAGAACACACCTAATAGCAAAATTTGATGCATCAATATGCACATGAAAAGGTACATTCCAATCAGGTGTTTGCAGGATTGGAGCACTTGTTAGGGACTTCTTTAATAACTCATAAGATTGATGACATTCTTCCGTCCAGTGAAACTCGATAAGAAGCTTGTACAATGGACGCGCTATCTCGGCAAAGTTTAAAATAAACCTTCGATAATAACCAACATGGCCCATAAATCTTTGAACCCCTTTATAGTTAGTAGGTGGTGGCAAATCGGCAATGGCTTTAATCTTACTCTCATTTGTGGATATCCCGTTCTTGGACACTATACGCCCTAGAATGACTCCATGCTTAACCCAAAATTGGCATTTGAAAGGGTTCAATGAGATGCGATAAAATCTGCACCTTTCAAATATTTTTCGTAGATATAACAAATGCTTCTCCCAAGAAGAATAAACACAAAGGTCGTCTAGGAAAGCTTCACAAAACTCCCTTAGAAATTCTTTAAAAGCAGTGTTTATTAATCGTTAGAATGTAGTAGGGGCATTTGTTAAGCCAAAAGCCATAACACGAAATGCAAACACTCCAAACTCTATGATAAAAGCAGTTTTAGCTTGGTCCTCTAATGCAATTGTGATTTGATTGTAACCAGAGTACCCATCTAAAAAGCTATAAGCTTCCTTGCCCACAACTCTCTCAAGCACATGTTCTGAATATGGCAAGGGATAATGATCTCTCCTAGTAGCTGCATTAACTTTCTTGAGGTCCACACACACTCTTAGTTTCCCATTCTTTTTTGGCACAATGACTATTGGAGAAACCCATTCTGAGTGCTCAATAGGGTATATGAATCCACATTGGATAAGTTTTTCAATCTCCTCTTGTACAATTTTGGCGTACTTAGGATTCATTGGATAGGGTCGTTGCTGGACGGGTTTAGCAGTGTTGATCATGGGAATTTTATGTTGCACCACAGAAGGTGGAACGCCCTTCATGTCATGATATGTCCAAGCAAATATATCCTTGTATTCCTTGAGGAGCTCCTTAAGTACATCCTCTTCAGTTTCGGTAAGGTCTTGAGCAATAAAGACTGGTTTAGACTCCTCACCTGGTTCTGCTAATTCTATCTCTTTAACTACCGCTGGACCATCATAGACTCCACTGCTTCCATTGGTAGGTATTCATTGGGCTTTGGCATACACAACCTTGCGCTCCCCTGTGGTATAAGATTTAAAATGTTCAGGAGCCGTATGTAAGTCAGCAGGCTCTTTTCCTGATGGAGACCTTTCTTTTAGTTCTGCCTCCTTTTGTTGTTGAGCTAACTCTCGGTTTTGACGTCTTCTTATAGTTTGACTCAATTTCGACTCTGTAACCTCTAATTGAGCGAGGTCAATGGGTCGCGGGATGCACCACATGACACTCTGGAGATGTTCACCCCAATCGTCTACTAGCTTTCAATGAGCATCACATGCCCCTAGATAGCTAAGCCATTCTGCAGTAGATCTTTCCTTGTTTATCCTAGCTCTCACATTTGCTCGATATCGTCGTCTCTTATATGACCTTTGTTTCTTGTTAAGGTTTTGATTTTGGTAAATGTTTGAACTCTACTTGCCTGATAGGTCTTCGCTTGTATCTTCTTCACTCTCATATAAATTACCATAGATGGTCGTACTAGGACTTGAGTGTTCAGTTTCTATACTTGGTTCACTCGATGTCTCCTCAGGTTCTCAATCCATTTCTCCCTGAGATTCCGTTTCTAATATGTATTGGCCTGAAGCCTTTGAGGAATCATCAGTTTCACTCTCAGGTAGGTGTGCCTATTTCTTATCATCGGATGTTACATGCTCTACACCTAACATGTTTACTGGTGCAATGTGTGGTATCTCTTCCCCATCTGGTGTTACCCAGGTTGTTCCTCTAGCTCCCCATGTATCTATAGTTACCGCTAGGTGCACCCAATCGACATTGTCTGACTCAGCCATTCCTGGTAGGATATCCATATAAGGAGAGTTCTCCCCAATATCCGTGTCTTCGTTACACGTGTAACAATACTGTAATGGAGCTGAGTGAATTGTTGTGTCTGATCGATTATCAATGATGAATTTATTTCCTAGAGGATGCGTTCGACCACTTAAAAGATCAACTCGAATGACAGAGTCTTGGAATTGTAAGTAGACGTGGTTTTTGGACCAGTCATGCACCATTTTTGCTTCCCTCATGAATGGACGCCCTAAGATCATCTCAAATGACATAGGATGCTTGGAAAAATCCATAACAATGAAAGTTTGCCTTACCTTGTGTCCCAAGACCTTGATTCTGAGATCCTTTAGCATTCCAATAGGCGTAACAATAGATCCATTAGCCATTTTTACCACTACGCTTGTGGCTTCAAGGTGAGGTCGCCCCATAGACTCCCAACAACTCTTTGTCACCATGATGACTCCCACACCACCGTCAAGGACCCCCTTTACAGTTAATCCTTTAGTAGTTATTGGTAGAGTAGCATTAGATTCATCACCTTCAAAGTACTGCCCCAACTTGTTAACGGGTACTTCAATTACAGATTCATGTCCCGCTAGGTCAGATGGTGGTGCTAAATGTTCCTCATCATTCATTACTGAGTCAGGTTTGTTCATATGTGCAAACTGTGGTAATCCGGCCTGTAATTCTCCATTGAGGAAGG
This sequence comes from Adiantum capillus-veneris, assembly GCF_014529385.1. Lineage (NCBI taxonomy): Eukaryota > Viridiplantae > Streptophyta > Polypodiopsida > Polypodiales > Pteridaceae > Adiantum > Adiantum capillus-veneris. The sequence goes on along the minus strand of NC_140953.1, from coordinate 110,273,451 downwards.
CTCGAAGAGCTGAGACTAGCTCGGGGTCTTTATATAGTTTGGACATGATGGTGGTTCTAACTTCCGAAGACATGAAATCCATCAATTTGGCAACATTTAATGGCATCTTGTGGGACGTAGGACCCTGACAAGAGAATGGTGAAGATGGAATCTCCACTTCCTCAAGGGGGTCGGGCATTCCCTCACCAAACATCCTCTCTAGTAGGAAAGGTGTGTGTCCACTTTCAGATGTCCTACCCTCACTCTCTTCCCGAATGATAGTGGGTATAGCTAACGGCCTGTAGTTCTTGTGAGGTTGAACTTGTGTGGGAAACACTGTGTCCGACATCTGGATATGTTTGGGTTCAGGTTCTAATGTTCGTTGAGTTTCTTCCACCAAACCCCTCAGTTGTTGGACTCATTCAATTTCCACTGTTGGGTTTGGATAGGTGCCAATCTTTCTCTTGCAATCCTCATTTTTTGTCTCTCGTGGCTTATCTTGGGGGTTCGCAACTGGGTGGTTTAACTTTGAATACTCTTTTGGTGTTCGTCGTAATTCCCTCTCGTGATCCTCCTCACTGGCTTTTTCCTTTGTAGTAACAGTTTTGGTCTCCGTGGTCTCTATCGAATCTGAGTCATCCTCAGGGTCATTCATATACACTTTGAACTAGGTTTTGAGCTAGAAGCATTAAGGGATTTCTTTCTTCGTGTTTTCTTCTTTCTCGCTCGGCCAATGGATGCAGCATCTCTCTCTTCGAGGATGTAATTTTGCTTTTGGAGCATCGACCGTGTGAGTGCATTCACTGGTGCTATGTTTATAGTTGGTGGTGTCCCATCAACAATCTCTATTAAGTTCAATGGTGTGATTTTCGGTGCGTTTGGATTGTTAGGACACTGTGCGATCAAATGATCTATGCCACAACGATTACAAGTGAGTATTGGCATTGCCAATGCACTCCCTTGACTTGTTTGCATTAGTGCAGCATTCTTTTGCATTCTAATGGGGCACTCAGCTACTCGATGTGGTCCACCACATTTGTAGCACTGAAGAGGTGGTCTCCTGGCAAAACTATTAATGTTTTGGCCTCTTGCTGCTAGCGCAGTAGCTTGATATACCGGTTTGATTTGTCCCCAATGGTCTTCCATATAGTACATGGGACACTCCTCAAGCATGTCGACTCCATAGGTGATACTAGAGTCTATGTCCTCTTCGTAATCTACATAAGTACTAGATGACTCGCAACCTATTTGGTTCATAGGTGTAACTCTTGGATGAGGGGGTTGCGGTCCTAGCATTGGTGGTGGCAACGGTGTGGTTTGGACCACATTTTGGGTTCTAGGGACCATGTGCTGTAATGGCAACTGTTGCTCCATGGGTGGGGTAGGCATCAATGTAGGAACTCGAGGTGAGACTGCCCAAGCTATAGGCGGTCTATTTTCCATGATGCGTTTAAGCATTAGGCAATCCTTCGTTTGATGGCCATACCTACCACACGCGTTACAAGTCCCGTTAAACTTTACTCTAAAAGTAGGGCATTCACTCGTAGTATGTGGGCCCAAGCAAATTGAGCACCATTGTTGCTCCCTTCTTGGATACATATGAGTGTTTTGTGGAGCACGATTACCCCTAAGGCTTTCTTGGATGGCCTTGGTGAGATCTGCCAAAGTCATCTCAGATATCGTTTTCTCTTTCACGATTGGCTTTATCTTCATTGGCTCATGCCCTGACGCTTGCGAGCTACTAGACTTCGGCTCGACGGACACTCTTTCTCCTGCAATCATTAAATTATCCTCCAATTGGATTGCATTCATGGTGACTGCTTCCCACGTAGTGATACCTCTAATGACTAGGCCATTATAGATACTTTCATGTCGTAGTCCCCTAATGAATCTATCGAGCAATTGGTTGTTGTTGAATCGCTCGTTTGGATTGCATCGATAATTCAAATTCTTTAGGCGACTAATGAAGTCTCTCACGGATTCACCTTCTTCTCGTTGGGCTTTCTGGAGCTGAGAGGCTACACCCCAAAGTACTCCCTCTCATATGTATTCTTTTAAGAACAGTCTCCTAAGAGTAGAGTAGATTTCAGAGTCGACAGAGCACAAAGTGATGCCGGCATGACCAAACTTGAGCAAATTCAATTTAGGACTTGTATTAGGTGTATGAAACATGTCTAGGTCAAAATTTAGGTTTTACAAAGTTTTTGTCACTGTAGTAAATAATCACGATTATTTACTTTTGTATCAGTTTTGCTTGGAAATTGTCAAATCACCTTACCTATCATGTGTACACACCTATTACATGCCAAAAATCAAGTATGAGCCAAAATGACCACCCATTACTTGTAAAATTACCAAAAAACGCAAAGAAGTCTTTGCAAGCCAAAATTTGGGTTATGAACAACTTTTCTTGATCCAAATCACCTCATATCTCATATACAAGGTCTATACAATGCCTAGAACCAATTCGTACCAAAAAATGTCAATTTTGGAAGAAAAGTTAATAATCACGATTATTTACTTTTTGGTCAAAATTGGGGAATTTTGATATTTTGCTATCATACATCCAAAGTATATGATGTGTTAAGCCCACTAGCCAATTTTGAATCAATTTGGAGCTCAAAATCTCAAATTTTCTTTATATCTACTGTTTCAGAGACCTAAAGCCAAAATCTGGTACCATTTTCACCATGTGCATCCAAATGAGCCCATATTTCACTCAGAGCATGTATTTGGTATATACTTCAAGCCTATAAAGCCAAGTTTGCAAAAAGTTGAAATTTTCCTCAGCTGTAAATAATCGTGATTATTTACTTTGGTTGCAAATTTTTGTTTTGACCATACAGTTTTGTTCCTTGCATGATTTTATGCATCTTTGTTTGTTCAAAAATTGATTTGAAGCGAATTGGACCAAATTGTCAACATTTCAGCCTAAAGGACATTTCAGAGATAATTCCGACAAATTTGCTAACTTTGCACTCTATTCACTACACAGGAGCAATGCAAGTAGCGGAGAGGGACAAGAAGAAGCTAAACCAAAAAGAGAAACTACAAGGATTGCCGGCGTATCAACTAGACCCCGAGTCTGTCAAAGCAACAAAGGCATCCTACCTTTCTAGAGAACAGTTGGAAGAGCACCACACTACGGTCTTCACTGACAGGTTCAAGAGTGAAGAGGGGCATTAGGTGGAGTTGCAACTCCTGCCCAAAGAAGTCTATGATGTAGCTGCCAAGCCAGAGACAAAAGAGGCTAACTGCAGGTTGGGGCTCACGCATTTCTACGAACAAGAGCCTTGCAGAGTGGACTTTCAGAAAGCTTATGAGCTTCTATCCACCATCAAAGAAGACAGAACCACACAGATATCAGACACCCAAGGGAACAAGGTCGAGGTAATGATCACAAAAGAGATAGTGGCAGAGCCACTCAGACTTCCCACTGAAGGAATGACCATGCGGGCAAGAGACAGGAAAATCGCAGGCACATTTACCAAAGAGACAGCCGCGGCTACATTCGCTGATCTTATCCACAAACACGTGGAAGAGTCAGCCCGTTTGTACCATCAACACTTCCATTTTCTAGCAAAAAGGCCACCAAGGTACAATACACCAAATCATGCCATGGCCACCACCTTTACTTAGGTTCTCAAGTCGACAACAAGACAGCCCGTGGACCACGTGAAGTATGTCTTGACAACCTTGAAGGGCACCAAGAAGGAAGGCAAAATCACATACTTGGGTGCGCCAGAGGTTTTGACTCGAATAGCATATCATGCCATCAGCATGGCCGACAACCTACCGCCTGCCCTTGATCAGATCTTGGCAACACAACCCTCTCCACGAGGTACAAGGTCAGGTAAAAGATCACATAAATCTAATGATGAGTCAGCTAACAGCTCGCCGGAACGGCACAGCAACGAGAGCTCTGACAACGAAGAAAAGAGAGCTCGGAGAGAAGAGATGAAAAGGAAAGTTGTGGCCTCACACCAAGAAGAGCCAGCTCAAAAACAAGCGCGCTTTGAAAGAAAGAAACATGTGTACTAGCGTAGTAGGCAAGCACAAGGGAAGGATCCAAAAAAATGGGTACCTGAAGGACTTAAAAGGCCCTCGAAAAAAGCATCATACAAGAAAAGAGACAGATGATCCAACAGAGAAGTAAGAAAGAATGTACCAAGAGGCCGAAGCTCTAAAGTTGAAGGAGCTACAAAGAAAGCCCAGGAAGCAGAAGACAAAAGGCAAGCCGAGGAGACAACTAGCCAAGAGCAAAGTCATGGATCTCCCCGACCCATCTCACTGCATACAGAACAACAAGACCATCCAATGCCTAGTCCACCACCATCACCTGCAGGCACAGACACCAATGAAGAAGCAGAGCCTGAGAAAACGAAAGATTCTGAGTCCACCCAACAAACAGAATTTACACAAGAAGCTGACCACCCCGACGGACAAAAAGAAAAAGAAGTTGAGCCAGAACCGGAGAAGGCAGCTGAAGATACTCAAAAGCCAGAATAGGAAAGGGCAAGTCAATCTGAACACAAGACTGATAGGGAAGCAGGTGCAGAAAAAGAGCCTACCACTATACATGATAAAGAAACTGAGCCAGAGAAGGAAGAAAGGCCGGCACCTCAAGAGACAGCAAGGGTTGAGACAACACCCTCCACTTCTACTTAGCCAGAAACTGTCAAGGCCTCAGGATGGCCAAGAAGAAGACTGATCATTTTCCTCCACACAAGAACCACCAACAGCTACGACGCAACAAGAAGCAACACATGAGACTGCAGGCACATCTCAGCTGGTACGATAGGAGGAGTGGCAGACAAACGATGAAGTAATAGTACAGGTCAATGAATATGCATGACAGATGCAGGAAATGACGGAGAGACTCCGTTCAACAGCTTTAAATTGTAGCACAAAGGCCAAGGAGCTGGAAATGGTGATCGACGCTATTCAAGGAGAGCTAGAAGATAGGTTGACTGTCATCACTCATCTCCAAAGGCAGGTGCAAGAGCTGAAGGAAGAAGCGGAATAGCATCAAATAGCCAGAGATAAACAACAAAAAGAAATGGAGGAGTTAGGTGATTTACTCACTAAATTATCTGATGCTTGCAAAACAAAAGATGAGCAGCTGACAAAAGTTACGAATGAACTTCTTACAACCTCTCTGTCAGCTCAAAAAATTCAGGTGCAGTTAGATGTTGCCTATGCTTCTCTGCAATATTTTGAACAGAGGATCAATGACCAGGCCATTTTCTTACGGCAAATCAGAGAAAATCCAGCCGCGGCCTTGATCAAAGGAACTGATGAAGTGTACAAGGCACTTGAAAAGAAAAAGAGACCTAGAATTGGAATTAAAGGTAGAACAATCACAGCGCATGGACCTGGCATTGATGTGGGTTCAGAGAGAGGAGGAGTTTCTAAAGGAGATAGCAGAACTCAAGCGGATAAATCAACTCCTCCAACGAGATGAAAAACCAAACACGCAGGAAGAGGCAGGCACTTCAGAGCCACCACAAAACCCTCGGTCTCTTTTTCTGAGTTTGAGACACAGTCCACAACAGAGCCGAGTGGTGATGAAGATTTTCAGGTTCACATCACAGATGCAGACACAGTGCCAATGGTCCAGCTGTTCCAAGATGAAGAAGACACACTAAAGGAGAAGATCACCTTAGAGGTGGATGAGCAGTGGAAAGCCGCTATGGATTGGGAGTTGAGAGTTTTACACTCTGTCAACGTCACTCAATTCACTCCCTATCAGATCAACGCTCAATGGCACCAACAATCCATGCCGTACCCTCTCATCAAAGTAGAACTATTATAGGTGAAAGAAAGGCTGTACAAGGATATGCATGAAGATGGCGCAGATAAAGACCACCCAAAGTGGTGGTTAACCTGGCTGAACAAGAATCCAAGATACCCGATTCTGTTCACAAGAGCACCTGCAACCCTACAAAGAGATCCAACATTTTGTCCTGTACCTAGAGTAAGGACATGGCAAGCGCATGAAGCACTGCAAAAGAAGAGGCCAACTTGGCTCAACTTCCCCAAGCTGCCAGCTCTAGAGAGAGACCAAGCGATAGAGGAATACATGGTGAAAACCCTAACGGGCACCATGTCTTTCTTCAAGAGTCTGCCAGATCTCTCCTGTGCAATGTTATATAAGATCTGTAGGATGCTACTCACATGTATACAAGTTTTTTATGAGCCTGAGCAAATAGGAGCCCCATGGCTCTCATTCTTGGAAGGAAACAAAGGCTTATGCTACAATCGGAGTGGGCAACCTTCAGAAGAAGTCCTTTACGGATTCTACGCCAGATGCATGTTCCTGCCCTCGATTAATATGCTAGCCTTTGAAGAAGCATTTTCTTCACCTGGCGAACGAAGATATTTGCGTCGGTGATAAGTAACCTAACATCCAAGTTTGTAGGCTACTCAGCGCGGTGGAGCTGAAGAATTAGTAACAATGCAATTTTTGCAAGTGCTTGACAAAGAACGAAGAATCAGATATGAGAAGGCATTGGATGCGCTTAAAGACCGCCTCGCCAGCCGTCAACTTGAAGACTACTTCAGCCCATAAACCTGTGTCGAGGGACGACACATGCGAGGAGGGGGGAAGGTTAGCAACAAGCTAACACGGACACCATTTTTCGGAGTTCTCTTTGTAAAACAATTATTATTTTGATAAATCGGGAATATTGTAACTCCTATTTTCTCGGATAAACTTTGTAATTAATGAGCCGGGGCTACAAGCTTCCAGATTGTATCAGCCAGTCATTTTCTAGCTTTGGTAGAACTCCAGATTATTAGTTTTGACCACCCAAAAACCTTGGCTAAGGTATAAAAGCCAAATTTTTGTAAGTTTTTTATTAAGTTTTGGATAAGAAATACACAGCGTGAGCTAACGCCGCTCACTCCTCTCCTTCTCGCGCTTCCTACTCCCTCCTCGGTTGTCAAATTGCAGTTGCGTTTGTTGCATTGCAACCGCAGGTAAGAGCTCTATGCATTGACATAAGCCATTCACTGTATTTCGTACCTTTTGGCGTCACCGACCCGCAACCTAATTTCATCATAACTAGGAATTTACATGTTCAAATAAAAAACTAAGCATAGGCGGGGTATTGGGGCATCATTGCTAAGCATTTAGATGCATTCTGAGTCGAAAACGACTAGGTCAAAAATCCATTGCTGTTAATAATCGCGATTTCGTAACTTGACCTAAAGCGGGGTTGAGACCATAAGAATGTGTACTTAGGTCTTATAAACTTGTCCTAGAAGTTTTGTTATGTTTGGATGTCATTTGATGCTGTAACGGATGTGATTTGTTTGCGCCGATGAGCAATTGGCTTTTGGTGATTTCAGTCACTTGAGTGTAGCTTGAGTTAGATGCTAGTTGTTAGTTGTTTTTCGAGAGATTGACAACCTCTTGTAGCCTCTATGCACTAGTCGAGTCAGCTTCGTCCCATGGTTTGACAAATTAATCGTGGTTCTCGCTAATACTACAATAAGATAGGATAGTGAGGTTAGACATGCATCCCACAAAAGGGCATTGTAGTTTGCGGTATGAAGTCATGTAGGACTTTGTTCATACCATTCATCATATGTGCATCGGAATTAGTTGCTCATTGAGGTAAGGTGCACATCCTTACCAAACCCAAAGGTGTTCTCATGGTAGTCAAGTCCCTACTTTCCATAGCTAGTTGGAACTGATCATACCCTAAGTAAAAATCCTCCATAGAATATATCTCCGTTCCTGTAAATGCCTCTACAACCTTATCTACAACTGGCCTTGTACCCATATTTTTAATTATCACCTTATTTATAGGTTGCATATCCTAAATAAAGCATAAAGAACCATTTTTCTTTGGAACTGTGAACCACTTGTTTGAATAAGGAGCACAAGAAGGCTCCAAAATACCCATCTTGATCTTTTCATTAAGCAGTTGAATGAGTTTTTGCAAATGGGCCTTTGGAACCGGAATTGGCCTCAAGTTCCAAGGTACATGAGGGATAGTGAAGATCACCATAGGTGCAACAATGGATGGGTCAACACACCCTATCTCATGTGGCTTGAATGCAAAATCCTTTCCATGTTTGGCAAGCATTTCTTCAAAACATATTCTTTCAACCTTTGTCAAATTGTCCTTGCAACCAATCTTTAACTCCTTCAAAGTATCATGTGTAAACTTATATCCAATCTTGCTCGGCTCACAAAGACTAGGTTGCAAAGAAACTTGATCCATCTTAACCGTACAATCTTTCGGTAGAGGTGATGCCACTGGTTTCACTTTATTTGCCACAGACTTGTACTTGGTCTCCACTCGTACATCAACACCTTGAGAATTTTTGAAATCCTTAATGATTTTGTACATTTCTATTGAGCATACTTTCACGACCTCACTTCCCATATGCAAATTGCAATCCGCTAAAGACTCCAAGTCTTGCATAGTATCCACAAACGAGCACTCATCAAACACACCTGCAATGCATTCATCATCTTCTAGGAAACCATTCATCTTCAAACCTCTTTGTACACTATTTACATGTTTTCGTTCACCTCGCTTTAAGTCCTCACACTTTGTAAAAGCAATAGACCCATAGTCTATTAATCCTATAAAATATGTAGAAAACGTTTCCTTTGCATATAAATCATGCAAGAACTTTTCTCTTCTTGTACCACTGCAATCCAACTCTACAATGGTACACGGCCAAAACCCCTCATACCCCTGTAGTCCTTGAATTATTTGTTTGTTTTTGGCAAGGGTTGCTCTCTAAGACTTTCATGGTTCCTTTCATGGTCCACACAAATAGTAAGGAGCTGTATTGCATGCTTTCCATCCCTGCTCCTTATCCTAGCATAAGCTGACCCATCAAGTATCACCTTGGTTTCCATGCGAGTAGCAGTGATGTACGACTGCCCAAGGATAAGAGGGTATGTAGACATCTCTTGTACAAAGAAATTCTGGTTATCTTTCACATCCCCTACAGTCACCTTTACATTTGGACAAGCTCCATACAACTCCCCTGATGAGTTTTTTGTTGCATGAATCATCCATCCATGATTTATATCAATTGTCCATTTTCCTTTTTGATAAAGACTCTTTGACATGAGGTTAATTTCTTGCCCATGGTCTATCAACGCAATGTATGGCTCTTCTAAGTCTCCCACTTTTACCAGGGTCTCAATAGTTGCTCTTCCCCAGTGACTCTTCAAGTAGTAACTCTTGTGAGTGGTGTCAAATTCATCTTCATCATCCAAGAACCAAACGTGTTTTACTCCTCCCCTAGACTTACAACATCCAACAATAGTTTAATCACCTTGTTTGCCATAGACCTGTACTCTCTATGCATTTAAAGTCTCTTCTTCACCTTGTACATAGATAGATTCAGTAAGACTGCCGCTTCCTCTTGATGATATCAATTATTTCTTCATGGAACTCCCTCTTTGCTATGCCAAGGACCTCACCCAAGGTAAATTCCACCTTACTATTCAAAATCCTCTCTTCCAAAACCTTTTTGAGATCTGTTGCTACCTCTATATCGGATTGGAGTTTGTAGGCTGGAACCTTTGCTTTGGATTTTGTTGCTTCCTTCTCTTCTATTTAGGCTTCCTACATAGGCACCTCAGGGGCAGGCATTTTTTGTGGAGAACTTGATCTAGGAGGCACTGTGTCGTTTCTACCTCCACTCCTTGTGGCCCTTTTTGAAGTTCCTTGATCCTCATTCTCGCACCTACGTTTCTCTTCAACAACAGCTTCATCTACTTGACATTTGGAAATATACGCATGCACTGACAAAGAATCTACAAGGTCGTTCCAACCTGTTTCTAGCTGAATGCAGTCTCCAGCTTCATGTAAAACCTCTGTAGTCATTTTACCCTTCAAAGAAGATTCTATAGCGCATGGCCATAGCTCTCCAATACCATTAGATTCCTCTTCTCCAACCTTGATTGATGCTTTTTTCTTAATAGGCTCCACCTTCAACCCATAGGAGGCTGCCTCAACCATTGAGATGGCATGGCTAGTAGCCATGTCCTCAACTAGCTTCTTCATCCCTCCCATTCCAAAGTTTGTCCCCAAGAGGTTACCTATTTCACTTAAGTGAATCTTACCATCTTTAAAGAAAACAAGCTTCGTCATCAAGGCATCTTTGAAACTTTCACAATCCCTCCTTGCATGGTCATTACTATCACACCATATGCATTTATTTACAAAGACTTCTCTAGTTTGAGGTCGTTGCCCTGTAGATTGACCCGATGGTTGGCCCTTTTCTTCTAGCCTTGTAAGCTTTAACTTTAGCTCTTGCATTCCCTTGACAGAAATGGACTTGTCACTCTTTGGGACCACAATAACAGGATTTATGGGACTCTCAGGTTTTCTTGGGGATTGAGGAGGGTTAACCATCATCTTGTCTCTTAGTCGTTGTCGCTTGGCTAACAATGAAATTGCATCTTCAACCTCATTCCAGTCAGTCTTTAAGCCTTCTTCTGCATCCTTATCCTCAAGTAGCAACTCTAACTTCTCTTGAATCTCTTTACCTACTGCCTGCAAAAATAGCTCTGTCTTCTTTGAGTTTAGGGTAGACTTCTCAGTCCTTGAAAGTTGATCATAGTAGCGTTCAAATTCCCTTAGCAGTTCGATAGGCGAAAGTCCCTCTTTTGGCCAAACTACCCACTCTAAAAAAGTCCTCTTTGTTACCCTTTCGGAATCCTCCATGAAATAATCTTATTTTAAGGCTAACTTGAATGCTTACCATGTTGCCCCATGCTCATTTCTAATTCACTTACATGCTCTCTAATCTCAGGAACCACAACTAGCTCAAAACTTTGTACCATCTTTGCTTCAGGCACTCAATGAAGCTCCATCTCCTTTACATATCCACAAGGATACTTTGTTATATATTTACTATTAAATTGGTCCATTTTCTTCAACAGATTGAAGCGCTTTGGTTGAGGAAATATCCCTCCTTTTTGCAGCTTGTTGTTGTTGCATAAACACCGCAAAAGCTTGAAACATTTGCATTGTGACTAAATCAAACCAAACCCCCTATTGCTCTTGCTTCTCCATAGATTTGAAGATTTAATTTGAAACCTTCAATGAAGCTTTTGAACCCTCACCCTAGCCTACTTCGCATCGGGTTCACCAAAAATCTGTCAAGAAGTGCGCAGTGTGGCTAGGAAAGCATCGGGCCTATGACTGTGAGGATTTGTAGCAAAATCAAGCAAGGCGTAGATGATTTGAAGCTAAAAACACACACAAAAAGAAAAAAAATCTAGCCATGAAAGCTCCACTTTGAAAAAGAACCAAGGTTAACTCAAAAGTCTTGTGTGTGTGAAGATTAGGTGTATCCTTGCTCCCAATTGCACAGATGCAGAATTGACACTTAGATTCTTTGTCGAGACCATTTCATGGAAGCTTTAGAACTTCATTGGAGAAGCCCAAGTACTTATTTGAGGAGGGGATACCCTAATTGGAGGCCTCATAGCCTCGAACATGTAGTGGAAGTAGCACGGGACTGAACTAGCACCCTGGATTATAATGGTTGTGTCTCCTTGTTTATATGCCCAAATAAGCTCATTCTTGGCTCTAAAACTTCCCACTTAACTTGCGTAATGATGAAACCGTCATTGATGTGGAATTTTGATCCATTTTGTGCTATTTCTAGGCTATTTTTGACCATTTTTAGCCCAAAAATACCCTTTTATGTCCGTAAAATGCCCAACCGAACTGGGAAAAATCCCTATTTTGGTGGAAAATTCCCTTTTAGCTCTCTCTCTCTCTCTCTCTCTCTATGTGTGTGTGTGTGTGTGTGTGCACGTGAGGGTGCACACACGCACACACGTGTTTATTCTGAACCTCATTTTTCCACTTGGTAAGCACTTTGAACACGTCTTTTATGCCCGTGCATGAAACCTGCTATTTTTGGCCAAGATCGCTTGCATTGAACATTCTAGGAAAAATGAGCGTGCCACTTTGAAACACTTGACATTTGTACATTCCTAAAGCTTTAATGTGTTAAAACATGCAACGGTGCCACATCCCCAGCCTCGCCTGCCCAACAAGGTATGTACGCGCATGCAACTATGGAAACCGTTTTTGCATATATCACACTATGTACACTGTAGCATTTGGTCTCACATATCAGAAACATTAGGGTGAGGTAAATATTTTTATTTTCACTATATGTACATGCCATGGCATGACAATGTGTTAAGTATGGAGCCTGATTTACCCCTGTAATTTTCTGTGGTAAAAGCGCACATTTGTAAGGCCCCCATTATGAGGAGAAGCCATCGTGCGTGAAGGAAAATCACTCGCCAGAAACCAAAACTTTCACGGCCAAAAATCAGGGGCAATTTTAGGGGCCTCGGGGGCGGAACCGCCCCCGAGGCTTTTTTTTTCGCTCGCCGAAATATTCCTTTTCGTCGGAATATTATGGCCGCACGGCAGCTAGAAAGTGGTCGGGAAACAACCGTCGGTTGGCCGGTGGCGGGTAGTCAATGGCCGGTGGTCGGAAGTCAATGGCCGGTGGGGCCGGTGGCCGAATTCAAAAGCGGACTTGTCTTCTCAAGGGTGGCCACACATGGGCGGATTGGAGGGTCCGATTTGGACTTATCTACACAAGTGCGGCTACACATGGTTGCCTCTCATGAGAGAGGGCAGCCCTTTTGGCCTATAAAAGGAGGCCATTTCTACACACATTTCATAGTGTGAAGTTGATGCAACAAGGTGAGTGTGAGGTGATGAGAGTGAAGCAAGGAGGGAGCTCCATTAAGGGTATAATCCCTTTGTAAACTACTTCTTGTTTTGAAGTACTAAAGCCATTGAGTGGATGCTTTCCTGTGGACGTAGCCCACATTGGGTGAACCACGTATATCGTGTGTACTCTCTCTCTGTCTCTACTCTATAATCTTTTGTGTGTGAAATCTATCTCTCTCCATTAAGTAATCTACTCAAATATCTATTTAGCTACGTCTTATTTCCTAACAACTGGTATTAGAGCAAGGTTTGCTCGTAGCTAAATTATCTCAAGGAAAGGATTCCTTGAATTGAGTGGGAGTCATGGTGGAGGAAGGGAAGCTCAAGATTGAGAAGTTCAACGGCAAAAACTACCAAAATTGGAAGATGCAGATTGAGGACTATCTCTACCAGAAGGACCTCTATTTGCCACTAGGCGGTCTTGCAAAGAAGCCCGCAACAATGGCAGATGAAGCATGGATTGTCCTTGATCGAAAGGCACTGGGAACAATCCGGTTAAGCTTGGCGTCAATGGTGGCCTTCAATGTTTCGGAGGATAAGACCACGGAGGACTTGATGAAGTCACTTGACGACTTCTACGAGAAACCATCGACATCCAATAAGGTATTTCTTATGAAGCGCTTGTTCAATCTAAAGATGGCAGAGAATGGTTCAGTTGGAGAACACCTAAATGACATTAACACAAATATAAGTCAACTTCGATCGGTGAAAATCAATTTTGATGATGAATTGCGAGCTCTCTTTATACTATCATCTCTACCGGATAGTTGGGACAACCTTGTGATGGCTGTAAGTAATTCTATCTCTGGTCCAAATACTCTTAAGTTTGATGATGTTGTGGGTGTTCTCCTAAGTGAGGAAATGCAAAGGAGAAGTGCAAGAGAATCATCAAGTGCTGCACTATCAGTGGAAACAAGAGGAAGGCCTAAGGAAAGGTTCAAAAACCAAAAGGGCCGTGATCGCTCAAGGCGGAGAAACTCACACACAAAGTCAGTTCTTGAATGTTGGAACTGCAGCAAGAAGGGCCACGTCAAGAAGGATTTCTGGTCCAAGAAGAAGAAGGAGACATAGTCTCAAGACAACAAGCCAACATCGGAGGCCAATGTGGCAGGTAAAGTAGAGCAAGATGCTCTAATTCTCTCATTAGACAATGTGTATAATTCCTGGATAGTAGATTTCGGGGCTTCATTCCATGCAACACCACACAAGCAACATTTCCAAGACTACACCAAAGGTAATTTTGGGTATGTATACTTGGGAGATGATGAAGCTTGTGAGATTTTCGGCAAAGGTACAGTTTTTTGTCAAAACTGCTAATGGAAATGAATGGAAGCTTAAAGATGTTAGGCATGTTCCTTCTCTTCGCAAAAATTTGATCTCTACAGGACAATTGGATGATGAAGGTCACAACATTGCATTTGGAAACAAACGGTGGAAGATCTCAAAGGGATCTTTGGTGGTTGCCAAGGGAGAAAAAGTTGGTACACTTTACTTGTGTACTGCTAGCACACAACCTTCAGTTTGTGCAGCAACTACAGAAGTTGACAGTGCGGTGTGGCACTACCGACTTGGGCATATGAGTGCCAAAGGAATGCAAATCCTTCAAACAAAGAAGCTTCTACCAGGTTTGAAAGAAGTGGACTTAGAGTTCTGTGAAGATTGTGTTTATGGTAAACAAAAGAGGGTAAAATTTCAAAAATCAAGAAATGAAAGAAAAAATAAAAAACTTGAGTTGGTTCATTCTGATGTTTGGGGTCCTGTAAGTACACCATCACTTGGTGGCTCATTGTACTATGTAACATTCATAGACGATGCGACTAGAAAAACATGGGTTTATGTCATGAAGAATAAATCCGATGTATTTTCCATATTTCAAAGGTGGAAAGCCTTTGTGGAGAATGAAACAGGTACCAAGGTTAAATGCCTCAGATCCGACAATGGAGGCGAATATTGCAGCCAAGCTTTTGAAAGCTTTTGTGCTAGCAATGGCATTCAGAGGCAAAGGACAACCCCAAGGACACCTCAACAAAATGGGATTTCGAAAAGGATGAACATGACAATCATGGAGCGAGCACAAAGCATGCGGCTATATGAAAGCCTACCGCATGAGCTTTGGGCGGAAGCTGTAAGTACGTCTGTGTACTTAATCAATCGGTCACCCTCAACGGCATTGGATGGGGGAGTTCCAGAAGAGGCATGGATAGGTAAACCGGTGAATTATGCATTTCTCAAAGTGTTTGGGTGTGAGGCTTTCATGCACATAGATATAATCCTAAGATCAAAGCTAGATGCAAAGTCCAAAAAGTGTTTCTTCATTGGCTATGGAGAAGGTGACTTTGGGTATCGCCTATGGAATCTTGAAGATGGTAAAATCTTAAGGAGTAGGGATGTAATTTTTAGCGAACAAAATATGTACAAAGATTACTTGGAAAGAAAACAAACAAAAGAAACAGGTGATGAATACATGGAGCTTGAGGACGATGAAGACTCAAGGACTGCAAACGGTGACAATGTGCAACAACGTCAACCAAATGAGGAGCCTCAACCTATTCCCCGAAGATCTACAAGAGAAAGTAGACCTCCAGAAAGGTTTGTTCCTTCCTTCAACCATCTCTTGATCTCAGATTCTGGAGAGCCAGAATCATACGAAGAAGCTATGCAACATGAATCCAAAGAAGAATGGACGAAGAGCATGCAAGTAGAGATGGACTCACTACATCGCAACCAAACATGGGAGTTGGTTGAGTTGCCTAAAGGTAAGCGGGCACTTCAAAACAAATGGGTGTACCAGCTGAAGGAAGAAGAAGGTGGGAAGAAAAGGTACAAGTCTAGGCTTGTGGTAAAAGGGTTTTCTCAAAAGAAAGGTAATGACTTCAATGAAATATTTTCTCCTGTTGTAAAAATGAACTCAATTAGGCTTGTCTTAAGCCTTGTGGCTGCTCATGATCTAAATCTCGAGCAAATGGATGTAAATACGACATTCCCTCACGGTGACTTAGAGGAGGAAATCTACATGCTTTAACCAAAGGGGTATGAAGTAAAGGGTAAGGAGAAAATGGTTTGCAAATTAAAGAAGACTTTGTATGGTTTAAAGCGAGCATCAAGACAATGGTACTTGAAGTTTGATCGATGGATGTTGGATCATGGATTCACAAGATGCAACTCGGATCACTGCGTCTACACGAAGAAGTTGGGAGATGGGAAATTCATCATCCTAATGTTGTATGTTGATGACATGTTGATTGAGAGTGCTAACATGTAGGACATCAAAGACCTAAAAGAGGAGTTGTCTAAATCTTTTTCAATGAAAGATTTAGGTGCTACAAAGAGGATACTTGGTATGAAAATATCAAGGGACAGGATGAAGAAGACAATAAAGCTATCTCAAGAAGATTACATCAAGAAGGTAATAGAAAGGTTTGCAATGTAAAATGCAAAACCAGTTTCTACACCTTTGGCTGGTCATTATAAACTAACGAAGGATATGTGTCCAAAGACACAAGAGGAGATAGCCTATATGTCTAAAGTTCCATATGCTGCAGCGGTAGGTTCTCTAATGTATGCTATGGTCTATACAAGGCCAGACATTGCACATGCAGTGGGAGTTGTGAGTAGGTTCATGGACAACCCAGGTAAAGAGCATTGGCAAGCTGTGAAGTGGATACTTAGGTATCTAAAAGGGACAACAACAAATGCTTTGTATTTTGGAGGAATTGATATTTTTCTAGAAGGGTATGCTGATGCAGATATGGCAGGTGACAAAAATACTCGAAGGAGCACTACTGGCTATGTGTTCATGGTTGGAGGCACAACAATAAGCTGGGCTTCAAAGCTGCAGAAAGTGGTTTCACTTTCTACCACGGAAGCAGAGTATGTAGCAATGACGGAGGCAAGCAAAGAAATTCTGTGGATTCACAGATTCTTAGAAGAGCTTGGATTCAAACAAGACAATTGTGTCTTGTATAGTGATAGCCAAAGTGCTATCCATCTTGCGAAGAAATCAGTCTTTCATTCAAGGACAAAGCACATTGAGGTGAGATATCACTTCATACGCACTCTTTTGGAAGAGGGACAACTAAAGCTAGGAAAGGTGCATACAAGTGAAAATCCTGCAGACATGTTTACAAAGGTGGTCAACAAGAAGAAGTTGAGCTTTTGCTCATCTTCAATCGGCATTCAAGGATAAGAAGCGAGAATGGAAAACAGTCACAGGTTTTGTTTGGAGATCAGTCTCCAAGTGGGAGATTGTTAAGTATGGAGCCTGATTTACCCTTGTAATTTTCTGTGGTAAAAGCGCACATTTTTAAGGTTCCCATTATGAGGAGAAGCCATCGTGCGTGAAGGAAAATCACTCGCCGGAAACCAAAATTTTCACGGCCAAAAATCAGAGGAATATTCCTTTTTGCAGGAATATTATGGCCGGAAAACGGCCAGATTGTGGTCGGGAAACAACCGTCGGTTGGCCGGTGGCCGGTAGTCAATGGCCGGTGGCCGATGGTCGGAAGTCAATGGCCGGTGGGGCCGGTGGCCGAATTCAATGGCCGGTGGCCGAATTCAAAAGCGGACTTGTCTTCTCAAGGGCGGCCACACATGGACGGATTGGAGGGTCCGATTTGGACTTATCTACACAAGGGCGGCTACACATGGCTGTCTCTCATGAGAGAGGGCAGCCCTTTTGGCCTATAAAAGGAGGCCATTTATACACACATTTCATAGTGTGAAGTTGATGCAACAAGGTGAGTGTGAGGTGATAAGAGTGAAGCAAGGAGGGAGCTCCATTAAGGGTATAATCCCTTTGTAAACTACTTCTCATTTTGAAGTACTAAAGCCATTGAGTGGCTGCTTTCCCGTGGACGTAGCCCACATTGGGTGAACCACGTATATCGTGTGTACTCTCTCTCTCTCTCTCTCTCTCTCTCTCTCTACTCTATAATCTTTTGTGTGTGAAATCTATCTCTCTCCATTAAGTAATCTACTCAAATATCTATTTAGCTACGTGTTATTTCCTAACACAACGTGCGGCAGACATGCAAAATTATGTATTGTGGGAATGGTTTCTATTAAGCACTAGAGGCTAGCTCGAGTTGCCCCCACTATTGGAGGGCTATCTTCCTTCCTCACTTTGTTATTAGGAGTCTCCATCTCGTAATCCATTACATGTACCTCTTCTTTTTTAATCTCTTAAAGTTGAGTAACATGAACGTGGCTCAATGAGGCCACGTTTGAGCCCTTTTGTGGACATGGAGATCACCAATGAAACCCCTGCATTGTCTACAATAGAGGTTGCAAGAGTAGTTGTTGGTGCTACTTCTAGTGATATCACTCAATGATGAAGCCGTTGAATAGGAAGTGGTTGGGGAGGGAGCTCGGTAGGTTGGTGCTCCTCTGGTTCTGGGGAATGACCCCCCTATTGTAGGATTCCATTGTAGTCTACACTCCCCAACCCACTTATCACTGGTTCCATCCCTCTTAGTATGTTGGTTCATGTGGACTGAGTTTGTAATTGTGACCAGTTGTGTTATTGCTCGTTGCTCTTGGAACTTCTATGTCATATACCTTTTTGTCTATGCTTACGGCCTTCTCCCATGTTGAGGGATTTTCCTTTTTTGACTTCTCTTGTGATACATGCCTTGGTTCCAAACAAGAATCCATGGAGTCAGTGGGTTGGGTCCAGGCTTGGTTTAGATTCCCAACTTGTAGCTTCAATCATTAATATTTACTCCCGTCAAATGTAATCTAGTAGGTTGCTCTCTTGCTTGAGGTTAATCCACTTTTTGTGGATCTTTCAAACTTTGTTTGTTAGAATGAAGTAGCCTTGCATAGCTAGATTCAATTCCTCCCACCTTACCCATTATTGATATTCCTCTTCTTCCATGAACCATGTGTATAAGCATAATCTATGAGAGTAGCATAGAAGCCACCCTTATCTAGTGCTGTCAATGGATTTGACTCCTTCTCTAGTTTCCAAAACCACTTGTTGAGGAAAAAGGAAGTATCTTGGCCTTTGGAACCTAGGGCTTATATCTGCCATAACTTTCATTTTGCGAACTAGTGTCATGAGTCTTGCGATCTTGGTACCACCATCTATTTGGGCTTCCTTGTCCCCTTCTTGTGGGTATGTTGTCCATAAGAGCTACCACCAGATTGTGAATGGAATCTTATATCCATGTCATGCATTCCTCCTAGAGTACTATCCAATATGTTATGACAACCTTGGCGTTTGTCCATATCCTCTTTGACGTGTGCTACCTCCCCGAGTTGTGTGCAAGGCTCATGTACACTTCGCTCCACTGATTAATGTTTCTCTCCTTTTAGGATCCACCTTACACTTTCTTCTTATGAATTATTTCCATCTCAAGCCACAAGTCCTTCTCATCATCTGTGTTTCCTACCATGTTGTTTTTCTTGACTAGGTGGCCTTTTGCAATCGAAGCTCTGATACCAATTGTTACGGACCAGGAGCCGCAACTCTTTTGAACACAATAAATTCCCTTGCATTGTGCACCAAGGGTGGAGCACAATTTCACAGGATATAATTTCAAAGAGACTAATTGATTGCTAGATTGAGAATATTGGTTACAAAGAGAAGCCACTAGCAACAAAGCATGCAAGATAGCTAGAGAGTTGAGACTACCGTTCAACATGGGCAATGGTTACAAGATGATTAGAGTGGTATGGAGGTGAGTACTACCCCCATATAGGTGCATTAAATTTGTTACGGACCAGGAGCCGCAACTCTTTTGAGCACAATAAATTCCCTTGCATTGTGCACCAAGGGTGGAGCACAATTTCACAGGATATAATTTCAAAGAGACTAATTGATTGCTAGATTGAGAATATTGGTTACAAAGAGAAGCCACTAGCAACAAAGCATGCAAGATAGCTAGAGAGTTGAGATTACCGTTCAGCATGGGCAACGGTTACAAGATGATTAGAGTGGTATGGAGGTGAGTACTACCCCCATATAGGTGCATTAAATTTGGCGCGTTCTAGCATACCCCTAAGCACCAAGCTCCTTGGATTGAAATACCCCTTTTTGGGACTATAGGGCATGGCATGAGGGCATGCAAACTGTAAGTTCTCATAATTTGAAGAAGAGACAAGATTTGAGGCGTATATTGGTGGATAAGAGAGAAGTAAAAGAATGCCAATATCAATGCTCATAAAAAATGATGCCTACACAAGAAAAATTACACCAGCATGCAACAACCATGGGGAAAGCTATGGTCATCAAGACAACCAAGGGCCTAAACTATCTTAAAGATGTTATTTTTCATTAGAAATATTATTATGATTTTGAAATCATACAATTTATTAGCTAAATAGGATCCAAGTAAATATTTTGGAAACATTTATAGAATTTTCCAAGGTCCGGACATATAGTAGACTCACACATACAAATGGAGGGAATTTTGAGAATGGAATTTTCCAATATTTTTAGGCTAGTAGAAAAGTAACTAGACAAAGAATTTTGCATGCAAGAACAAGCACATAAGATGGAGACAATTTTTCATATTTAGATATAAGTTTTTGGGACACCTAGAATCCAAGATACTATTTTGGAGATGCTCAAAATAGTACCGTATCTAGACTTGAATATTAATTAGAAGTTTTCTTGAAAGTGCCCTGGTATTTTTATTTTTTTTGGTTCTTCATGTTTTATTTTTCTTAGGTACGGGGCTAGGTCTTGAGTTAGGTCAATTGGGGAAGCTAGTGGAAAGTAGTTAGAATTTCTAGCTCCAAAAAAGCTAGTCGAAGCCCCTCTGGAGACAATATCTAGTTGGTAATCTGGACATGTGATCTAGAAAACTCACTAATTGCCCCCATGTACCCTAGACAACTCATTTGACTCTCCCATGTCCCGTAGGCACCTCACATGAGCCTTGCATATCCCCTTCGAGCCTCAGTTGAGCCATGTCCCCAAGACACCTCACTTGAAGGCCCATGTCCTTAATCCACCTCATGGGATACCTCAGACCCTCACATTCTTTAAACAAGGAGGAGGGTGTTTTTGCCTCATTTGTGTCTATAAAAGAGTACCGAGGTGCATAAGTTAGAGGAGAATAGTTGGTTAGTGCACCTTATAGCCCTGGCAAAGCCCAAGGTGATGTAGCTGTGTTGTAAGTAGGGGAGAATGCATCGGCATCGAGAGACCAAGCTGGAGTAAAGCTTCAACAAACCCTTCCCCCACCAAGAAAATTAGAATTACTTGGAAGGCCTTCTTCTACTTCCGCAAAAAAAAGGAAATCCTAGTTCTCTCTCTCTCTCTCTCTCTCTCTCTCTCTCTCTCTCTCTCTCTCTCTCTCTCTCTCTCTCTCTCTCTCTCTTGATGTGACAATGGTATGAGATCTCCTCATTAGATGGTGCTAAAAAGAATGATGAGTCCTCACATCTAGGATGGAGCCTAAGGAAAAACCTTAGCCAAGAAGGTAAATTTTTATAGCTTATGATATTTTGTTTATCCATCAGTTCACCACAGAGGCTAGTTCCTCACAAAGAGAAAATCACAGGGCTAGTACCCTTTAGACCAAGACTAGGGTCTCAAACGGGGATTCTTGCGAATGAGAACAAACAGACTACAAAAAGTGTATGGAACTTTGGTAGAGCCCAAGTCTCTTAGAAATGGGGTTGGTAGGAGTTGGCTTGGGCCACCCATGTCCTCAACCAGCAGGGCCCAACCCAACGTTGTCTGGTGCCCCCAATGTCCACAACCTGGCTTGGCATTGTCTATGGGCCCCCACATCCAAAGCACTGTCCATCATCTACATACCCCATTGTCGTCCATGGGCCCTCCATTTTTGGGCCCCACTGTCGCCTCTTTACCTCTTGAGTGCCTTTGATCTCCAACACCGAGGCATCCAATGTTACAAAAGAGAGGGGTTACCCCTTGCAACATTTACACACTAGTGCTCTCAGGCTTTTCAAAGCGTTAAACCCCTCTTCCAACCTATATAAGCATTGGCATTTTTTAAAACAAGAAATCTAGCTTTTCTGGCATAAAGAGAATCCTTGGGTGGTACTCCCCTCCATAGGCAGCAACTTGCCAACTTGGTGATTTGTCGAAGTTTGAGATGTTACGAGGCCATTTGAAGTTGCTCTTAGTGGTGCATTTGAGAGTATGTCTATCCCCTTAGTGTTTGAAGCTTTGTCACATCCGAAACATGAACAAGGGTAGCTAATGGTGTAGCAGGGTTATACACAAAATTTAGGGTTGCATAGACATCAACTTGGAAATACTGCAACCTCCAAGAGAGTAGAAGGATTGCAGATCCTCCTCAAAAGCAAAAAAAGCTAGCATAGAATGGAGAAAAGCTTTGCAAAAAGCTAGTTGAAAAGCTTAAGAAAAAAGCGGACAAGAAATCTAATAAAAAAGTAGCCAGGAATCAAACTCAAAAGTGCAAAAGTGGGGTAAATTAGTGCTAGGACAGAAAAATCAATTGTCATGCTATTCCAACGAGCTTAGTTCAAAAGCAAAAAAGCACCAAAAAGCTTTTTTAAAACCTTCTCTCACAAGCCAAAATTTCGCTTTAAAGCAAGACCAAGTGGCATCATAACTCAAATCTTCTAGATGTAGGAGATGGACTTTGAAGTTGATCTCAACGATTCTCCATCCTCTTCCTCTTACACATCATGAGCACAACTTTGCGGTGACAAAGAGGTAAAAGAAACTTGATTAGAACTCAAGTCAAGGCCTTGAGGTAAAAAGATGAGTTTCCCAATGAGAAAACTAATATTGTGACTTAAAATGAGTAATCAAACTCACTTGAATTCATGATAAACCATAATTAAACCTTTTTTTTGAAGGGGTCACTTGATTCTATTCCAGTTGATAGAGTATTTAAGTCTGAAAAGTTTGCATAAAGCACACAAGTCTCACAAACATTATAGGTAAAAAGTGTGTTTGCAAGTATGTATCTCAATAACTGTTTGAGATGCGGGTTTGAGTGAGCAATTGATAGCAAGTTTTCAATCTATCTAGGGGCAAGGAGACCAAGCAAGTTCAGGCAAAAGTACGGATAAGGTTTGACTAAAAAATAAGTGGACATCTGACATTGCAAAACTTAAGTAGCTACCTACGTTATGAAGCATTCAAGTAAGCTTACGTTGCCCCTTCAAAACAGGTCATAAGTACTGGTGATGATCCTAGTGGGGTTGAATCTGACAATGACCCAAAATTTATAACTGATTCTTAAAAGAATGAATCTCAAAACAACAAGCTGAGGGTTCAAGTCACACCCACTTTGCCTGATGAAAATCAACCATTATTAGAAAAAAAAGAGCCAGAAAAACTCTCTTTTACTGACAACAATCAGGTAAAGTAGGTACATAAACAAGGCAAAAATGCAAAAAAGTCAATTATGGGCCCATATAAACACCAACGTCATCATTCCACACAATTTTGGGCCCAAAAGGTAAATATGTCACTGGCATTCCAAATGCGGACCCATGAAAAATATATGAGCAAACAAGGCTCAATTATGTATTAGGGGCATTACTTTGAATAAAAAAGGACATTTTTCAAATTTTTGGAGAACTTTCTTTTATGCACAAAAGTATCATAAATATTTGACTCCATATATCAGTTTCTTGTACATATTTGTTTTATATATATATATATAATATTTTCTTAAGAAAACAACAAATTATAAGCTTTTCAATGATCACAAAGAGCTAACATCTTGAAAAAGGCCAAATAGGTGCACATTGGATGCACTCACATGTAGGGAAAATTGGTAAATGGTTCTCCATGATGAGCACAAATAGGTGCACATCGGACACACTCACATGTAGAGAAAATTGGTGATGAGCACAAACACAAACACGGACATAGAAATCAAATTCACTACATATCAAAATGGCTACTAGTAGTAGGTTGTTTACTAAGAACATCGAATGTGTGGCTCTTATGTTACATAATGGTGAGACCAAGCACAAGTTAGGCTAGTGGAACTTAGTTCATCCAGATTATAGCTCCTCCTTATGAGCGCAACCTTTCAACAATGATGATAGCTCTACCAAAGTATATATCTGAAGATACACTTCATCAACATGGATTGGACATCTACTAGCATTACTTCCACCCTGAAGACAATAAGAACATCAAGACTATCATAATACGACGAAGGGTCTCAAGAGATATTTTTAGTTTACCACCATGTGGGATCGACTACAAATGAGCACATTAGATCGTCACCTCATTTGATGGGGTTGCAACTTGAAGACCTCCAACATGAGATGTGAATCAAGAGATTATAGTGGAAACACTCTACCATGCCCTAGACATACCAATGCAAGGTATCTCAAAGGTCTTACATTAGATCACATACATAGAACAAAAAATTATATGCACAAATGTAAGGATAAAGAATAAAACCTTTCACAACATGCACAATCTAAACACGGCCAAAGCTTGCAAGTATTTTATGCAATTTTTCAACCTCATGAAGTTGGAAAAATATACAAGCATGTATGTTACATCGGCCAATACACTAAACCAAAGCTACAAGGGTGGGAGATGTGTCTATTATAATTGGGCCAAGTTTGTTCTTGACACGTTCTATAGGTTTGTGAAAATAGGAAGGGGGAAGACTCAAATGTGCTCGTATGGATGGGTGGTACTCACTTGTATTGCCTTTTATCTTTTGAACATTCTAGAACTTTCACCTCCACAAAGTAATGATAAATCGATCACCTCCACAACCTATTCTAGAATATGAGGAAATTGAAACTCAGGAAGAGGATGAACTAAGGAAGTAAAAAGAAAGTAGGAAGAAGAATAGAAAAGACAAGAGAACATCACTCAATCGGCATGCCTCTTTTGTAGCTACAGGCACATGGAAGTAAATCATGAGCAAAAGCATTGGCCAAAAGAGGTGCTAAAGTGTAGAAGGTTTGGCCGTGCATGACATGCAAAGAGGAAGAAATGTGGACGTGGTAACAACACCCTTAGAGGATGAGGAAGAGAATGAGACAAATCAACCCATGCAGACACAAGCTCAATCACTATCCACTAGAAAGAAGGCCACAACCAGTCACGACACAATTGGTGGTAAATCTACCTAGGCTCAAGGGACCATCAAAGATAAAGAGGGACAAGGAAGTGAGTATGAAGACATAGGTATGAAACGTCCTTCTCCAAAACCATCTCATGCAGAACAATGATGGAAAGAGTGGTGACATAGCAAGGTGGGGAGAACATCATGAGCACGTCACACAAGAAACCCCTCAACAATTTGTCATAATTAAGCCACACCTAGAACAATCAAGGAGATGCAACATGAAACCAACGTAAAATAAGCAAAGCAACAGGATACAAACGTGCGGATTATGGAAGGTGAAGATGGCTATGTACTAAGAATGAGCACTAACCATGGAGATTGTTAGTAGAAAATTTCCATGACAAATGTCCTTAGTGTAGCAATCTCAAGCCAAAAAAATATCAAAATCAAGGATGTAGCTAACCTAAGGGCACGGAGGCTTTCCTACACTTGTCAGCAGACGTAGTAGAGGAACATCTAATCACAACCTATCTATGGGATGTTACCATATATATGTGGTAATGCTGTGTGTGAAAACACTTAGGACCATTGGGGCGTTTTTTTCCTACGGCGGTTTTTCCCCCCTCGTGAATTGTATATATGCCCATCACTCTAGGGATAACTTATCTTTCCATTGTGCACTAAGCAATACACCTTTGTTGTGTGCCTTGAGCTTCTTGATCTTCTCCAAGCTGTGTGTGTTTCCCTGCAACCCAATTTCCAAAAATTGGTATCAAAGTAGGTTGCATCCTCCCGAGCATAGTTGTCAGCATTGCCAACACCTACCTGCTCACTTTCTCTGATTTGGATGATTCTGCTCAAAATTTGGATTCGGGCTCATTTTGGCCTCCATTTTCACTACAGGCAACATTGCACAGGTAATCCTGTCCTTTTGTGCATAAATTTTTTTAGTGCAATTTTCATAACAGGTCCCTTGCAATCTTGTTTGGGCTGTGCTATATATCACGTGGCGGTCCTACTTTGTTTCTCCTCTTCCGGGCAGTTTTACATCAAGTGTAGTCACTCGCCATGGTTGACAATAACACATACATTTCCAAGATGTTTTTTGCTGAGGAAAAACTAGATGGAGAAAACTACCCAATGTGGGATTAGATGATGCAACATGTTCTTGTGTTAAAGGGCATATGGAATGTTGTGCAAGGCATTGATGTATGTATTCCTTCTATGGATACAGGTTCTATTGAGGATGTTGCAGGTTTTAGTGGTAGGATTGTTGCTGCTAGAGTTGTTTTGCCTACAACTGAGAAGCCTCTTTGGGATGTTACAGATGCACAAGCTCATGCATTCATTGCATTATCTACTAAAACACACTATTACTCCTCACATTTGCTCAGCTAAATCAACAAAATATGATTAGGATATTGTTAGTGGGTCACCGTGATGGATGTCTATAGCATAGCTATCTGGCACTAACATAATGTCAATACGCAGGGAAGCAACTTGGGATGGGGCACGGAGACTCAATGAGGTTGTCAATCTCAAAGAAGTGAACCTAAGAGCTATTCATGGGTGTATGCAAGATAGAGTGTACCCACTTTTTGTAGTCTGCACCCAAGCATGACCTTCGCAACACGGCTAACTCATTGAGTTACCCTCGTGCCCGAAGCAGGAACTTGCGTCACGTGGCATACTTATAGAACTCGGTGAGTTACTGGTAAGAAGCTCCACGTAACTCTCCAAATAACATAGTCATGCCACAAAGGCAACAAGTTATTTCCATGTACATGCACACACGGAATTGCCACGTAACTCATTGAGTAACATGGAAATGCCAACATAAGCAAGCCACGTAACTCGATGAGTTATGTGACAAAGCCTACTAGATTGTCACATAGGCAGGCCACGTAACTCGACGAGTTACATAAATGCCTTCCTGAAAGAACTCTCGACAAAGACATGGCATGCACGACAAAGACATGGCATACACGTCAAATGTCCACGTAACTCGGAGAGTTACATGGCCGCCACATAACTCACTAAGTTACATGGACATATCTCTGACTGTTTGCATGCCATGCAGCTCGGCGAGTTACGTGGCACTCGATGAGACTTGCAGAGATGATTGAACATGGACCGCATGCGTGCATAGACTTTTTCAACAAGAATCTTACTGAGTGTCTAACTCAGAGAATGTTTGGATCAAATCTCTATCACCCCTGGTCTCTATTGAGACTCTTTTTCCCTCTCTGTCTGTCTCTCTCTCTCTCATACTATGTGTATAAGAGTCCCTTCACCACATGATAAATATCATATCATTGTTTGTAAAATTATATACAAATTCATATCCAAAAATACATATATTTTCCCCTTGGATCCCCCTGGCGACAGAAATAAAGTGACACACACACACACACACACACATAGAGAGAGAGAGAGAGAGAGAGAGAGAGAGAGAGAGAGAGAGAGAGAGAGAGAGAGAGAGGAGGTATTATAAAGAGAGTTTTCTTTTTAAAATTTTAGTTGATGAAAATCTAGTTGTCCATATAGATGATGAGCTAGTTTTTTAAGTATACACCAATCTGGTTAGCCATATATGCGACAATAAGGATGATGATATAGAAAATAATCTAGTTAACCATACAAAGAACCATTTAAAAGTGTTAGGAGAAATTGTATAAGCAACCATATAGATGTTCATATAGAGGATCATACCATCAACCATATAGATGACCATATGTATCCCTATATAGAAGATCGTAGAACTAGCCATATACTAGCGTCAATTTGACCATATAGGCTACCATATACATGTGGTCTATGGAAAAAGGATAGCACTATATTTAGATGACCATATGGATGCCAATGTAGAGGTATATATGAATTCTTATGTAGATAGTCATAGAGACAACCATATAGAATCCAATATAGATTTCCATAGAGCCACTATAAAGACGATCACATCCTAATCCATCATAGAAAGATAGCAATGAAGGTGATCCTATTGATGACATTAGACGATTATATTGATGATCCATGTAGACAACCAATGTTTATAAAGTTAACCATGTATATGTCCATGCCTATAATTGTATAGATGACCATAGAGACAACATTGTAGATGCACTTGTAGAGGACCATGCAAACACCCGTATAGAAACTATATAGACAAGCATGTCCTAATCCATTGTAAAAGGATACCAATGTAGATGAACATATAAAGGTCCACATATATGAATTTCAAACTAATCATATAGATGAAAATATAGACAACCATATGAAGACCCATGTACATGGCCAAAGATCCAAAAATACAAGATGATCATATCATAATCCATGATATAAGAGCTAAAATGGGCTGTATGAGCCATATGTCCCATTTTAGCACATACTATAACCCTTGACCACCCAAACCATATTGTATGGTTGTGTGAATTTCTAAGAGTGGGTGAATGGTTCTCACACCCACTCGAGCAAAGTATCATGGTCATCGGATATTGTTTGGTCGGTCAAGACCCATACTATGCGCTAAAATGGATTATATGAGCCATATGTCCCATTTTAGCGCATAGTATGGGCCTTAACTACCTATACCATATTGTATGGCTATGAAACTTTGTAGGAGTGGGCAAGTGGTTCTCAGACCCATCCGTGAAAAGTCTCATGGACATATAATATGGTTTGGACAGTCCCAAACCATACTATGCACTAAAATGGGCCATATGGCTCATACGACACATTTTAGCACATATTATGGGGCTTGACCGCCCCTACCATATTGAATGGCTATGAAACCTTTTAGTGGAGGTGAAATGATGCTCATCCCCACCTATAAAAAGTCTTGTGGCCATCCATTATGTTTTGGGTTGTCGCGAACCATACTATGTGCTCAAATGGCCATACGGTCCATTTTAGCACATAGTATGGGCCTTGACCACGCATACTAGTTTGGATGGATACGTAAATTTTTAGGTGTGGGGATGAGAACCATCATCCCACTTGTGCAAATTTTCATAGCCATCTTCTATGGTATGGGCGATCAAGGCCGATACTATGCGCTAAAATGGGTTGTATAAGCCAAACAACCCATTTTAGCGCATAGTATGGATTGGGACCGCCCATATATTGGATGGCTGTGAGACTTTGCAATGGTAAGGATGAGTACCATTATACCACTTATATAAAGTTTCACATCCATCCAAACTGGTTTGGGCAATCAAGGCCCATACTATGTGCTAAAATGGGCCGTATGACTCATACGACCCATTTTAGCGCATAGTATGGATCAGGACCGCCCAAACCATATTGGATGGCTGTGAAAATATGTGCAGATGAGAGTGAGTACTATTCTTGCACCCATTCAAAGTTTCATATTCATCCAATATGGTATGGGCAGTCAAGTCCCATACTATGCGCTAAAATGGATTGGATCAGCCATATATCCCATTTCAGCACATAGTCTGGACCTTAGTTGTCCATATCATATCGGATGGTTGTGTAACATTGCAGGGATGAATTAATGGTTCTCATCCCCAACCGTGAAAATCCTTGTGGCCATCCGATATGGTTTGGGTAGTCCCGAACCATACTATACGCTAAAATGGGTTGTATGGCTCATACATCCCATTTTAGCGCATAATATGGGTCTTGACCGCCCATATCATATCGGATGGCTGTGAAACATTGTAAGGAAGGGGGAATAGTGCTGACCCCCACCCATGCAACTTGTGGCCATCGAATATGGTTTGAGTTGTCTCGAACCATACTATACGCAAGAATGGGTCGCATGGCTCATACAATCCATTGCGCATAGTATGGGCTTTGACCACTCAAAGCATATCAAATAGCTATGAGGCTTTGCATGAGTCAATAAAAATTCAACACTACCCATGCAAAGTCTTATGGTTATCCAATACTGTTTGATAGGTCTCGACCCATACTATGTGCTAAATTTGTTGTATGAGCCATATGTCTCATTTTAGTACATAGTATGGGCCTTGAATGCCCATACCATATCGGATGGCTGAGAAAATTTGTAAAGGTGGAAAAATTATACTCTTATCCACTTGTGAAAAGTTTTATGGGCATCCAATATAGTTTGGGCAATCCCGATCCATACTATGCACTAAAATGGGCCGTATGGCTCATACGTCCCATTTTAGCACATAATATCGGTCTTGACCGCCCATACCATATTGGATGGCTGTGAAACATTATAGGGATGGGATAATAGTTCTCACCCCCACCTGTACAAAGCCTTGTGTCCATCCAATATGGTTTGGGTGATCTCAAACCATACTATGCGCAAGAATGGGCCGTATGGCTCATACGAGTCTTACCAAACACCGAGCAAAACATTCCGAGCAAGCCAAAAAGTGAGCGAGTTCTTATAACATTTTTGGAGAACGTTATACAATGACCCCCCCCCCCCGCTACACACACAAAATCTCTCTCTCTCTCTCTCTCTCTCTCTCTGCTCATGGTAGATCATTAAATACCAAACACACACACACACACACACACTATCTCTATCTCTCTCTTGTTGCACATATATTCAAACTCCGTCTTCTTTTTTTGAATTTATAAACCATATCATACACATTTCCTCTCCCTTTCTATCTCTCTGTCTCATAGTTTGTGGAATACACAAACTCTCTCTAACTCTCTCTCTCCCTCTCAAACACACAATCTCTCCCTATGGAGTGTTCTAGAACTTGGTCTTAGTCTCTTTGTGTCTCTCTCTCTCTCTCTCCCCCCCCCCCGCTAAAAATATACAGACATAAAAATTTTGCATGCACATATAATTTCTCTCTCTCTCACTCTCTCTCTTTCTCTCTCTCTCTCCCCCCCCCCCCCCCCCCTCCCCTCTTAAAAAATACATACACAAAAATTTTGCATGCACATGTAGTCTCTCTCTCTCTCTCTCACACACACACACATGCACCTACACACGTGCAAAAGTAAGGCTTCTTCTCTCAAGTTGAAAAAATGAAGAGGAATAAGGTCTACATGCAATTAAATAAAAACAAAACTCTCTCGAGCACCACAGGCCGGCCCGTGGTGCTTGAGGGAGTTTTGTTTTGATTTTTTTTTTTTTTAAAAGGACAAGTAAGTGAAGGCGTCACTTGGAAAACAATTAAAATAAATTCAAACTTTTAAAAGCTTGGATGTCTAAAGTATAATACTTTGAAGTCCAACGTTTGAACTTCAAGGAAAATTCAAGTTTTTAGAGTTAAAATATATGCTTAAAGCTAGAACCTATTTGCTTCCCACATGTCACCATCATCTCCCTCCCCCTCGCATCTCCATAAGTGTTCGGTATCGCAGGTGCGACCTCTCTCTCTCTCTCTCTCTCTCTCCAAACACACACACACACACACACACACACACACAAAACATGCAATCTCCCACACATTGCATAGCTCTCTCTGTTTATTTGCTCCTATCTCTTTATAGTTTGCGATGACAATTGATGCTTGCCCTCCCAGCAAATATGCTTCTCTCCTCTTGAGGCAAGATTCATGCCATTTGCCTACCAAGGTCCACTCTCGGAACGTTCCGACAAATGAGATAGAGACAAAAAAATGCATCTCGTGAGGCTCTCTTGTTGCTCGTCTTGGACTTGGTGCCTCCCCTACAGGGGAATGAGAGAGAATTCAAAACTGTTAATTAATTTGTCATTCAAATGCTAGACAAATCTGCAGAACATCCCCCCTCGTCCCTGGTTCGTCCCCCTTCCCCTTCGCTTGCTATACATGCCTTCTACCTAAGCTTTTGACTTGACTCCCCAAATCTGGAGCTGAACCCTTTGCTTTGGGCCTTCCTACCTTGAGCACATACACTCTACCTTCCACCCTCGTTGTAGAGCCCTCCCTACACTTGACACTAGTCACCCGTTCTTCCCTTCACTTCTATCTTCACCAAGGCTTCCAACTGTCACAACAGAGCAACACATACAGCTACAACATCGCCACACAAGGACAACAAAAAAAAATAAAAAATCTCCCAGATCAACCTTATACATCATTGCAATTATAGCTCGCTAGAACCCCTCCCCTCGCACTCTAGACCTCCAAGCCTAAGATAGATCCTCCTAGACGACTCTCCGTCTATACCTTGCACTGTCTCCCACCACACCCATATTGGCTTGCAAGTGTCTTCACAAATAGTGCGAGAGAGAAAAATATCTATAAGAGTAAGAGAGAGAGAGAGAGAGAGAGAGAGAGAGAGAGAGAGAGAGTTCCATTCAAATTAAAGCCCAATACGCAACCATTGTCCGTACCATAAAAAAAAAGCTTTGCTCGTGACTCATGCCTCTGCCTCCGCCTTTCTTTTCACCCATCTACCCGATACACATCTTTGGAGATCCTTCTAAATTAGCCCCTCAAAATAAAAAAAAAGATGGGCAAGACCTACTCATAACTAAGTCTCCATTTTTAATCATCTACCCAAGGGTCTGCAAAAGCTTAAGCTTCACCAAAATTTTGAAACTTTCCTCTAGTGCAGCTAAGAAAACAAATGGGAGTTGTTGATGACAACATGAAGTGGTTGGTGTCCATATTGTAGGGTTGTGTTCATCACAACATGGCTAT
The DNA here is from genome assembly GCF_014529385.1 of Adiantum capillus-veneris. Classification (NCBI taxonomy): domain Eukaryota; kingdom Viridiplantae; phylum Streptophyta; class Polypodiopsida; order Polypodiales; family Pteridaceae; genus Adiantum; species Adiantum capillus-veneris. The sequence goes on along the minus strand of NC_140953.1, from coordinate 110,241,135 downwards.
AGTTCTCATAATTTTCTAATAATCAAGGCATTTAATTGTGTGTGTGTGTGTGTGTGTGAGTGAGTGAGTGAGAGAGAGAGAGAGAGAGAGAGAGAGAGATATGATATAGAACATACTAATCCACAACATGAAAAAAAAAAGAAAGAAATGATAGAGCAAACATTGCATATGCCACAATAAGCAAAAAGAGAGAGAGAGAGAGAGAGAGAGAGAGAGAGAGAGAGAGAGTCAAAACGTATCTGAGAGAAAAAGACACACATACATACTAATTTTCAGAGTAATTTTAAACAATACCTTTTGTGGTTTAAATTGTAATCTTCATTTTTGTTGACTCTTGCTCAGTTTAGGTCTTGCTCGGAAAGTCTTGTTCGGAGTTTGAAACTCCTCGGCTCATACAATCTATTTTAGCGCATAGTAGGGGCTTTGACCACCCAAACCATATTGAATAGCTATGAGACTTTGCACAAGCGAGTATATAGTACTAAATAATATCCATTCAATGTCTTATGGCCATCCAATATGATTTGAGAGGTCTCGACCCATACTATGTGCTAAAAGTTTGTTGTATGAGCCATATGTCTCATTTTAGCACATAGTATAGGCCTTGACTGCCCATACTATACCGGGTGGTCGGGAAAATTTATAGTGGTGAAACAATTATACTCTTTTCCACTTGTGCAAAGTCTTGTGGCCATCCAATATAATTTGGGCAATCTCGACCCATACTATGCGCTAAAATGGACCGTATGGCTCATACTTCCCATTTTAGCACATAATATGGGTATTGACCGCCCATACCATATCAGATGGTTGTGTAACATTATAGGGGTGAAGTAATGGTGATCACTTCCATCGTGAAAATTCTTGTGGCCATCCGATATGTTTTGGACAGTTTCTAACCATACTATGTGCTAAAATGGACTGTATATCTCATACGACCCATTTTAGTATATATTATGGGTCCTAACGCCCATACCATATTGGATGGCTATGAAACTTTGCAAGGATGGAAGAATAGTTATCATCCCCACCTGTACAAAGTCTTGTGTCCCTTCAGTATGGTTATGGTGGCCTCAAACAATACTATGTGCTAGAATGGGTCGTATGGCTCATATGGTCTATTTTAGTGCATAGTATGGGCCTTGACCACCCAAACCATATCGGATAGCTGTGAGACTTTGCACAAATGACAAAATAGTACTCAACCCTACCTATGCAAAGTCTTATGGGCATCCAATATGGTTTGAGATGTCTCGGTCCATACTATGTGCTAAAATTTGTTGTATGAGCCATATGTCTCATTTTGGCACATAGTATGGGCCTTGACTTTCCATACCATATTGAATGGCTAGGAAAATTTCTAGGGGTGATAAAAATACAATCTTCCCCACTTGTTAAAGTTTTGGCCATCCAATATAGTTTGGGCAATCTCGACCCACACTATGCGCTAAAATGGGCCGTATGGCTCATACGTCCCATTTTAGCACATAATATGAGTCTTGATTGTCCATACCATATCGGATGGTTATGTAACATTTGTAGGGGTAACATAATGATAATCATCTCTATCAGTGGAAAGTCTTGTGGCCATTTGATATGTTTTGGGCGGTCCCTAACCAAACAATGTTCTAAAATGGACTGTATGTCTCATACGACCCATTTTAGCACATAATATGGGTCCTAACCGCTCATACCATATCGGATGGCTATGAAACTTTTCAAGGATGCTCATCCTCACCCATAAAAAGTATTGTGGCCATTCAATATGGTTTGGGTGGTCTCAAACCATACTATGCACAAGAATGGGTCGTATCCTCACCCATAAAATGTCTTGTGGCCATCCAATATGGTTTAGGTGGTGTCAAACCATACTATGCACAAGAATGGGTTGTATGGCTCATACGGTCCATTTTGGCGGATAGTATGGGCTTTGACCACCCAAACCATATCTAATAGCTGTGAAACTTTTTACAAGTGAGAACATAATACTCAATACTACCCATGCAAAGTCTTATGGCCACCCAATATGGTTTGAAAGGTCTCGACCCATACTATATGCTAAAATTTGTTGTATGAACCATATGTCTCATTTTAGCACATAGTATGGGCTTTGACTGCCCATACCATATTGGATGGCTGGAAAAATTTACAGAGATGAGAAAATTATACTCTCGTCTACTTGTGCAAAGTCTTGTGGACATACAATATAGTTTGGCAATCCCGACCCATACTATGTGCTAAAATGGGTCGTATGGCTCATACGTCCCATTTTAGCGCATAACATGGGCCTTGACCGTCCATACCATATCAAATGGTTGTGAAAAATTGCAAGGGTCAAGTAATGGTGATCACCCCTATCACTGAAAATTCTTGTGGCTATCCGATATGTTTTGGACTGTCCCTAACCATACTATGTGCTAAAATGAACCCTATATCTCATACGATCCATTTTAGCACATATTATGGGTCCTAATCGCCCATACTATATTGGATGGCTATGAAATTTTGCAAGGATAGAAGAATAGTGCTCATCTCCACCCATACAAAGTCTTGTGGCCATCCAATATGGTTTTGGTGGTAGAATTGGATGTATGGCTCATACGACCCATTTTAGTGCATAGTATGGGCCTTGACCACCCAAACCATATCAGATGGTTGTGAGACTTTACAAGAGTGAATAAATAGTACTCAATCACGCTGGAGAGGGGGAATGGGAAGCACGCCCAACGCGCCAACATGGTTGCCTCCTATAGCCCAAGGCACACACTACACCCCAATCCACTGAAAACCCAACTTCGGTCGATGCACCGTCGACCAACCGATCCAAAATCAGACCACTACAACGCGCGTACACCCGCGCGGAGCACCACACGACATAAACGCTTCACTGCAACCACTTTGCGCTCTCCCATACGCTTAAATCATCGCACACACACACTCTCTCTCTCTGCAACAATTCGTCGGAGCGGCACACACTGCCGACACGCCCGCACGCACACACACGAGAGCAGAAGATAAGGGGGGAAGGGGGGCGAGATGACGCAACAATGCACTACAATGGGGACTTCTCTTCTTCATTGGCACCAAAAACTCTATACAACGCCACCGCCATGACCGGTGTAATCCAAAATACACGAAAGAGCGAGCCCCGCTCAAGCCCTACACAAAGCTTTCATGGCTCCTGCTCTTCGTGAGCTCCCTTTGCTCCAAACGAGCGAGCGCAACAAGCCTCTAGACTCCCTTTCTTCTTCGCACATTTCACCCAAGAAAGCCTTTTTTCCCCCCCCTCGTTTCTCTTCTTCTTCTTCTTCTTTTTTTTCTTCTTTCCCTCCACGGCGACTCCTCTTTTCTTCTTCTTTTTCTCTCCTTTCTCTCTTTCTAAAAAAAGGCATGCCCTTTCTTGTGGAGGCCGTCGTTGCCCTCTCAAGTTCTCTTTACACTTTCTTTTTCCTTTAAAAAAATGATTGAGAGTAGGGGGTCCCATGCCCCATATGCGCATGCACCCTTCGGGGTTCCACCATTTCGTGCTCAAGTGCCCACTGACCCGGCAATCAAGCCCAACCGAGACTCCACATTCCGAACTACAATCATACACGCTGGTCCCGCAAAGAAACTTCAACCTGACCTTGAACGGAGCACCCTAAACCGAAAAAAAGGCATTTGACTCTTCACGTTCGCCACAAATGGCCAACTCCCGACTGCCATATCTCCACGCTCCGGACTCCGAACAACACGTCGTCGACTCTGACTAGCTCCACATGATGTATACTTCGCATCAGACGCGGTGGAAAACCCATGAAAACACCAACTGACGCATTTTCCAATGCGGCCCATTCGCCTCGAAACTGACTCCTGTCAAATCTTCGATGGCCCCTAACTTTCCATTCACATCTCCGATTCTCGATCCGAGAAGACCGGCATGCTCCATAACTCGAGCACTTCACGCATATGAACTCACATCATCTTTCACCAACCACTTGCACCCGCTCAATCCGGCGAGGATCTGCAACGCCCCCACTTCAAACGGCCATATCTCTCTCATCCGGGCTCCGTTTGATGAGCCGTCTGGACCTGCTCGGAAAGCACACCAAGGGCCACACTCTGGCATGCAAAACCACCACTTCGGGCATATAGAGCCACCATCCAATTTAGCGCTTGGCAGCACACGCCTGGCCAAAAAAGCCATATCAAACATACATCTCCACTTCCACCTAGCTCTGCAGCCGCACTTCACAACCGCATTATCACCTAGGCCTGCATCTGCTCGACCACATAGCCCCGCTTGTGCCCATTTCTATCGTCGACAGCATTTGGCTGTACCAACGCCCATGAAAAGTTTTGTGGCCATCCAATATGGTTTGGGAGGTTTCGACCCATACTATGTGCTAAAATTTGTTGTAATAGCCATATGTCCCATTTTAGCACATAGTATGGGCCTTGACTACCCATACCATATCGGATGGTTGGGAAAATTTGCATGGGTGGGGGTGATCATCATTTCTCAACCCGTGTAAGTTTGCACAACCATCCAATATAGTATGGGTGGTCAAGGCCCATACTAAGTGCTAAAATGTGTTGTATGAACCATATAGTCCATTTTTAGCACATAGTATGGGTCGAAACCGTCCAAACCATATTGGATGGTTGTGAAAATTTGCATGGGTGGGGGTGATCACATTTCTCCACCCGTTTAAAGTTGCATAGTCATCCAAGTTTAGGGTTTATGGGTTAGGGTTTAGGGTATAGGATAGCCATACGGCCCATTTATCACATAGTATGGATGGGGACCGTCCAAACCATATTAGATGGTTGTGAAACACCATTCCCCCACCCGTCCAAAGTCGCACAACCATACAAGGTTTGAGATTTATGAGTTAGGGTTTAGGATTAGGGTTTTGAGGTATAGGGTACAGGGTTTAGGATATAGGGTACAAGGTTTAGGGTTTAGGGTTTAGGATTTAGGATTTAGATATCAAAGTTTAAGGTTTAAGGTTTATGGTTTATGGTTTTGGGTTTATGGGTTAGGGTTTAGGGTTTAGGGTTTGTGGTTCAAGGTTTATTGTTTAGGATTTAGGGTTTATGGTTAGAGTTGAGGGATAAGGATGCATAGTATGGATCGAAATCGCTCAAACCATATTGGATGGCGACGAGACTTTGCACCAATGGGGTGAGCATCATTTTCCCACCCGTGAAAAGTTGCACAATCATTTGATATGGTTTGGGTGATCAAGGTCCATACTATACACTAAAATAGACCATATGGCTCATACGACCTATTTTAGCGCATAGTATGGGTCTTGATCACCCAAACTATATTGGATGGCCACGAGAGTTTTCATGGGTGGGGATGAGCACCATTATCCCACCCCTGCAAATTTACACAACCATCCACATTGGTATGGGCATTCAAGGCCCATACTATGTGCTAAAATGGACCGTATGAGCCATACAATCTGTTTTAGCGCATAGTAGGTTCATGACTACCCAAACCATATTGGATGGCCACAAGACTTTTCAAGGTAGAGGTGACACCATTTTACAACCCCTACAAGGTTTCACAACCATCTGATATGGTATGAGTGGTCAAGGATCATACTTATGTACTAAAATGGGTCCTATGAGCCATATGGCCCATTTTAGCACATAGTATGGTTCGTGACCGCACAACCTATATCATATGAATAAAAGAATTTATACGAGTGGGGATGAGTGCCATTCCTCTATCCAGGTAATTTCACAACCATCGGCGGTCAAGGCACTTACTATGTGCTAAAATGGACCGTATGACACTTAGGGCCCATTTAGTGCCTAGTATGGGTCAGGACTGCTCAAACCATATTGGATGGCTCTGAAACTTTTCATGGGTGGTCTTGAGCAAAACATAACCACACATGCAAAGTTTCACATCCATCGAGTATAGTATGGGCCGTCAAGGTCCAAACTATGCGTTAAAATAAGCTGTATGGCTCATACGACCCATTTTAGGCATAGTATGAGTTGGGACCACCCAAACCATGTCGGATGGCCATGAAAACTTGCAACTGTGGGGGTGAGAATCATTTTCCCATCCCTGAAAAGTTTCACAGGGATCAAATATGGTTTGGGCGATCAAGGCCTATATTCTGTGCTAAAATGGTTCATATGGCTCATATGCCAATTTTAGCGTATATTATGTATTGGGACCTCCCAAACAATATTGGATGGCCACAAAAATTTTCACGTGTTCGTGGAGGTGAGTGCTATTTCCCAACCCGTGCAAAGTTACGTAGCCATCCAAACTAGTATGGGTGGTCAAGGCCCATACTATGCAGTAAAATGGATAGTATGGCTGGTACGATCTATTTTAGCATATAGTATGGTTTGGAACCACCCAAACCATATCGGATGGCCACGTGACTTTGGACGGGTGGGTTTCCACTCCATTTCTCCACCCTTACAAAGTCCCGTGGCCATCCTTCTAGTTATAATACAGGTGGCCCTATCGACGCAATCGACCCCTCATGGTGTCATCGGCCATGGTGCTGTCCGCTTTGTTCTTCACGCACCCATCAACCCTCGTTGATACACTCATCGTCTTGACTCGCCCATCTGTACATGCCATCCCATCATCATGTGTACGGCTTGTAGGACTTGTTAATGCTACCGGCCCCATCACGGTGGAGTCGACAGTGGCATCGTTCGCTCTGTCCTTCACGCACTCGTTGATCCTTGTGTAGCTCACTCGTCGACTCATACCACCCCATCACCCTTGCCGTGTATGCCTCGTCAGCTCCATTGGTGCTACCAGCCTTGATCGTCTCCATCACGATGCAATCGACAGTGGCGTCGTTCGCTCCATGCTTCAAGTGTCCGTTCGCGTGTCCACCCATGTCGGCCCGTTTCATCCTGTCATCGAAGACTTGCACGGACGACCCCTTGGTTGTTCTCCCTTGACGTAGTCGGCCCCGTTGGTGCACCTGACCTCGATCGACCATGTTACATTGTCATCGATAATGGAATCATCTGCTTCATGCTTCAGATACACGTCAGCCCACATCGACATACTCAGAGCGTCGGCCCAACCATTGGCCCACGCCGTCCCATCAACGCGTCCATGCCCTCGTATATCCTCCGTCGACGTAGTTGGCCACATCAAAATGGAGTCGTCGGTGGCTCTGTCAAGCATCCACCTGTCCTCGTCTGTGCGCTTGGCTCTTCACCATACCATGAGTCTTCTTGTTAGCGTACCAGGTGTTGTCGATGGACGTGTCGTTCACACCATTGGCCATTGAATCCTCTCATGGAAACCTTCTCTCAGCCAACAAGGGGGTTTCCCCCGTTTGTCGGCATGTGGGTCATGGCTCTTGGAGGTTTGTCGACCCGTACCGAATTGTGTACAACTATAAGGGGTAGTGGTGCTTGATTAAGACAGGAACAGGGCGGACCGCGGAGCGAAGGATGAGTGAGATGAGGCGATGTGTTCCCCGCACCCCTTTTGTGACGTTGGGATGTCCCCCCCCCCCCCCCCCCCCCCCCCTTCGGGCAAGTGCCAAGGCTACCTTCCATCGACAGGCTTGGCTACTTTCATGTCGTTTTCGGGTCTCCTGGGGCTCGACGCGCTGGGGGTGGTCGACGGGGTTCGGTAGGCGATGAGTGATGGTGGACCATGTCGAGGGCCGGGGCACCGACTATGATGAGCTCCCGCCCGGGCCACGGCGTGATCAAGAAATACGACAGATGTTTTTCTTTCCGCGAGCTACGTGTGGCTAGTATGGATACAGAAGATCCCAAACCTGTTTGCATAAGTAAATCAAAAGCTATTTTTAAAAATAATTTTTTTTGTGATCCAATAATATTTCAAATAAATAGAATTTTACTATTATTTACACTTCTAAAAAAATAAATACATAAATATATATATATATATATATATATATATATATTTGCTTAAATTACCAAGTAAATAATTAGGTTGAGATATCTTGATTTTCAATTTATTTACATTATTAAAAAAGTATAAAAATGACATGGCCATTGAGGTGGCCATGAATGAATGACATGGTCATCCATGTGGCAAGCTATGTGGATGATTGATGACATGGAATGCATAGGTGGAAAGTGTTGGGGTATAAAGCCCAATGTGGTCGCCCAAGTAAGTGGGCGGGCCGCCAGGTATGTACACATATTCTTTTGTAAAAACCTAATAAGAACTCACTATGCTCTACACATTACAGTAGAGCGAGTTCACCATATCGTCGTGCTCTTCTTCTCGCACTCTCTCTCGCGTCGCACTTCCGCTCGTACTCCTTCAACTAGTATCAGAGCTCAGATCGAGGCTCGGGGCAGCACTGCAGGAGGCTAGAGTCACCAGCTCAGATTGGAGTGAAATTCGACAGGCAAAGACACGACCCCAAATCTTGTGGGGAAACCCGTAGGATATGGTGTGCTCAGAATATCATTCTGAGGTCATCTCGGTCACCGTTCGGCTTCGACAAAGGTCTGCGCAGGCCATTTTTGACTACGTGGTCTTGGTGGGTGCAGATCCGACTCTGCAAATTTGGGGTTTTCGGCCTACGACTGCAGGTTCTGAGGATATCGACACTCCCAGAGTGTTGATTTGTGACTATCTACACATCGAAGGACGGCTCACAATTCTTGGAGGCGTGTCACATACGACACGGGCGCATCTACACACAGACTGTAGGCAACATCCACTAGTTCATCAGGTAGCTTGTGTTTGCTGCTTGATATTCCAGATTTCATCCTGACATTGCAGGTACTTCCACATGGGATGTATTGTCAGAGATGATGTATGTCTGTTGAGGGTTTGCTGGCTGTGAGTCACGCAGCAAACAACAGCCGCAGCGGTTACAGCATACAGTGGGAAATTTGTGGATGTATGACTTTGTGGGAAGTCTATGTACTGTCAGATTTACTGCAGCCCTTGTTGAGGGTCGAGTGAGGTTTTATTGAGCTGGGGGATTCTCGAATGTTGAGATCCTTTCGGTGATACAGGTCTTGGAGCGATCCCTCGAGCACCCTTAGATAGGCAGCTAGGATGTATTGACTGTGAGTTAGACAGTTGGGATTGCATCTTTGCTTTACTGCCGTTGAGGCATTGTCACAGTCTATGCTTACAGGACAGTGAGAGGTATTGACTGTGAGTTAGACAGTTGGGATTGCATCTTTGCTTTACTGCCGTTGAGGCATTGTCACAGTCTATGGTTACAGGACAGTGAGAGACAGTACAGGTGCAGGACAGGTTTACCCGTAGCTTACAGTGTCAGAGAGACAGTGTTTTTTGAGTTGTTTTTTGGTCTGTTTTTTGAGTACACTAGAGCCATTTTACAAAGGAGACTCTGCCGAAATTTATGCAGAATCTGAAGCTTTCTTGGTTCATTTGACAAGTTGATATTGGTTCAAAGGTCAGTTTACAGGGGAAACTCTGCCGAATTTTTCCCAAGAAAGTAAACCACTGTGAAGCGTAGCTATGGCTGGATCACATGACACTGCTCTTTACAATATCAAGAAGCTGGATGGAACCAATTTCCCATTGTGGAAGAAGCAGATTTGGCACGTGTTGGTACAAAAGAAGCAGATAAAACGTATAAATCTCAAGGGGATAAAACCAGAAGATATGGACGAAGATGAATGGAGTGAAATGGATGAATTGGCACTTTCTACCATTATGCTGACTTTGGCAGAAAGCATTTACTTCAATGTAGCAGACGGGATGTCGGCTTATCAAGCATGGTTAAAGCTGAGTGATCTTTATGAGAAGCAGAGTGCAGCTTCACAGGTATACTGGCTTAAGAAGCTTGTTGACTTGAAGATGAAAGAAGGGACACCTATGTCCAATCATCTGAATGAATTCAACACAATCTACAGTCAGTTGTCACCTCAAGGTGTCAAGTTTGATGAACCTGTTAGAGCTATGTTCCTGTTGATCACATTGCCGGAAAGTTGGGACACTTTTCGCACAGCTTTGAGTAATTCTGCACCTCTAGATGGTTTGAACATAGCAGGTGTAGAAGGAAGTCTGCTTACTGAAGAAACCAATAGAAAGACAATGGAAAAAGGCAAAGGAACAACCTTAGTTGTCAGGGGAAGGACCAAAGAAAAGTACAAAGGTGGAAAGAGGAATCAGTCTCGTAGCAAGTCCCGCAGTGCTAAAGGAAAGAGTGACATAGAATGCTACCATTGTGGCAAGAAGGGTCACATGAAAAGAGACTGCAGAGAATGGAAAGCAGAAAAAGGCAAAGAGAAAGCTGAAGACCATGGTGAGAAGAACAAGTCCTCAGTGAAGATTCAAGAAATAAATGTGACAAACACTGTTGCAGAGGATGACAGTCTAGTGTCAGGAGACATCTACTTCTTGAAGAATACAATGGACTCAGCTCTTCTTACAGCATCGGATGGAAATGCATTGAGTGACTGGATTATAGACTCAGGGGCATCACTTCATGTGTAGGAGTGGTTTACCTCTTATGTGACCACTAAAAGATCATGTTCGGCTAGGCAATGGGCAGACATGTGAGATCTTAGGTGTTAGAGATGTTCAATTGAAGTTTCAGAATGGCTCTTCTTTCACGCTGAAGAATGTGAGACATGTTCCCGCAATTACAAAGAGCTTGATCAGCACAGGTTTACTTGATGATGCTGGCTACGTCACCATTTTTGGACAGAACATGTGGAAGATATCCAAGGGTTCTATGACAGTAGCACATGGAGTAAAGTCTGGAGAACTTTACATGATTTATGTATCAAATGTCTCTAAAAATGTAATCAATGTAACCGAGCAACCGAACGTTTCTTTGTGGCATAGCCGGTTAGGACATATGTCCAAGAAGGGAATGGAAATCTTGTCTCGTTCTGGTTATTTGCCTGGCTTTTCATTTAATGATTTTGAATTCTGTGAACATTGTCTGTATGGTAAGAAAACACAGTAGCCACATAAGCATAGAAGCAGTAGAAGAGATACACAGTTGGCACTTGTTCATAGTGATTTGTGTGGAGCTATGCCTAACCTATCTCTAGGGGGAGCTTCTTACTTTATGACATTTATAGATGATTACTCGAGGAAAGTATGGGTTTACTTTCTCAAGCACAAGGATGAAGCGTTTAGTGTTTTCAAAACGTTTGTGACACTTGTGGAGAATCAGAGTGGCAAGAAGCTTAAATGCTTACGCACTGACAATGGTGGAGAGTATGTTTCAAAGGCCTTTCAAGACTTTTGTGAGTCAAAAGGTATAAAACGTGAACTTACTGCTCCTTACAATCCTCCTCAAAATGGTGTTGCTGAGAGGATGAATAGGACCATACAAGAGAAGGTCAGAAGTATGTTGTCTAATGCACAGCTGCCAAATGGGTTTTGGGCTGAAGCTGTATCAACAGCTGTTCATCTTGTAAATAGATCTCCTAGCAAGGTTTTGCAGAAGGATTCAGTGCCAAAGATGGTATGGTCGGGCAAAATGCCCTCATACAAGCATCTCAGAGTCTTTGGCTGTGAGGCATATACTCACGTTCCAAAGGAATTTAGGAACAAAATTGAGCCAAAGAGTAGAAAGTGCATCTTTCTAGGCTATGGTAATTCTGGCGAGATGGGGTACAGACTTTGGGATCCCGAATCCAAAAAGGTTGTCCGCAGCAATGATGTTCACTTTAATGAATCCAAATATCACTCTAAACTAGAGAGGGTTGAGGAGATTAGAAGAGTTGTCTTCCAAGAAGATGGACCTGCACGTGCAAGACAAAATGTCAAGGCTCAAGAGGAGCAAGGACAGGATAGAGTGGAACCACAGGTTGTGGCTGAGCCTGAGCCACCTATTGTGCATAGATCTGGATGTGTCACGCGACCTCCTGATAGGTTTGTTCCATCTATGAACTATGTCATGTTGACTGATTGCAATGAGCCTTCATGTTACAAGGAAGCAGTGCAAATGAAGGACTCTGGGAATTGGCAATTGGCCATGCAGTCAGAGATGACAGCTCTGCATAAAAACAAGACATGGAAGCTAGTTAAATTACCACAGGGCAAAAAGGCTCTACCTTGTAAAGGGGTTTACACGTATAAGATCACCGCTCATGATAGTTAGCCAAAGTACAAAGCAAGGCTTGTTGCCAAGGGCTTTAAGCAAGAACAAGGAATTGACTTTGATGAAGTCTTCTCTCCGGTGGTCAAGATGACTACATTGAGATGCTTTCTTGCATTGGTTGCCATATTAGATTTGGTGTTGCACCAAATGGATGTCAAGACAGCGTTCTTGCATGGTGATTTAGATGTGGAAATTTACATGCAACAGCCAGAAGGGTTTGTTGAGAAAGGCAAGGAAGATTGGGTATGCCAGTTGTTAAAGAGTCTTTATGGCTTAAAACAATCACCGAGGGCATGGTACCATAAATTCCACAAGTTTATGCTTTCTCAAGGCTACAAACGTAGTGAGTTCGATCACTGTCTATATACAAAGAAGGCTAAGGATGGTAGTTGAATGATCCTTATTTTGTATGTGGATGACATGTTGATTGCTGGCAAGCACTTGGAAGAAATTTCAGCTTTGAAGTCAAAGATGGCAAAATCGTTTGACATGAAAGACATGGGTGAGGCAAGTCATATACTTGGTATGCGTATTGAGAGAGACAGATCAAAGAAGTTGATTTGGTTATCTCAAACAGAGTATATTGACAAGGTTTTGCAACGTTTCAATATGGAGAAGGGAAAGGCACTGAGTGTTCCATTGTCACCATATGTGAAACTTAGCAAACAAGATTGTCCTGTGTCTGAGGAAGAACGGGCTGAAATGGATAAGATTCCATATGCGTATGCAGTGGGTAGTTTGATGTATGCAATGATTGCTACTCGCCCAGACATTGCATTTGCAGTGGGAGTAGTAAGTCGATACATGTCAAACCCAGGCAAGAAACATTGGGAGGCAGTGAAAGGAATATTGATATACCTGAAAGCTACAAAGAGTATGCGTATATTCTATGGGAGTCAAGAGCTAAGTGTAAAGGGTTTTACAGACTCAGATTATGCAGGTGACTTAGACAACCGAAGGTCTACGTCAGGGTATGTCTTTACATTGGCTGGTGGAGCAGTATCATGGTGTTCTAGATTACAAGATTGTGTTACTCAGTCTACTACAGAGGCTGAATATGTTGCAGCATCAGAGGCATGCAAAGAATCAATTTGGCTTAATCGACTAGCAACAGATTTGGGAATCAAAGAAGAGATGCCTGTGTTATATTGTGATAGTCAAAGTGCTATACAATTGGCTCGCAATCCTGTTTATCACTCAAAGACAAAGCATGTGGATGTGAAGTATCATTTCATCAGGGAAATACTCGAGGATAAGCAACTTCAGCTTGTCAAAGTTCAGACCACAGAAAATCCTGCTGATCTATTTACAAAAGGACTTCCCTCAGAGAGCTTTGCGCATTTTCGCAAGCAGATAGGTGTAGGGTAGTACATCACTTCTCTACATCTCTTGTATATTAGCTTGTATAGTAGCTTCTCTCACACTTAAAGTACCACATTGGACTTTAAGTGGGAGGTTGTTGGGGTATAGAGCCCAATGTGGTCGCCCAGGTAAGTTGGCGGGCCGCCAGGTATGTACACATATTCTTTTGTAAAAGCCTAATAAGAACTCACTATGCTCTACACATTACAGGAGAGCAAGTTCACCATATCGTCGTGCTCTTCTTGCACAGGTAAGTGGGCGGGCCGCCAGGTATGTACACATATTCTTTTGTAAAAACCTAATAAGAACTCACTATGCTCTACACATTTTAGTAGAGCGAGTTCACTATATCGTCGTGCTCTTCTTCTCGCACTCTCTCTCGCGTCGCACTTCCGCTCGTACTCCTTCAGAAAGATGAGGTGGAGGATGGGATCCCATCATCTACCATGTCGTATGATGACGTGTCAAAATGGTGACATGTAATGGTTATGTGGCAAAAAAGGAGGTGATGAGTTGGCAAGGTGGCGATGTGGCATGCTTGGTGGGGAGTGATGTGGCAAGCCATGCAAGCAATATTTACACGTGGCATTTGAGCTGGTGGATGACATGGCAATTAAGGTGAAGTGGCATGCAAGGTGGAAATTGAGGGTGGTGGATGAGTTGGCAACTAGAGTGACATGGCAAGCCAAGTGTTACGATCAAAGTGTTGAATGTGGTGATGTGGAAGGTGAGATGGGGTGATGACATGGACCTTTGGTGATGTGGCCGCCTCCTTGTATGAGGTGGACTAGCCAACTGGGATTGGGAGAGTAGAACCAAGTCATGGTTGGTAACACTAGGTTGGTAATGGGACACTTTTATGTCCTGGGACACTTTTATGTCTTGTTAAGTGACCATTTTCCTTGAATTATGTCAAGAGTTTCAAAATGGATTTTGAGGTGCTATCTATCTAGAAAGTTGTCTCATGAGCTGAAAAAAACTCGACATTTTTTTTGGAATATCAATTTCATCTTTACCCTTGTCCTTGCACAACATTTCACAACCTAAACTGTCTGAAAAAACGGGTCCTGTTTTTGGCTTTTTTCAACTTTTTGAAACTATACCACTCTAGAATTCATGTTTGTGAGGTCTATAATGCTAGAGAACTATCTTTAGTAGTCCTCAACATGTCTTGATGCTTATAGGGAGAAATAAATGTTAAAGTTGTAAGTTATGACCAAATTACAAAAATTGTCAAATCCTGTTTTTTAGTCAATTTTAGCTCTTCTATGATTTTTTTGGTGGCTTTCATGATATCCAAATGCAGTTTATCTTTTCTATGTCCCATATTGTAACATAAAGCTAATATTTCTTGAGTTTTGGGGCACCTAATACCCTATTTTGCATAGTAGACAACGATGGTTGATTTTTTCAATTATAAAAGAAAACGAAACATTCTAGTATATCAAGTATAGCTTTTTCAATATTGTTAGTTTCTTGTGACAACTACATGCATTTTGTAGGTAGTAACCATATCTAGTCATAAGGATCAAATTTGGCTAGATATTGAATAGTTTCTATGGGATTCTACAACTCATAATGTTGAACCCAGTTTTTTCATGTTTGCTGTATTTAGCACTTCATCTTTGTCCCCAAGATTCCCCTTGGTAAGAGATGTATTATTCTTTTGACATGGTCCATGGCTCCTTATGAACCTAAAGGACAATAGGGAACTAAGAAAACATGCATATATTATTTGTATTGAGCGTGGCTATAGAAACTTTGATAAAAGTTTTGCAGAATGGTAAAAATTCAACTTTTTTGTACCTATTTCTTTTGGCAAAACAAAAAATAGTGAGTGAGAAGCAATCATATGTTCTGATCACCAACCCATTGAAGTTAACAAGGGAATTTGTCTCAAGTCCTACAAAAATCCCTAATCTTATTTTTATGCAACAAAACGTAAGAAATGACTGTTTTGATGAAAATGTACTGGTCCATCAACTTTGGAGGCTTGGTGTGACCAAAAGATGAGAAATTTTACAAGTTTCTTATTTTTTTCATGTGTAGTAGGCCTTGAACTATAACCTCATGAAAGGATATTACAAAATGAGTGGATCTACTATGGTTTTGGAGGTTTTTTTCAAAACCTTGAAAGGACACTTTTATGTCCTGTTAGGTTAACAACCTAGTGTTAATACATGTCAAAATTTCTAGGTTTGGTATTTTACCAAACCTAAGGAGGCACACCTCAAGTGAATGGTGCAAGTGAAAAAAATTAAAAGAATAAAAAAGCGTCTTTCCCTTACTCAAATTGACTCAATTTTTATTCTATGAGGACCTTACTATATTAAGAGTGATGACATATATGAAAATCAAAATGAGTGGCAATGTATATTATTTATTAGATTAAAAAAAAACTATATCAAGGTTCTCTAAGCAGTCTTTGTTATTTTCTAAGGTAGATCTTTAAAAAATGAACCGTTGTGCGCTCCTTGCCGCACTGTCGAAGCAAGGGCCTTGCCTAACACTGTGTGCGAGCCATAGACGGCTCCAAGCACACAACTAGCTTAGCTAGTAAGCTCAAAAGAGGGCAATGGTGTGTCACTCACCGCTCTATGCTCTTGCCGTGGAGGATTCCTGGCTGCGAAGAAGAGGGAGCCGCCGCTTCGCCGCGCTCAACCGCTTTGTCGTCGCCGTGCCGTCGTCGCAATACTCGATCGCACACACACACACACACACACACACACACTCTCTCTCTCTCTCTCTCTCTCTCTCTCACACACACACACACACACACACACACACACACACACACATACACACACACACACACACACAAGGAGGTGAAGAAGAAGAAGATGGAGATGGAGATGGAGCAAGAGCACTCTTCTATTGCACAAATGAGAGAATGAGTGAATTTTAGGTTTGGTTGGCTTTTATATGAGCTCACCCCATTCACACTTGGGTGCCCATGCTTAGCCAACTAATCCCTTGAATGTCCCAGTTAGAGTGCGCCTCTCATCGACGATCACTCTTACCCTTTTCCTATTGGTTCGACAAGCCCGGTACCTGACTCTACCAAATACATAATACACGTCCGTCGTAGGTGATGGGGTGTTCGTGAGCCGTGAGGGTTAACATGCCCCCCTTCTTGATGTAGATTCCGTCCTCGGAAGCTATTGAGTTGAAGCTCGTTCGTCGAGGTGGAAGATCATTTGAGATGAATGTCCTTAGCCTTCTTCAGCCATTGCAAAATCAAACAACATTGGCACAGTAATTGCATTCTCATAAGTGATTAAAAAGCATATGCAGTTTTAGATAGACAAATTGATTGGTAAAAGAATTTCAAACAATTTGTCAGCAATGAACATTAAATTGCAATGTACTCAAATGCATAAACAAATGTAAAGGTAAAAAATTAAACAAGTCTGGGGTCGCTAATTTGATGGTCGAAAGGCACTAGAGATCGAATATTAATACCATGGATAAGCTTCTTAATTTTCTGTGGTCAATTAAGTTGTTTAATCACGAGAGCCAAGTATTCATGTTCGAGGGCTGACTAGAGGCTATATCTAGAAGACCTTGTAGTTAAGCTACCATAAAAGGAATTTCTCATGAAATCATCGCATGAATGATTACTTTTTCTTTGACCCCCCAAAGTGTTTTCACAGTGATTCAATTTGATGTGTGTGCTTATTTTGTATGCCTTGGGTTTTTTGCTTTTCAACGAAAAGCGCCCACACTGGGAACCTCTAGGGCTCTAGTACCATAGGCAATACATGTGAGTGAAGTACCAAATCAAGCTGAGATTTCTCTTCCAGCTTAAGATTTTACATTGTGGCACTTTGATTTTTTGTTTGTTCCTTTTCAGCATTTTAATTTTGTAACTTTGGGGGGTCATATAACACTGATACACCTCCCCAGGCTCATCACACTAGTAAACTCCCTTTATAATACTTAAGCGAAAGGTCAATAGGGTCAAGCCCACTAGAAATCCCTAGTACATTTCACACAATGCTGCCTAAATCAGATTAAGAACCTAAGTAACCATTGATTATTAGGAAGGCATTCCCCATGGTATTAAGAGAAGATCTCTAACACCTAACTTGGTCAAACTAGCTTAGTCAGACTGGTTGATTTTTAAACCTAGACAAGTGATTATGACAAAAAATTACATTGAATTAAATGTTTGTTACTAAGCAAATGTGCTGGATATTATCCTACCAATCACAATCAAAGCAGACAATCATAGATGCAAAAAAGATAAGGGGCCATGCTAATGGACAAGAAACACCTGTTTGTGTCAATGGTCGCGCTTGATTTGAAGAGTGAGTCGAGATAAAGATTTCATGAAGGTCCAAATCCTATCAATAGAAACACGCTCCTGTACACACTAGGAAACAAAAGGAATACCTCCAGGAGGCACATTAGTGGAAAAAGATACCAACACTTATTGAACACAACAAAAAACATAAGGAACCCTAACCTAATTATTTGCACTCCCCCCTAGAGATTCAAGGGAATAGGATATTGTAGAGGTTGGGGGGAAACCCTAAGGCTAAACCCCTATCCTCGTCGTCAAGATAAACAAAGTCATCAGCCATGAGACCATATGTGCCATCCGTGTAGTCCTGTAAATTTTCTTCTTCATCATAGGTGCCCATGTTTACTAAGAGGGTCACTAGACGCCTATAGTCATCTTGGTCAAAAGGGTAGGCTTGTGCAATGGGAGAAATGCTCTCTACTAAGTATGGATCAGACGTGGTCAAGAGACGTACCAATCATTGTAACTCCTCAAAATTCCTCTCACATGCTAGCGTACCTATCAAATCCCATTCACATGCAAGCACCGGAAAGACCATGTGAAATATTTGTGAAAAGTAACGAGGGTACCTCTCACCCAAGGCAGGAGTGGATGACTCTGGCGTACTAGCCATATTTGTACACGCAAATAGATGATGGTTAGAGTGAAAATATTACAAGGGTCGTGTTCTTGTGCATAATTTGTTTTTATGATTTTGTGTTATGGCTCTTTCTCTTTTACTTTTTTATCTTGTTTTTGTGAGTATAAGGCTTTATATATACATTCCCTAAGATTGGAGATTAAGGGGTCAGGGGGAAAGGTTGAGAGGAAAGTGAGTGAGTGATGATTGTCAGCAAACACTCCCCCCTTCCTTGGGTAGATCATACCGTTTGAAATGAGCTCGTCACCCTTTGAAACCAATTGTTCCAGCTGGTAATAGGTGAGGATTTTTGCCAGTAGTTTTCTATTACCCTAGGTACCGCGTCAAGTTGCAAGGGTGGTAAGGTACTCTCCCAGGATCGAACTTGAAGTGGTTCATCAGGTGATTCTTGAACACTGGGAGGTGTGGATTCTTTTGTAGCTTCATGGAGGTCCACTACTATAGATGGAGGCTATGTAGAAGCTTTTACCTCTATGGATGTATTACATGAGGAGCTAGAAGCTTCATGGAACTCCCCCCTTCCTGAGCTAGGTGGAATAAATTGGTTTTGCCTTGGAGCCCAAACTAGCTCTGGACTAGGTGTGTAGCATTCTGTGATTTTTCCCTTCCCACGGTCTGCCATTGGCTTTAGCGTTACACTGTTTGACTCATATGGGTTTGTTGTCGATAGGGAAGGACACATTTTACGTTTAGGTACCCAAATTTGCTCATTTCCATCATAGTAGCCTTGGGCTTCTAATAGTCGTTTTGGAATCCATCGTGATTTGGTCTTGAATATCCTAGAGCGCGCTCTTGGTTCTCTAGGGAAATTTTTTCTTGAAATGGATGGGAGGGTTGAGGTAGTTGGAAGTAAGGCCTTGGGGACCCATTGATATGTACTCTTAGGTCGTGCAGGTTGAGTACTTGCAATATTACTGCTTGCTGCAACTACAAGTGTTGAAGTGCTAGGTTCATGGGTAGCCGGCAAAGACGAGTTAACCACCTTGGCTTGTGAATGTTGGCTATCCTTCAACTTTGCTAGAGTTTGCAACGTAGGTGACTTTGCTTGAATGATAGGGGTAAGAGTCGGTGGTCGCATCGTGACACTACCAATATCCCAATCAATAGTGCATTTGGTTGCCAACATCCACGTGCGTCCCAGGTTTACTTTACCTTCCATAGCTCCCGCGGGCATGACTAGAAACCTCTGCACTATGCTTCCATTGTCATAGACAACAGGGGTCTGAAGGACTCCAAGAATAGCAGTTTTCTTTTTATTAATGCCCTTGACTTACATCGTACTCGGGGATAGGGTCGGTTTCCCTAATTGACACCAAACTCCATAGGATAACAAATTGTGTTTAGCTCCCGTATCTATAAGGCATTGTATAGTACTTTCCCATAGGGGCTATTTAGCTCAATTGGGTATCGTAGCGGTGGCTCAGATTCTAATGAGTTGTCATCCGTGTCCTTGAAAAATGCTTGCGTGATTCCCAGATTAGCCTCTCGTTGGCGTCTAAGACGTTGTTGTCGCTCTCGAGCCTCAAATCTTGCTTGGATTTTTCTAAGCTCTGCTTGTTCCTTGGCAGCCTTCTTTTGATGGATAGCTTGCAACTCTTCCTAGCTTAGAGGATCATAATATCTTTTGAATTTACTCCCATTAAGGAATCCAATGGTTTCAACTCCATCTAGAGTCTCCACATGAATGGTACCTTGCGGGGTAATTTCACACACTCGATATGGTCCCTTACCAGCGTATTTCAATTTCTTCTTTTAATTACGTACCCCGTACATAAGAACTTTATCACCAACCTTGATGTCTTTATCCTTTAAATGGCTATCAAACCACTTCTTTCTCCTATCCTTCTCCACTAGAGCATTTTGCACAGCTAATTGCTTCTCTTCATCTAGCCTTTCCAGGATATATAATCGCTCCACTAAGGGGTTACCATCCCAACCTTGTTGAGAAGCTACTCGAAGACTAGGAATGACAAACTCCCATGGCATAACTGCTTCTTGGCCATACACCAACTTAAACGGTGTGCAATTAATAGCAACTTTATACGCAGTACGATAAGCCCATAAAGCTAATGTAAGCTTTAGGTCCCAATCAGTGCGATGAGCCTCAACTGTCTTTGTCAAAATGGAGATGAGAGTTTTGTTGGTACTCTCAGCTTGGCCATTTGCTTGGGGATAATAGGGTGTAGACTTGTGGTGAGATATCATGAAGTTTGATGTGAGTTCTTTTATTACGTGTGATAATGTTCTCAAAGAGGAACTTAGCTGTTGTTTTTGCATCCGCCTTTCGTGTTGCTTTTGCTTCAGCCAATTTGGTTACATAGTCGGTAGCCACAATGATATATCGTGATTGCGTGTTACGGACAACTGGACTAATCGGTCCTACAAAGTCTAAGCCCCACTTTTCAAATGGTTGGGTTACCTTGATGGGATGTAGAGGCATCCTATCCCTTCTTTGTGGCTTGTTGAAGCGTTGGCATTCATCACATCCCTTTGCAAAAAGTGATGCATCCTTAAACAGAGTGAGCCATCAATAGCCTGACTGTAAGATCTTTCGGGCATTCAAATTTCCTGAAAAGTGACCACCAGCTACGCCCATGTGTGCCTCTTGTAGAATATATAAATACTCATCTTCGCGGGCACAGCGTCTAAGAACATCATCTTTTCCTCTCTTATAGAGAGTTCCCACCAGTAAGCAATATGGTTCGCATTCCTTGATTAATTTTCGAGCTATATCTTTTCGCAGCTCTTTGGGTGGAAAACCATTAACTAATAAGTTAACAATCTTTTCACTCCATTCAGGCATTGTCTCAACAATGAACAAAGGAGGGTCATGACTCGCTAAGAGCACATGTCAGCAGAAAACAGTCAGACTGGGAAGAATACTTACCTATTCTCGAGTTTTCCTACAACAGTGCTAAGCATGTCACAACAGGCTTTAGTCCTTTCATGCTCATGTATGGGTTTCAACCTAGGTCACCAGTTACGGTGGGGTTGGCAATCTAAAAACTCCAACAGGTTAAGGATTTTCTCCAAGACCACATGGATATGCTGAAACTTGCTCGTCAGAATGTCCGACAAGCACTAGATCGGTATGAGAAGTACGCTGATGAGAAACATCGGCAAGTTACCTTCGAAGAAGGGGAGGAAGTATTTTTACGTGTGCCAGAACATTTAGAAAGTCTGAAAACTGGGCCAACACCTAAATTATCTCCCCGATATTGTGGGCCTTTCAAAATACTCAAGCGAGTAGGTGATCGTGCCTACAAATTATTGCTACCTTCACATTCTTGTATTCATCCGGTGTTTCATGTAAGCCATTTACGTAAGCGGTTACATGGGGATGACAATGTCATTGACCAACAGATTTTGGTAGATTTCATTGAACCTCCTACCTTACCGCATGAACCTAAATGTGTTCTTGATTATCATGAGTTGCGTACACGTCATCATGTACGTCAACAAGCCTTAATCAAGTGGAAAGACCGATCGGAGGAAGGTGCCACTTGGGAAAACATTAGTGTTCTTAATAAGAAGTTCCCCATTTTTGATTTCGAGGATGAAAACTCTTCTTAAGGGGTGGTAATGTTAGGACACTGGCAAGGCCGGACTAGACAAGATAACAAGATTATTTCCGGATGAATCCAACTACGGCAAAGGGCCAGGGGGTATGCTATATAGTGGGTGGTTGGGTGGTGGACTCCTAAGTTCTAGCTCCCTTTGTCTAACATGGAACCTCCTTTATTACGTTGATGACTTCTTTGAGTGTGTGAATCATATATTTCTCTGAGGGAAAGAGGTTATTGGTGGCTGGCTTTGTTACTACGGGGTAGTTGAGAACTGCGGGTCTCGAAACTATCCTAGAATTTCCTTCTATTGATGGGATGATAGGTCGGGTCGATCTGGAGATACTGTGAAGCATTCCTATAATATGGTTCATCTATTGGATGCTGCTCAAACCATTTCTTTTGCCAGGTGGGTTGATTATCAATGATTGTTTGTACCTGTACAATAGTTACAGGAACATCGCTATAATCACCTTTGTGGTTGGGCTTGACGGTAGACAACATTTTTCTTTTCCATAAGAGAGCCTCCTGCCTCATCAATGGAAGCGCAATCATTTCATACCTCAAATTATTCACCACTTCATTAGGTGTAATCATGAGAAGGGCAGCTGACTCCAACACCTTGAGTTCATATTGCAGATATTCCTTGTGTGAAGGATCACTTACTTTCAATATCCACCGCTGAATTTTATGTTTGGCAGTTTTGGAGGTTGGTGTATTTGTCGGATCTTCAAACTCGGATTGCTGCTTTTGTGCTCGTATCGGGCATATCTGCATGCTGAGTTTCTGGCGTCGACTATCCCTGTCCTATTGTTTGAGAGACTTCTACATGGACTGACTGGGCTTACATCATGTTTATGGTCTGATATTTTTGTTGAAATGTCACTCAATGCATCATGCCTTGAGAAACCATGTCCTCCTTTGCTTTGGCAAGTTGTTTTTATAGCTGCTCAATCTCCTCATCTTTAGCTTTTTTTATAGCTCGATGCCCTGCTATTAGAGCTAGAGCAGTCTTTAGATCCTATATATCTTGTGTCAGCGAAGTTGGCTTAGCTGACGTACTTGTTGAGGTTGGCATCTCTTGCAAGGCTAAGAGATGTGTAAGAGTCTTGCTCACCACTGCATATGACTCTCCAAGTTTTTCATTCTGATGCTTCTCTTTGGCCAACTCTTCCTCTAGTTGCTGCTTCTCTATCTACAAAGTTGTATTTATTTCATTGAATGCTTGAACTTCCTTGTAGTAATAAGGAGCATTCTCTTCTTCTCTCTGTAGTTCTTACTGGGGTTGTAATTGAACTGTTTGTAACTCCTTGATCTTGTTTTGCAGTTCCAGATTGTCTTTGGCTGCTTTTGTTGCCTCTTTCTTGGTGTCTTCCAACTCCAATTTGTGCAAGTTAATTGGAGCTTGGTTTGTTCCAAATGTGCATCAATGTCAAAGGACCTGATCATTTGTGCTCGTTCATTTACCACACCCTACGAATGAGGCGACCTTGGCTTCCCTTGACCCTTGTCAGAAGTACTAGCCTCTATTATCGTTGTTTCTTCTATTATCTTTGCTTGTTCATGTTGTGCTTCATAATCTGCTAGGATTGTGGTGATCTTTGGAATTGCGGCCTCTTCTTCTTGAGCTATTTGTTTTGTTGGCAGCAATTTGTCCGTTTTTTGTTCAGGTATGTCCTTGGTGTACTCCTTTTGCTCCTTTTCAACCTCTAGATCAGCTAAGAGTCTTGAACAGGGGAAGGTACTTTTTCCTTGATTGGTGATGGCATTTTTTCTATATGATTTTCAATTGTGTCTAAATTACCTTCCTTCTCTTGATTTTTTGCTTTGTTAGTGTTGTCCGTCTCCTTTGCCTTGGTAGACTCGTCAGATGATTCAAGATTATCAACACGTGGGCATATTGGTTCTTCTCTTTCTCTTTGTTCCATCTTGCAATTAAGCTTGTTCTTCTAAATTTGTTGCCGCATATCGCTGACAATATTCAAATTTTTTGCTGCCTCTCTTCTTATTTACTGTTTGATTCTTTCTAGTGCTTTAGAGGCATGTCCTCCTCGTCCTCTCTTTCATTATCTGCTTTCATTCCAAAGCTTCTTTTTTCCTCATTCCTTTGTTGGTGGAGTCTTTCCCTTTGTGCTTGAGCTTCTTCCACAGTTCTTCGTGCTTGTGTAATGGGAATTGCTTCTGTTGGCCTGGTTGATCTTATCTTTAGTATTGTTTGTTCAACTGTAAACTCGTTTTCTTTTCCTTCCTCTGAAGACTGATACTCTGAGGGAGATTCTCTATCCTTTGATTTAGCTTCATCGCTGTGTATCATATCTAATTCGGTTTCCTCGTTTGTCACAGTCAAGTTTTTTTGAGCTTTGCCTTGTTTGCTTTGCCTTTGGTAGTGGTTTTGTAGATGGTCCTGCCATCGTCTTCACTGCTCTTTTGGATTTAAAATTAGATCCAACTGTGCTTCTGCAGTAGGTGGTAATTCATCAATCATGCCTAAGGCTTGGTAGGCAATTTTGGTCAGCATTGGTCCATCATTCATATATGATTTGCTTTTATGACTCCCTTTGATGTTTGCTTCCACCAAATTGTCAAGGATATAATTTTAAAAGTCATAGCTGACCACCCTTCTTTCTGCTAGCCCCATTTCCATGACCAGTGCCATATGTAAGATTGGTTCCATGTAGCATGATGGCTTTTGCACTTTGAAGTGTTGCGATATTAACCGTAGAGGCAACTCTGTCTTGGAGTAGATCAGGTCTTGATATGTCAATTTGTGTCTCCTCTGCTTTAGAAATGCCTTGTCATTATCTATGGCTTTGGTTTTGCACAATAGATTGTGGGTTCTGTACTGTAAGTGAAGAGCTTCATTGATGATCTTGGCGGGGATTTTTACTTTGACAATAGCCGCATCTTTGTCTGTTAGAGTTGCTTCCTCATTGTACTGAATGGAGTTGATTAGTTCATGGGCTCCTCATGGTGATAATCTCAAGAAGCTATCCAATTGTAGACATCTGGCCCCTTCTAGCACTTTGGATTTTTGGTGTATTGTCCACAGTTCCTTTGGAAATAAGGTGGCCTTTATTATCACTCCATCTGCCGCTTGGAATTTCCCGATGAGAGTGTTTGCAAAAACTATTTCTTCTAGTTCCTGTTTCGTGATGTGAGTTTTCTTGTTTGATGAGATATCATTGATCTAGTAAGGTGCCACCTCCCACTTGTTTTGTGCTTTCCTGCGGGGCATCTTGAGACCAGTTTCAATTTAATTTTAGAGTTAGGCAATGATCGAAAAAGCTGTTGAGAAACAAAAGAACACAAACTTTGACCATAAAATGAAAAATCAGCATATCTTTGTCAAAACTACTCCAAACTTGATCAATTTTCACCAGTGCATCTTGGACTACTATAGTCACAAAGGCATGAGATCACATATGAAATCTGGTTCTGAGGTACATGGATCATGATCCATGTTGGATAATATTTTGAAGATCTGGTGGTACCATCTGGTAGGGCTCATCAAGGTGATGCCTTGGTCCAAAAATTTTGAGGTTTGGATCACTGGTTAAGAATTTAGGACAAATCTTTGCAATTTTTCTCAGATAGAGAATTTGGGCCTTTTGTTTGGGATTTGGGATCCAAAGGACTTGATACTTCATGGCTAGACTTGGTATGATGTTCAAGATCAGATGGTGAAAAAGGTACATGGATTGCAATCCATGTTTGGCAGGTTTTTGGAGCACCCTTTTGCACACATGTTTATAGGTCATCCTAGCACATTGGTGAAATTTTTCCAACTTTGTAGTTTTTTTTCTTGAGTTTACTCAAATTTTCAGTTTATGGTCATGTTTGTCCCGTCTTGACCATATTTGTTTTCTGGATCCATTTTTGAGCATTGCCCTTAATTGTATTTGATGGTTCATTGACTCCTAATGATTTGTGCCTAAGAACCACTTTGTTACCCAACTTCCTGCCAAGTTCATCATTTTTAGGATTCATCTAAAGTGAGAATTTCAGGCATGCAATTTTCATGACCTTATAGGTATCCCTTTGCTTTGTTTTACCACTATTTAGACCTTGCGTGTTGCTTCTCTCGATCCTTGAGTTACACAAACTATTTGATTCCCTTTTGTCTTGTATTTCTTCTGGATGAAGCCACTAGAAGTTCCAAATGCTACTCTAGTTAGTGGGTTAGATTCATGTTCCCTTCCCAAGCCCCTTGTCATAGTGTTTTTTGGAAGTTGGAACATTATAGCATTGGTTGGATAAAAAATGACCATTTGCAGACTGAAAGTACCATCCCACTTGGTTTTAATGGTTTTATGATCCATTTTGTTTCTAACTTACATGGCCAATCATCCTTTTGCCTCCTTCATCCAATGGCCTACTTATGTCCTATATTTTTCATCAAAGTACCTGCATCGTTGGAACATGTTTTGCAAATACAAGTAGTAGAGTTTTTTTGTGGGCTTATGGGAAACTTTTTGCCCAAATTTTATGGGATTTAGGGTTTTGGGAACATGGATCACGATCCATGTTCCAACTCCTTTTGCGTAGGTGCCAGGAATCTACTGATGAGAGGGTTTTGGGTTTGGACAAGTTTTGGACTTCCCCATTGGTTCTGACAATTTGCAGAATTTTTGTCGATTTTGATATGATCTATTGTTTTGGTGTTCCTGGTGCAGTGTGGAGCATATACAAAATGTTCTTATAGGGTTAATGATCATATCTATCAGATCGGATGTAGTAAGGGCTATTGTAGTGGTCGTAGCAGGCAAAAACACGGTAGAACTCTCTAAGCCTCTCTGGATCTCTCTCTCCCTCAGTGAATGCAAATGAGCTTTACTTGTCCCATTTTGATTATATGTTCCCTGCCTACTTGGAATGCCCCATTCATACTTACCTCCATTGCTCATATCATCCTATTCATATCACCTGCAGTTCAAACCGTTCCTCATTTAGGTATTTGATCGACCAATGGCCTTTAATTTCCAATTTTGATCCTTCAAAAGTTGTCCCAAAATCCGTCCGGTGCCAAACCTTTCCATAGGTGAGACGGGTGTCTAACCTCACTCTTATCTTATTGTAGACATAGAGAGACCCATGAATATAATCGTCAATCCATGGGACGAAGGTGACTCAACTAGTGCATAGAGGCTACAAGAGGTTGTCAATCTCTTGGAAAACAACAAACAACTCACATCTAACTCAAGCTACACTCAAACAGAAATTACCAAAAGCCAATCGCTCATCGGCAAACAAATCACATCCGTTACAGCATCAAACGACATCCAAATGTTACGAAACTTCTACGATATGTTTATAAGACCTAAGCACACATGCTTCTGGTCTCAAATCTCACTTTAGATCAAGTGAAAAAATTGCGATTATTAACAGCACAGTGAGTTTTTGACCTATTCGTTTTCGACCCAGAATGCATCTAAGTGCTTAGCAATGGTGCCCCAGTACCCTGCCTATACTTAGTTTATGATTTTAAAGATTAAATTCCTACTTATGATGTAATTAGACCGTGGGTTTGGCGACGTCAAAAGCTACGGAATATCATGAAGTGCTTACGTCAATGCGTAGAGTTCTTACCTGCGGTTGCAATGCAACAGACACGATTGCAATGTGACAACCGGGGAGGGGGTAAGAAGCGCGAAAAGGAGAGAAGTGAGCGCCGTTAGCTCATGCTTGGTATTTCTTATCCAAAAAACTTATCAAAAACTTACAAAAATTGGCTTTTATACCTTAGCCAAGGTTTTTGGTGGTCAAAACTAATCATTTGGGAGCTCTAACTAAAGACAGGTTGATAAAATCTGGAAGCTTGTAACCCCGGCTCATCAATTACAATGTTTATCTAGAACGTAGGAGTTACAATATTCCCGATTCATCAAAATAATAAGTGTTTTTACAATGAAATCTCCGAAAAATGATATCCGAGTTAGCTTGCTGCTAATATTCCCCCCCTCCTTGACTGTGTCATTCCTTGACACAACTTCATGGGCAGAAGTAGTCTTCGGTTTGACGGTTGGCAAGGCAGTCTTTAAATGCATCCAAAGCTTTCTCATATTTGATTCTTCTCTCTTGTCAGTAACTTGCAAGAACTGCATGGTGACTCTGTTTTAAGCTCAATGGCTGAATAGTCATCAAATCTGGATGTAAGGTTACTAATCACTGGCCCAAATATCTTCATTCGCCAAGTGAAGAAACCTATATAAAATGCTTCCTCAAACGCAAACATATTGCTTGAGGGCAAAAACATGCATCGGGTGTAGAAGCCGTAAAGGACTTCTTTGGAAGGCTAGCCACTTAAGTCGTAGCAGAGATCCTTATTGCCTTCGAGGAATGACATCCATGGTGCCCCTACTTGCTGTGGCTCATGAAAAGCTTGAATACATGTGAGCAGCATTCTACAAATCTTACCATGTATTCCTCAGTTGCATGTCCTTGCTCTAGGGCTGGCAATCGTGGATAATTCAGCCATGCAGGTCTCTTCTTTTTCAGTGCTTCAAATGCTTGTCATGTCCTTACCCTTGGTACATGACAAAATGATGGGAATTTCTGTAGTGCGGCAGGTGCTACCTCGGATTTCTGTAGTACCTCGGATTCTTGTAGTACCTCGGATTCTTGTTCAACCAGCTCTTTCTCCACTTGGGGTGGACATCTTCTGTGCCTTCTGCCTGCATATCTTTGTATAATATTTCTTTTACCTAAAGTAGCTCTACTTTGATCAAAGGATATGGAAATGATTGTTGATGCCATTGTGCATTGATTTGGTTGGGAGTGAGTTGAGTGACATTGACTGAGTGGAGAACTCTCAACTCCCAATCCATCGCTACTTTCCATCCGGCATCTGTCTCCTGGGCAACCTTCTCTTTGAGTGCATCTTCCTGAGATTTAGAAAGTTGGACCATGGGCACTTGCTCAGCATTTGTCAGTGGTACCTGGAAATCTTCTTCTCCTCCTAGCTCTTCTGTCGGTTGTGTTTCCATCTCAGCAAAAGAGACTGATGGAATGTCAACAGTTGATTGCTCCGAGGGGCCTACTTCTTCCTGTGTCTCCAGTTGTCCCTCTAGTAGATTGACTCTCTTTAGTTCAGATGTCTCTTTAAGTAGTTGTTCTTCTCGTTGTACCCCCATTAGTGTAAGGTCTCTTCTTTGTGATTGCCCTAGCTTCAGCTCTAGCTTGAGTTCCTTGTTTTTCTTTTCCAAAGTCTTATAAAGTTCATCTGTACCTTTTATTGAAGTGACAATAGGATTTTCTCTGATCTGTCTCAAAAAAGCTGCTTGATCATTGATCTTTGCTCTGAGTATTGCAGAGAAGCGTTTGCTACATCGAGATGCACTTGGATCTTCTATATTGACATAGTTGTGGTTAGGAGTTCATTTGTTACCTCTGTTAGCTATTGATCTTTAGTCTTGCATGCATCTGATACCTTTGTTAGAAGTTCTCCTAGCTCCTTCATTTTTTTTTGCTTTTTCTCTTTGGCTAGCTGGTGTTGTTCTACTTCATCTTTCAGTTCTTTGACTTGTCTCTGTAAATCTGAAATGATAATCATCCTGTCATCTAGCTCTCCTTGTAGAGAATCGATGATGAGTTCCAGCTCTCTAGCCTTAGCACTATGGCTAAGTGCTGCTGCTCACATTTTTCTGTCATCTACTGCATCTGCTTGGCATATTTTTTTACTTGCATGATGACTTCGTCATTTGTCTCCCATTCTTCAGACTCTGTTTGCTACCTAGATGTTTCTGCAGTTTCAGTGTGTGGCTCCTTGGGTGGTGATGTGGTGGCTGCTTGTGGTTGCGGTGGGGGTTCTACCTCTCCTCAAGGCGTTGTAGTTGCCTCCATTGATTTTGTTTCTTGAGGCTTTGTGGATAACTCTGTTGTTTTGGGTTGGGTTATCATAGAAGGGTCTGCCTCTGTTTTTGCTACTTTGGGCTGCTCAAAACTGGCTGCTACCTGTTCCTAGTGTTCAAGATATTTTTCCTTGGCTTCCTCGCCCTCATTGGGTTTAGCTGTTGGTGAAGGGCAAGGGCTTGGCATTGGATGGTCTGACTACTCCGTAGTGGGTGAGGTGGGCTTTGGAGACATCTCCTCCTGGTAGTGCCGAGTCTCCCTTTGTTTCGTAGCCTCCGCTTGTCTTTGTTGCTCTGCTTCATCTTCTCTTGCTTTCCTCTTAGCTTCTTGAGTTTCTCATAACTTTAGGGCTTCTGTCTCTGCGTACATGCTATCAAGAGAATACTTGGGATCTTCCGGTTCTCTTTTGGCAGGGTTCTTGGTCATGGAGCCTATTATGTATTTTGGAACCCACCTTGCCAGGTCCTCACATGCAGCTTGGCGGTTTCTTTCATAGGTTTGCTTTTCTCTTTCAAACCTCACCTTCTTTTGCTGAGGTTCTTCTTGATGTATAGCTACTGCTTTCTTCTTCATCTCTTCAATTCTGGCCCTCCTCTCCTCATTGTCTGGGCTCTCATTGCTATGATCTTCATGAGAGCTTTCTGTCGATTCTTCATCTGACTTATAAGCTCTCTTTGATGAACGTGTGGTTCGGGGAGAAGGTTGTGCAGACACAATTCATGTATTCTGATCTGGGGCTGGCGGTAAATTGTCGGCCATGCCAATAGCATGATATTGTATTCTTGTTAGTACTTCAGGAGAGCCCTGATATGTGATTTTACCTTCTATCTTGGTGCCCTTTAGCGTTGTCAGCACATACTGTGCGTGATCCATTGGCTGCCTAGTTGTCGACTTCAACACTTGGGTGAAGGTAGTCACAACTGCATGATTTGGGGTGGTGTACCATGGTGGTCTCTTTGCCAAAAAATGGAAGTGCTAATGGTAGAGACGAGCTGGTTCTTCCACTTTCCTTTGGATGAGGTGGGCAAAAGTTGTAGCAGCAGTCTCCTTGGTGAATGTGCCTGTTGTCTTTTTGTCTCGGGTCTGCATTGTCATCCCTTCAGTCGGTAGCTTCAATGCCTCGGCCACAATTTCTTTGTGATCGCTACTTCAACTTTCCGCCCTTGTGGATCGGTGATTTGGGATGACCCATCTTCTTTGATTGTAGACAATAACTCAGAGGCTTTCTGGAAATCTACGTCGCACGGTTGCTGGTCGTAGAAGTCCCTGAGGCCCAGCCTTCTGTTGGCTTCTTTTGTGTCTGGTTTGACAACTACATCATATATCTCTTTTGGGAGCAATTGTAGTTCCACTTGGTGTCCTTCCTCGCTCTTGAATCTGCAAGTGAAAACTGTGGTGTTTTTTTCTTCAAGCTGTTCTCTTGACAAGTATGTTGCCTTGGCCGTCTTTACTGAACTTGGATCTGACTAGTATGGTGGAAACCCTTGAAGCTTTTCCTTGTTTGTCACCCTTCTCTTTGCCTTCTCGGCAACTTTCATTGCTCTTGTTAAGTGAATATAGTGTCAAAGTTAGAGAATTCTGCAAATTCTGATATGAAATGCCTTGAGTCTGAATTGCTGAAAAATTGAATCCAATTTTCTTCAAATCAATTTTGAAGCATGCATAGATGCATAAAAACATGTAAAGATCAAAATCATACAATTCAAGTAAAAATTTGCAACCAAAGTAAATAATCGCGATTATTTACAGCTGGTGATTTTTTTCAACTTTTTACAATTTTGACATGACAGGCTTGTACTATATGACATTAAGGTGCTCTGAGTGAAGTGTGGGCTCATTTGAGTGCACAAGGTGGAAATGGTGCCAGATTTAGGCTTTCAGTCTCTGAAACAGTAGATATAAAGAGATTTTGAGTTTTTGAGATTCAAATTTGCTCAAACTTGGTCAGTGGACTTGGGACATCATGTACTTTGGTCCCATAAGCTCAAAGTTACAATTTTAATCCATTTTGGCAAGAAAGTAAATAATCATGATTATTAACTTTTTCACCAAAATGTACAATTTTTTTTTGTACAACTTGGTCCTAGGCATGATGTAGACTCTGTGTATGAGATTTGGGGTGATTTGATAAAAAATGTGACACATAACTCAAAAATTGGATTGGAAAGACCTCTTTGCATTTTTTGACAATTTTTCAAGTTTTTCTTGATCATTTTGGCTCATATTTGAAATGTGGCATATAATAGGTGTGGACAAATGATAGGTGAAGTGATGGTACCATTTTCAAGCCAAAAAGTACAAAAGTAAATAATCACGATTATTTACAACAGTCATTGTTTTTTGTAAAACTTTATATTTTTTTGACCTAAACATATTCAATACATCTAAAACAAGTCCTAAATTGAATTTGGTAATGTTTTGTCGTGTCACCATCACTTCATTCTTTGTCAACTCTGAAATCATCGATTTTTGTGACTAGATGGCCTATGGAGTTGGTTAGTCACTTTTGAAGCTTTGGACTTGTCCGCTACATAGCCCTGAAGCTACCCATCCAGTTTTTGCCGATTTGGAGTCAGTTTGACTTCATAAGTCAAATTTGACGCTTTGTAGTCTTAGAGCTGTTTTCTGCTTTTTGAGAGCTTGCTTTGACTGTTTTCATGAAAATATACATGTACATTGTGTATGGACCCAGTCTATAAACTGTTTGTGGAGTCAGAATCCAATTCTGGCATCTGGAAAAAACCTAAATTTTCTAATTGGGACCCCCCTCAACCCCTACCGAATGGTCATCTGGTGATATAGAAGTATTCTATTATATAGGGTCATGCTACAGTTCAAGTTTCGTCCAATTTGGTTGAGCTAATAGGCCGCTATGGTCAATTTTTAGTCATAGGACTTTGTGCAATGCCTTGGTTTCTAGGGTTTTTTCCTTGAGCTTAGACTTGCTATCTGCCATATAGAATTGATCATTGATAAGCTTAGAACTTAACCCTCATGTCTCGTGTGAGACGATGTTGTAAAAGGGCGACTGTAAACTCCGAAAAGGGCGCACGAAGAAGGTAGAGCACTCTCTTCTCCAAGGGCGACTAGTGGAAATGAGGTGATTTTGTACTACTTAGGATATCTATACTCGGACTTCCCAAACTAATTTTCCCTAGATTCCCCTGTTAGTCCTACTGGGCCGTGAAATCTATGTTATACTCAAAAAAAATTTCAATCGGATTCAGGTAGCTCATTCTGCAAGAATTTGTGAAAGTAGGCCTTGGCAGCCTAATTTAAGCTTCCCTCTTCCATCTATCAATTCGATTGAAATTTTGCCTTGTCCTTCTAATCATCAACGTATCCTCAATTTCTCGATCTGAGCTCATTTGCTATTTATTATTAATTTTTGACCTGTTTATTAAAAAATTCAAAGAAGATAACAAAATGTGCTAAAAATGCAAAGTGAAAAGTCAATAATTAGAAAAATCCATTAAAAACACACCTTTATTAAATTTTGGTGGATTTTTTTCATTTTTAAGTCCCAATATCAAGAAAAATGATAAAAAATAACAAAAAAAGATCATTTTTGATGATTTTCTGATAGTCTATATAGTATTTACACTCATTGAGGAGATGTTATTAGTTAATTTCCCTTGTTGATGATTTTTGTAAGGAAATTATTAAGTAATTTTGCAAAAAATCACACGTTAACATCAAAAGTTTTCCTCCCTCTTTAAACATTGCCCTTAATTACTTAGTTCTCTTCCATCCCTCCTAGATGGCGTAGTCCGGGATGACTGTGTGCATGGGTTGAACAATCGTGTCTATACATAGCCTTGGTTGACTTTACCATGCTTTGAAGATCAATGCAAATCAAACGAGCATGGTGTGCAAGAGGTGGATCTTGAGCAATGAACTCAAGGGTTTCTGTAATCGAGGTTTCCTGTTGCTGTTTCCCAAAGAGCAACTCTTGTAGCTTGTGTGCTCTTTGTTTTATTGTACCATCAGGATGTTTTGGCACTTTGATTTCCTAAGGTGTCGGTATGAATAATGGTGTTTGTCAAGCTTTTACCCGCCATTGGTATCCTGGTTTGTCTTGGGCAGAATCTTGTGGTTGATTGTTTAGAGACTTAACTCGCCATTGCTTGATCGATTTTACAGTTTGCGGAGAAGATAAGTGCTCTTTTTTCCTCCAAATCCATTTTGTTTTAGGTTCCCTGCTCGGAGATGCTCCTCTTTGTGTTTTGAACTTTGGAAGCAGCTTTGGTACTGTAACTGATGTTTTGGACACCCAAATTTGAATCGGCTTGTCCTTAAGTTGTGCTTTTGGTACCCATATATGCCCGACTACTTGCATGCTACTTGTAGCATTTGCTTGTCGATAAGATGGAGAAGACTGATTGCTTTGTGGTTTGTTCTACTGGTAACCTCCTTTCCATTCCTCCTTGCTTGGTGCAATTGGAACAATGAGTTGTCCGCCTTTAGGTGATAGCTTGAGCTGGTTGGTATCCCAATCTGGTACTGCCTTGTACATCCACATCCATGAGATCCCAAGAATCATTGTTTCATTCATGTGTTCATCTGCTAAGCATACAAACTGATGTGGGCATGAACATCCATGTACTATCACATTTAAGTTGACTACTCCCAGTGTCGGTGTTGGGTTCTTGTTGCATCCTTTAATAGTCTATATTCCTGCTGTCAAAGACAGACTTCTTGCTTTCTTGTATGTGGAATAACTAACTGCATTCACTCGAGCTCCTGTATCAACCAATGCAATTGTGCTATGATTGTTCAGCTGTACATTGATGTGAAGGTCCATTCCATCTAAGCATTCATCATCTATTGACACTGCATCTTTTTGTAATTCCCATAGTTGGTCATCTAGTTCTAAAGTGTTGATAGGAATTGGTATTTGTTGATTTTTGAGAGCATCTTTCCTTTTGAGTACTCGAAGCCGAGCTTACTCTCATAAATAACCTGCTGTCGTTTTAACTTTCTTTGCTTTGCTGCGTGCATCTTTTCTAGCAATTCGTTGGTTAGTGGCAAACTGTACTTCTTTAAACGGCATCCACTAATCCAATTAGCCATTGGTTCACCATCTAGGATGGATAACTTAACTGCTCCACTCGGAGATACATATTCAATTACAAACGGTCCGTTTCCCTTTTTCTTAAACTTGGGAATGTGTTACTTAAGTCCCCTTTCTTGAAGATTTTTGTAACTAGATGGGAATCAAAGAACTATTTTTGTTTCCACTTTTGTGCATAGATGTGAGCTACAAAAGTTAGCCTTTGCTCATCTAGCTTTTCTAAATATTCGAGTCTCTCTGATAGTTCATGTCCAGTCCACTCAAGATCATTTGCTACCCTTGGTGTCGACAATAGAAAGTCTATTGGCAGTATGGCATCAAGACCATAGACAAGGTTAAAGGGTGTAGCATTTAAAGCTGTTTTGATTTAAACTCGATAAGCACATTGAGCAGCATGGAGATTCATTTCCCATCTGTCCGTCCTAAATTAACCACTTTAGTCAATACCGAGCTAAGGATTTTATTCGTATGCTCAGCTTGTCCATTTACTTGTGGGTGATAGGGACCTGATTTGTTATGGATAACCATAAATTCATTATGCAAATACTCAATTACCTCATTGAGGAAATGAGTTCTTGTATCACTGACAATTTCTATTGGCAGTCCACATCTTGTGAACACATTCTCATACAAGAACGCGGCTGTGGTTCTGGCATCATTCTTTTGAGTTGCTTTAGCCTTGGCCCACTTGGTCAAATAGTCTGTTTCTACAATGATATATTGAGCTTGGGTTCTATAAGCAGGTGGTTGTATTGGCCCAACAAAGTCTATATCCCATTTTGCAAAAGCTCTAGCCCCCATCATTAGTCTTAAGGGCATGCTATCTACACGGGTTGGCATTTTTTCTCATTGACATGCATCACACCTTCAAACATATTCTTTGGCATCTGCAAAAAGTGTTGGCCACCATATGGCTTCCATTAAGATTGCCCTTGCGGTGGTCTCACTCGAAAAGTGACCTCCAGCTAATCCGGCATGTGCTTGATCTATAATGGGAATATATTCGTCTTCATTTGCACAAAGACAATTGGTTTCCAATAAGAGCATAGTCTCTTGCTTCAGTTTCAATTGCTCTTTGATGGCATTTACTCATATCCTTAGGAAATGTTTGGCTTGACAAGCAAGCAACTAAATAGTTACTCCACTTAGGAACAAGTGATATTTGGAACAATGTTACATGAGGTATGGGTGCTTGTTTCTGGAATTGAGGACAATTTTTTACAAACGAGTTGGCCAAGATAATCCAAGTCTCAAGATCCGTTGCATAGTTTGGTCTTCCACAAAGTGAAGTTTTACTATGGTAATATGTGCTTGACTTACATATTGGGTTTTCTCTTCCGGATTAATGCACAAAAGCAACATTCCATCTCTGTTTATTTTGTACAGCCTTCCAGCTAGTAATTGATACATAGCCAATTGATCAATGAATCCAGTTGTAATAGGAAGTGGTATTTGCAAATCCACTTGAGCTATGGTCATCAGTGATACCATGTTTTTCGATCATCGAGGTATCATTTCCACGGATAACAGATATGCATATGGTGGATCATCATCTACTTCCTTTGGTGGTTCTCCTGAAACAATGCTTGACAAATGATATGCTCTTTGATGAGTGGTGCCCTTTTTCACAACTCTAGTGAAATCAAATTTCAAAAGAATGATGAACCATCTCACTATTCTTCCTGTGTTGCATGGCTTGTTGACCAAGTACAATAAGGCTTGGTGGTCCACAAAGAACACAAATTTGTTAGCTAAAAGGTAATGTCTATAATTTTTTACGGCATAGATCATTCCTAATCCTTCCCTTTCTGTGGTTGTGTAGTTTTTATTTGCCATATTCAATTGTCAGCTATAGCATAAGAAATAGGAAAATCAATTTTTCCGTCTCTTGGTTGAGCTAGGATACATCCAATGGCAAAATGGGAAGCATCTACATGTATGTGAAATATCTTATTCCAATTTGGTGCTTTTAATATTGGAGCTGAAGTGAGAGCTTGCTTAAGCTTCATCAAGGATTCTTCACACTCATCAGTCCATTCAGAGAGTGTAATCAAGCTATACATGGGTTTTGCAATTATAGCGTACATGTAAATGAACCGTGTGTAATATCCACAATGTCCCATGAAAGCTTGAACCCTTTTGCCTGTTGTTGTCGGTCTAGGCAAATCAACAATAACATGAATTTTATCCATATTAGTAGCTATGCCATTTTTAGACACTACATGTCCAAGAATTTTTCCTTGTCTACCCATAAATGTGCACTTTTCAGGATTTAAGAAAATCTTATAAAGTCTACATTTTTTGAATACCTTTTTGAGGTGTTCAAATGATTAGCCTGGATTGATGAATGTACACATAGATCATCCATATATACTTCCAAGAAATTTAAAAGATATTTATTAAAAGCATGGCTCATTAATCTTTGAAAGGTGGCAGGATCATTAGTTAACCCAAAAGGCATAACCCGATAAGCAAAAATATCCCATTCAGTTTCAAAGGCAGTTTTATGTTGATCTTTGGTGTCAACCAAAAGTTGATTGTATCCCAAAAAGCCATCTAAAAAGCTGTAAGCTTCTTTTCTTGCAACTCGTTCCAAAACATGCTCAGCGATTGGAAGAGGAAAGTTGTCTCTAATGGTAGCTGCATTCACTTTCTTGAGATTGATACACACTCTTAATTTTCCATTTTTCTTGGGTACTACCACAATTGGAGACACCCAATCTGTGTGTTCAATTTCATAAATGAATTTAGCCTCCTTTAGCTTTCATATCTCCTCTTTGATCTTCTTAGTAAATGTCTCATTATAAATATATGGCCTTTGTCTGCTTGGTTTCGCATCATCTCTCATAGGTATGGTATGTTGATAGATTTCTGGATCAACACCCTTGAGATCCTTATATACCAAGCAAAGATAAATCGGTATTCTTTCAGTAAGCTTAACAAAAGCTCTTCTTCTTCTTTCGTCAGGTTATTTGCAATGTCGGTAGGTCTAGACTCTTCTCTTGGTTTGGCCAGATCTTTTTTTCCTTCGTAGGACTCGCCTGGTTTTTGTAGTTCCCGAACCGGTTGTTCAACTATGATTTGTCGATCTTGGAGAGTATGTTCCTTGTAATGGTATGGAACACTAATTACATCTATATCTTCCTCCTTAGTGGTTTCCATTGCATTTGTATATATCTCCTTTAGAGCTTTCTTCAACTCTTGATGCTTCTTTCTCTGTTCAAGTCGTGTCATGGTTGAATCCTTGTCCTGGTATTTAGATTTTGCTTGAGTTTCCTTTCTCATTTTTCTCAATGTTTTTGGTATTTCCTGCTTTTGTTTAAAGGATATCTATCAGTGATTTTTTCCTTGACACAATCATGTGCATATATCTGCATTAGAAACTGGGTTCTACTAGAAACTGATGGCATAGGTTTAGGTTTCAAGTTTCTCGTGTCTGTTTTTCTTCTATACCATTTTTGTCTTCTTGGTTTTTGGTTTGGAAAGTCAAAAAACTTTTCCTCCCCTCCTTTCATGAGTAGTTTACCTCTCACATGTTCTTTTTCTGACCCCAAATCATCTGAGGTAGCTGAATGTTCTTCTAACTCATCTATTGCATCATAGTAGAGGTCTAAAAAGATTTGTTGAGCTTTCATCAAGTCCTTGGATTCTTGAATTTTGTCTTCAATGTGAAGGGTTGAGATCATTTGTATGGGGATTATGTCATAGCATCCTCATTGCAAAATTGAGTAGGCATAGACGTATTTACACATACATCCATTGTGGCTAAAAGTTGAGTCCACTCAAATGGCTCAAACAAATGCTCCGAAAAGAGTTCAAGCACGTAGGCTTCCTTTGTGAAATCCCTTTCTAAGATAAATTCTTCTCGTTTTAAGCTCCCATTTTTTGAGGCTCCACACATCCAAATAGGTGTGTCATTGTTCAACCAAGATAGAAGCTTAGTTTCAACCTAAAAGACTAAGTCAAATTCTTGTATGGGTGTTTTCATGACATCTCGATAAATGTGATCTTTTATATTAGCCCTTGTTGTTGATCCCACTTACTTCAAGTACAGATAATTGTTTCCCCAATCCTGGATGAGTTGTACTTGTCGCATGAAAGGTCTTCCCAAGATGATTTCATAATTGAGTTTCTTTCCAAAGTCCACTACTGCAAAAGTGTGTTGATAATCGATTCCACAAGAACTAACTATCACTTTTTCAAGCAGTCCTAAGGGTTTTTTGATGTGTCCATCAACCAATTACAATTTCATTAGAGTTTGTCTAATGGCTGGTTGTCCCCATGATTCCCATACTGCTTTCATGGCTATGGCTATGCATGCCTCACTATCTAGTATTGCCATGGTTTTGATATCATTATATCTCACTGGAAGGGTTGTGTTTCCTTCTTTCCCTCTGTAGTATTCTCCAACTTTGTTCATTTGAACGGATCGAATCTCTTTGTTATCCAATTTTTGTTTCAATTTTATCAACTTTTTTGCCATTAGCCCCGTTATCCCCACCTTCTCTAGAGTTTTCTGTGGATCATTCCATAGATATGGTCTAATTTTTAACAGCTCTTCTAAAGTAAGAGTGCATTGAATGGATGTATACATAATTGAATGGAGGTTGTCTACTTCTAGGGTCTGCTCTGGTCTCTTTATCTGAGTGGTTTTACACACTATGGATTCATCTTCGTTATCTCGCAAGTAAGAGGGTAGTGTTTTTAGATTCAATGGTTTAGACATTCCTAAAGCTTCAGAGCCGCAATCCTCATATAAGGATTGTACATCCATGTCCATATCAGGAGGTAGATTATCTAACCAAACTTCCCCTATAGGAGCTGACTTCAGAGTTAGGCTCCCATCATTAATCTCTCTAACTTTTTCCTATAAGTGTCCTGGTTAGTCTTCTTCTACGAATGGAATTCCATCTAAGGCATCCTCATTGTCCGACACTATGATTTCTAGCTCTTTTGTTTCAAGGTGGGGTTCTACCACCACTTTGGATTTCTCTTTACTAGTTCCTACCACAAGCTCCTCAGGTTTTGCCATACTCTCGAGCTTGGGTTTTTGTTTTTCCAGTATTTCTTGAGTGATTCTTACCAAATTTTGATAAGCTTCAAGCTTAGTTGCTTCCATATATGGAGAAGAATATTTTTCCATTTGTTTTCCATGTTTTGGTATGCTTTAAGTCCCACTTGGTAAGCTTCCAAGGCTGCATTAATTTTCTCAAAAATTTTGTCTACCAAAATTGATCCTCCAGATTTCACGGTGGTTTCCTTGATTTCACTTCCAGTTTCTTTCACTTTGTCCTAGAATAATTTTTTGGATTTCTCCTCAATTTTAGCTCTTTGTTTTTGTTTTCTCATCTCATACCTTTTGCTTCCGCTTCTTTTGGTCTTTTTTAGTATTCTTCGAATCATCAGAGGAGTTATGTTTCTTTTTCTTAGCCCTGGATCTGGTGATTACCTCGATTGGAACAATCGGTTCACTCTTAAATGAGCTACTAGGTATCACTTGGACTACGTTCACTACTGTTTTACCCTTGTTTAAAGGATTTTTTAGACAATCTTCAGGGAAGTGTCCTCCCTTTTTGCAACATTGCATACAAAAAGCTTCAACTGGCTTAATGTTCTTGTCAGGTTTTGGGCATTCATTTTTCCAGTGATCATCTGCACCACAATTATGAAAGTTCTCAGTTCTTGGCTTAATCATGGGTCTTACCATAGGAGGTCTAATACTTTGCTTAGCTACATAGTACATCAGTGCAAGCTCTGGTGTAGTATAAGTCACAGGTTCTTCCATTGGTGGTTGATGTGAATTATACCAATCTCTTTCTGCCATTACTGTAGATGGAATAGGCTCAGCATAGGGTGTAATAGGCACCAATGCTTTTTCATCTATGAGTTCCTTTGAATTCATGTACTTTACAATCACTGCATTATGTCCAGGATATGGAGGTTGCGACCCAACACAGGTTGAGGTCTTTCCATACCGATTGGTGGTCTTTGAGATGGGGCCATATTAGGCTGATATCTGTACATGGGTTGTCCTTGTGGCTTCATAGGCACCTATTGAACATTCCCATCATACTTTGGTCGGTAATAGCACTTGTTCGTCTCATGGTTGGTCCATTTACCCTTGATTGCACACCATTTTTACGGTCTAATTTTTTGTCCCCCTGATGAGGTGTCCCTTGCCCTGGTCCCCTCATAGGTACTTTTTGCATGTGATTCATCATTTCATTCATCCTTTTGAGCATGTCTTCTATGGCTGTAAGTGGTGTTGCAACAGCTGTTCCCACTTGTGCTGGTTTTGTGGATGCTGTTTTCTTGCTTTGGTTATCCTTAGGGACATCTGCTTCAGTCAAAATATCACAATTGTCTCCTAAGTTGATAGCATCTGGCACACACTCTTCTAGGGTCATATGCTTCTTGCTATACAATATAGCATGAAGTACTTTGTTTAGCAGTCCCTCTAGAAACAATGATACTAATCTCTCTTCTACAGCAGCTATTTTTAGCTCTGTGCATCTTGCAATGTATTGCTTCATTCGAGTTGCACAATCCCTAACAAACTCACCTTGTTTCTGTCTGAAGCTATAGATTTGATCTACCGTATTATGTTTGATCCCCGTTTTGGAACATGCAGCTACAAATCCTTGAGCTAATGTATTTAAGTCCATCATTGATCTTGGTGGAATGTTTTGGAACCATGTCAGTGCTATTCCTTCTAATGCCATTCCAAATCCCTCGAATT
This sequence comes from Adiantum capillus-veneris, assembly GCF_014529385.1. Taxonomy (NCBI): domain Eukaryota; kingdom Viridiplantae; phylum Streptophyta; class Polypodiopsida; order Polypodiales; family Pteridaceae; genus Adiantum; species Adiantum capillus-veneris. The sequence goes on along the minus strand of NC_140953.1, from coordinate 110,199,529 downwards.
GAGTATGGAAATCAAATATACGTTTTGCTCTTAGCACTTGTTTAAAGCTTGCTAAGTGGTCATATGGATCCCCAGATCCACTATATTTTCTAACCCATTTTTAAAAATTAGCTGGTCTGACACGTCTATTTGGTTCAACTCCCGATTTCCTGGCAGTTGGTCTTGTCCCGAGTCCTTCAAACCAGTTTGTTGGAAATAGTGATTCATGTAGCCCTAGACTAGCTTTAGTATCACTCGGTTTTCTTCTATGAAGTAGTTTCTGGCTTTTTAAAATTCCTCTCAAAATATCTATTGCAGAGTCATCTCTTGGAATAGTTTCTGGTCCTTGGCCTAATATCCAATCCCTTATGGAGTACCCTTGATATTTGGTTTGTTTCACCTCTTCAAGAGTCATCATAACAAAATTACTGTTATAAAAATCCCTAAACAGGTAGGTTGGTAGATCTGCCGATCCCTTGCCTTTGATTTTGAAGATATAGATGATCTTCATGGGTGTTAGCTATCCTGATTTGGCATGTGAAGTCCATAGAAGATCTTTGACGTCTCTATCCTCCCAACAATAGAATCCGATCCAAGGATTATCCGTGCTAATGTGTTTCAAAGGCTTCAAATCAACTTGATCATATTCCTCAAATTCTAAAGTCGGTGGGCCTTCTTTTGCTGCCATATTTGGAATTATGGTATTTACTTCTAACCCCCATTTGTCTATCACATCAGGGTTTTCATCTTCTAAATACTGAGTTTCGTTTTTATTAATGTCCATTTTTCCTTGTTTGTTTGCCCTGATTTCCTCTTCAAACTCCATGTCATGGTCATCAATGCGAATAGCATTCTCTTCATAGGATCCAGGTAAACCTAAGCCCCATGGCGATTAGTCTTATAAAAAGTGAGTATGTTCTTATAACGCACTGTCGTTCCGATTTCTGAATGAGTCGAATAGGAAGACATTTTAGATGTTGATTCTGAAAAAGTGTCTGAGAATTCTTCAAAGATAGTTTGCAAGTGATCGCCTTGATTCACACTCTCTTCGATGGATACTCTACTAGCGGTCTCTCCAAATATGCCTTGGTTTGCTAGTATACGACCAGACCTAAGGTTCATATAGACTTGTGAAGCCGTGGATAGAGTACTTACCATCGGATTGACTTGTTCTCAACTTCTTCCACTTGACCTGATTGTAAGTTCTGTCAAGCTTTCAATTCCTTGTTTGCAACCTGATTCCTATATCATTTTTAATCAAGTTAGCTAATCTTTCACAAAGACTGTACAATTTTTGCTGACTATTGTGACTAGTCTATGTGTATCTCTTCAAATTGAGCTAAGTGAGTCAGCAATTGAGACTTTCAGATTCTACTTTTGCAAAAAGCCAAAGGACTAATCTGCAACCTGCAAACTGAGTGAACATGTACTAATTTGGATCCGATTGAACCCAAAATTGCCCGGTGGCCTTGTATTATGTTGTCTAATACTGTATAAGCTCAAAAGTCCAAAATGGTGGCTCTGTGTATCATAAGTAGATAATCATGATTATTTATTTTTCTCAAATTTTTTACACTTTTTGGCTTGATTTGCTAAGTACTTAACTTGCTAAGGTCTTTGGACAAGTTTCACTTAGTTTGAACAAAATTTGTTCAAGTTATCTGTTTTGTGTCCGCAGACTCAGTTTTCAAAAATCTGGCTCAAATCTCACTTTCATGATTCAAATTTCACCAAAATTGATTTGTGTGGTCTACTTGATAATGCTTGACCTTGTGGTATATTCAAATGTGCAAAAATATCAAATTTTGTTGCAGATGTAAATAATTGCGACTATTAATTGCAGCTATTTTATGCAAGTTTTTTCCACAATCTTGACACAAAATGGTTAAGCAGCTCAACTTAAGCTCCCTAGCCAAGTTTCATCAAGTTTGGATAATTTCTGTGCAAATGGTCAACAATTTTGTGTCTGCGGACTGACTTTGCAATTTTGGCCACAATTTTTACTTCAATGATCCAAATCTTCCCAAATTTGATTTGTGGACTTAATATAACATGCTAAAACTAGTGGTATGCTGGTTTGGTAAAAAAAGTTGAAAAATGGGACAAAAGTAAATAATCGTAACTATTTACTTATAGCAAAATTTTGCATCTTTTTGGTCAACTGAGCATGTACACTTGTTGAACATATCAATATAAGCCTATGAGTCAAGTTTCACTGAATTTGAACAGAATTTTCCCAATTTACACTCAAGTTCTCAAAAGTCAGTACAAAATTCAGTTTTTACCAAGTTTTTGGTCAGTTTGGTGATCCAAATTCTATGGGCCTTTACAAAAGATGTCTATAGAGTCTCTGGTATCAACCTTGGTCACTTTTGAATAATCGCGATTATTTACGTTAGGCCTAAAATGAGCACTTTTTTGAACTTTTTCCCTCGATAGTCTTTTCATGAGCTATTTTAAGCCTCTGAGTCAAGTCAAAACTTAATTTGGCCTAAAATGTCAAGAAAAATTAAATAATCTGAGTTTTTGCAAACTCTTGAAATTTTTACCTCAATGTGTCCTTTAGCTTACCCACTGGTTCATACAACTTTTAAAGCATAATACCCAACCGAATTCAGTGGTTGACAGTCTTCTCGTGCTATTTCTAGCCATAGACCTGAATTCTGCTTCACAAAAACAACTCACAATTGATTCTTTTGGATAGAGCAATGTTCTGAGATTCCACCTTGGATTCTACTTACCCTACTCCTAGATTCTATTGCAATGGGATTGTGGAAAGTGTCCACAAACACTCATTTTCTTGTTTTTTAATTGTTTTTTGAGCCTTTATCTTAAGACTTGTCTCGTCCATCAATCATTCTCAAAATCCTAATCTATTTCTACAATTCTACAATCCTAAAAGGTACTTAGCAAGTACAACCTACTTCCAAGCTCCCTCTACAAAGCAAAAGACGACAATCTTAAGCTATGTGGTTTTAAAAAGAAAGTTTTGACTCTAGGAAATCCTGGAGGACGTTAGAAGATAACTTCACAAGACGCTCGTGTTTTTCCCTAGTTTAGGTGGGACGGGTGTCTAACCTCACTCCTATTTTATTGCAGACATAACGAGAACCACGAATATAATTGCCAATCCATGGGACAAAACTTGAGTAGTGTATAGAGGCTACAAGAGGTTGTCAATCTCTTGGAAAACAACAAACAACTCGCATCCAACTCAAGCTACACTCAAATGACAGAAATCACCAAAAGCCAATCGCTCATGGGCAAACAAATCACATTCATTACAGCATCAAACGACATCCAAACGTTATGAAACTTCTAGGACATGTTTATAAGACCCAGACACACATGCTTATGGTCTCAAATCTCACTTTAGTTCAAGTGAAAAATCACAATTATTAATAGTAGTGAGTTTTTGACCTAGTCATTTTCGACCCAGAATGCATCTAAATGCTTAGCAATGGTGCCCCAGTGCCCCACCTATACTTAGTTTATGATTTTAAAGCTTAAATTCCTACTTGTGATGATATTAGACCGTGGGTCGGTGACGCCAAAAATGACGGAATACTGTGAAGTGCTTACGTCAATGCATAGAGCTCTTACCTGCGGTTGCAATGCAACAGAGGCGAATGCAATATGACAACTGGGAAGGGAGTAGGAAGCGCGAGAAGGAGAGAAGTGAGAGCTGTTAGCTCACGATGTGTATTTCTTATCCAAAAAACTTATCAAAAACTTACAAAAATTGTCTTTATATCTTAGCCAAGGTTTTTGGTGGTCAAAAATAATAATCTGGGAGCTCTAACTAAAGACAGGTTGATACAATCTGGAAGCTTGTAGCCCTGGCTCATCAATTACAATGTTTATCTAGAAAGTAGGAGTTACAATATTCTCGATTCATCAAAATAATAAGTGTTTTTACAATGAAAGCTCCGAAAATGATATCCGAGTTAGCTTGCTGCTAACACCATATTTTCCATGTTTGAAGCCCTTCCTTTGAAGATTTGACGTTTACTCTCAAAAGTCAATTCTGACTTTTTTGGCTCTACTTATTAATTTTTTTAATTATCTATCCTTTTTTGTTTCTTTAGCTTTTAAAAATAAAAGAAAATTATCCATAATTATTATTAATTGGCCAATATTTTTTCAAAATTATTGTAATCACTCATATATACATACTCGCAGCCTCTCATCTTATTTTTCATGAATGGTGTCAATATGGCTCATTATTATGCCCGATAAGAGCTAAAAAGCTCTGAAAATATGTTAAAAGAAAATAATATAACAAGAAAATATTATATACCGAATGATGATCATCTTGCTGCTAGTCTCCCCCTTCCCATAGTGAGTCGTCCTAGACGAACACGTGTCAAGGTGCATGGGTACGAAGTAAGTGTCTATGCATAGTCGTATACTGTGGCTATAGGATGCAAATGGAAGATATGCATGGAGTAACAAAATGAGGTGCAAGATGTGGGTAAACTGTATGTTCAGGGGCTGTTGATGGTGAGGTTGGTTTGAAGCTTCGTGGTCCAAACAAAAGTTGAAGAAGATGCACCTTGTGTTTGACGGTGAAACCTCGTAGTTGTATCACTGCATCTTCTTTAGATTGATGGCTCTTTTTTGGACGCCACTAAAAATTCTTTGATGTGGATTTTGAAGACTGTGAGTTATTCGGCTGGCGATTTGGTTTTGGTCTCCATTTCTAAGTGACTTTTGTGGATTGTTGATAGTTTGGTTGTATTGGCCTTGTGGTCTTAACAAAAGTTATAGCTTTTTTTGTTTGGGTTTGTCGGGGCTGGGTGGATTGGCGCGAGTTGAATTTCAGCACAACGCTTTTGGGTATCCATATTTTCTTTGGATGGGCTTGCATAATGGATTTCTTAGCCCATATTTTCCTGATCGCCTTTGTAGAACATTGTGGTGTAGGTTTAGGTGTTGGTAGAAGAGGTTCCAATAGGTGATCTATTTGTGCAAATGAGGTGGCGAAGGATGTGCCATCTAACGTGAGTTGTAAGGTATCATCTTGCCAATTATTTGGTGTGGCTTTATATGTGTACATCCATGACACTCTTTGAATCACTACCTATCATAATAACTAATATCTAATTCTCCTAAATGATTTTCTCATGCTAAACTGATCATTTAATATGGAGAAGTGCTAGGGGAGAAAAAACTAGAATATTGGTTAAGCTAGCAGACCGCCGGCCACAGTAGGGATCCAAAGGATGGAAAATAAGGATCCAAAGGGGGGTCCATCTGCAAAAGAGCAAGGTGCCACAATGGGCTTCAAAGACCCTAAGGTTCAGCCCATTAAGACTTCCAAAATGCCAAGGTTCCAAAAATAAAAAAATTGTGTTCAATGGTCAAGCTTAGGAAAATTGGATGCTTTGTGTGTGTACAAAAAGTCTTCAAAGCTCCTACATAGGAGGGGGCGAGACTTGCAAGTAGGGGATGAGAGAGAAACACACACACACACACACACACACACTCACAAGCTTCCTTTACAAAAAGGAAATGAGGGACACATGTAAGCTCCCTTGCCAAGATGCGCACAAGGTGCACTCAAATCCTATTGGATGGCCATGGAGGTGGACCAATGAGAATTAGGCTAGAGTAAATCTGGTTTAATTCATTTAAAAACACTTAATAAAAGAGCCAATAAGAATTAAGCTCTCTAGAAGACTATTGGACAGTCTCCCAAGGGGTCCAATGAGCATTCAACAGCCCAATGGCTTGCCTGATTCCTATTGGCCAGGAGACAAAGGGGTCCAATGAGAGTTTAGTTGCATTTATTAATTACCTAAAGCTCTCACAAAAGGGGAAACGGGGACACATGTCACAAGGCTATCACTTATGCTTCTCAATTTTCATTGGCTAAGCCTGGCATGGGCCAATGGAGTGCCTACATGAGTAAATTGCATGAGGGGTCGAAAGAGAGAGAGAGAGGGGGCTGAATTTTTCAATCATTATTCCACACACACACATTCACACTAGCTCATGTGTGAAGCAATAAGAATCTCTCTCTCCTTCTCAAGATTTAATGGAAAGCTCATCACCTACTCCAAGCTTGTGAGAAGGGAGGCCTACACCAACAAATCTTGGCTTTGTGATGCAAATCCAACCAAGAGCCAAGCTTCAATGCGTACTCATCTCCTTTACCATGCTAATTACTAAGCTAAGCTATGCTAATATGAGTGATTATGTGAGGAGATATATGTTGGGTTAAAGGCCCGTGTGCCCGGCTGCCCGTTGTTCAGCCACCCATGTACAGCCATTCATTTACTCATTCATAATAACTATACTCAGAACTACACATTGTAGTGTGAGTACCGCCCCGCCACACACTGCGTCTATCTCCTTCTTCGTGCTGGCTCTCTGTGTGTGTGCTCTCCGATCCCAACAAGTGGTATCAGAGCTTGGTAGTGAGAGCATTGAGAGCTTCATCATCATTGTTGAGTGTGTTGAAACTTGCTGCTGTTTCATTGCCATTTTTTGGTTTTCGCGCACGCGCGCATTTCCAAAGAGCAGAAGGTTTTTCTGAGCTTGGCATTGGAAGGTTCAGCACTCTACGAGTATTTTCACCAGGCGTCCTGGTGTTTAACCCCCCTTTCGGAGCCATTCGTGCCATTAGAAATCCCATCCGAGCTACAGACTAGGAGCTACGTTTTTTCATCTCTCTTTGGTAGTTTTCTACTGCCAGAGCTTCCATAGCCATTACAGGTGCCATTGTTGTAGTGTCTTCCACTTACGTGAGCCCACAGCTCATTTGAGAGTGTGTAGCCTCTTCTTGGAGTGGCCTCATACACACAGATAGAGTGGGAGTTTGGCGACATTGTCTTCTTCTTCGACTACAGGTACAGGTACAGGTGCAGGTACAAGTACAGGTACGGGTACAGGTTACAGGTTACAGGGAGCTTTGGATACAGGTTTCTTCTGTGGTTACAAAACATGTATATTGACTGTGGGACAGCCATGCATATGGTTGTGGTTTGAGTGGGAGCTTCTACTCTTCTGGGCAGTCTGTTTATGCGTGTTCTTGAGCTACAGGTTTACATCATCTATGTATGTTGATGGATGTGGATATGGCAGTTTGACAGACACTCTTTATGCATGATATTGTGGAGATTTGGTTCACTTATACATAGAGCGGGTTTGCTCTTGCTTGCAGTGTTGCGGTTTGAGTACGGACAGGTACTTGGTTGACAGTAGAGATTGGACTTCGCTGAGCTTGTGCATTGGTTATATGCTCACTTGGATCCATTTATGCTCACGGATTTGTGTAAGCTTGGTCAGCTTATGTCTCTATTGTGGTTATTCAGACATGGAGTATGTTTATGCCTCTATGACAGCTCATTGTTGATGCATTTTGTGGCACAGTTTGCCTAGGCCGGTTGAGTTACAGGTGTCACGGGTTTATGCATTTGTTTGTGGATTTCTACGTACGTTTTTTGACCATATTATGGGCTGATTTATACTCTATGCGTTTGCTCTTTGATTGAGCAGCAGGTGTTGTCAGATTTGCAACACTACTTTGTTGTGGCAGTTTGTTGGTTGGTTACAGGTTTCTCATTGTTGCATTCTTGTTGTAATGGGCACTAAAGAGGACACAGTTTTCAATATTGAGAAGTTGGATGGTGCTAACTTCTCATATTGGAAAGATCAGATTTGGGATGTCTTGGTGCAGAAGAAACAGATTCGACCTCTAAAGCTGCAGGGAGTTAAGCCAGAGAACATGGAGAGGGATGATTGGGAGGAGTTGGATGAGATGTGCAGGTCTACCATTAGGCTTTCCCTTTCAAAGTCTGTTTATTACAATGTGAAAGATGCACAGGGTGGAGCTTATGAGCTATGGCAGCGGATTTGCGATATGTATGATAAGCATTCGGCTGCTTCTATGGTGTATTGGATTAAAAAGCTTATTGATTTGCGAATGGAGGAAGGTGCTTCCATGAATGCGCATTTGAATGAGTTCAATACAATTTTCAGCCAACTTGCTACGCAGGAAATTACGTTTGAGGAAAATGTAAAAGCTATGTTTTTACTTGTCACGTTGCCTGAGTCATGGGACACATTTAGGACAGCCATAAGTAACTCGGTTCCTGCGAATGAGTTGACAAGTACTAATGTGGAGTCTAGTCTTCTCACGGAAGAGATTAATCAAAAGAATAATGCAGGTAATAAGTCTTCTAGTGCAATGGTTGTCAGAGGCAGGACTATGGACAAGTATAAGTCCAACAGGGGTAAATCTAGAAGCAGGTCCCGTGCAGGCACAAGTAAAAAGGATGTGGAATGTTTCCATTGTGGTAGAAAAGGCCATTTCAAAAAGGATTGCTACAAGTGGAAAAGGGAAAATGGAGATGGTAAGAAGAAAGACCATGATGCTAAGGACAAGCCTAAATCCAATGTCAAGATTGAGGAGTTAAATGCAACACAGGGAGAGTGTAGCTCTCAAGATGACCATGTATGTGCTCCGACTAGTGCTACTAGTGAAGAGCTTGGTGATGTGTTGCTTGCATCCTATTTTGATGACGCTTTTCTTCTCACTCATGAGTGTAGTATGCCTATGGATTGGGTCATTGACAGTGGTGCTTCTTTTCACGTTACGCCTCATAGGTCGTGGTTTCATGACTATGATGCTTCGAGCACAGGTACTGTCAGGATTGCCGATGGGCGTTCTATGCAGATTCATGGCATTGGGGATATTCATTTGGCTATGCCAAACTCTACTACGTTTGTCTTGCAGCGTGTGCGTCATGTGCCGGCTCTTGCAAAAAGCTTGATTAGTGTGGGTCAGTTGGATTCACTTGGTTTCAATGTATCTTTTGGTGATGGAGGTTGGAAGATCACTAACGGCAGCCTTGTTTTGGTTAAAGGTGCTAAGAGGAATACGTTGTATTCCCTTTGTGTAGCTAGTGTGGCTGATCACATTGTGGGGATCACTGAGCAACCTCCTGCTTCTTTATGGCATCAGCGTTTGGGGCATATGTCACTAAAAGGTATGAAGTTGTTGGCACGTGCGGATTACATTCCCGTTTCAGATTTTGGTGGTTTTGAGTTTTGTGAGCATTGCCTTTATGGTCGACATGCTTGGTCTTCTCATAAGAAAAGTGTTCCACACAGATCTTTGGAAAAGCTAGCTTTGGTGCATAGTGATGTATGTGGGCCGATGCCCAATGCTTCTCTTGGAGGTGCTATGTACTTTGTTACGTTCATTGATGATGCTAGCAGGAAGGTATGGGCATACCCCATTCATAAGAAGGATATGGTGTTTGATATATTTAAGCAATGGTTGGCTCTTGTTGAGAACCAATCAGGTTGTAAGTTGAAGTGCTTACGTACGGACAATGGGGGTGAATTTATGTCTCATGCTTTCACAACATTATGTGTTGAGAAGGGTATACGGCGCGAGCTTAGTGCTCCCTATACACCTCCTCAAAATGGTGTGGCAGAGCGCATGAACAGGACTATACAGGAAAAAGTCCGCAGTATGCTTTCTATGGCTGGTTTGTCAAATGGATTTTGGGCTGAAGCTCTTGCCACTTCTGTGCATTTGATAAATCGTTCACCTAGTGTTCCTTTGGGCTTCAAAGTTCCTGAAGAGGTATGGACAGGTTTGACACCTTCGTATGGTCACCTTCGTGTTTTTGGCTGTGAAGCTTATGTACATGTACCTAAGGCAAAACGCAGCAAATTGGATCCAAAGAGCAAGAGATGTATCTTCTTGGGTTATGGTAGCTCTGGTGAGATGGGTTATCAATTGTGGGATCCTATTGACAGGAAGATTGTGCGCAGCCATGATGTTGTTTTTCATGAGGACTCTATGTATAGAGCATCACCGCGAACGGTTGAGGTTCGGCGTGTGATATTTGAGGAGGATGGACATCGGTATGATGGTCCCATGGCTGCTCGTGGGCAGCCCATTGACCCTCAAGTGGGAGATCAGCCCTTGTTGGGAGATCATGTAGATGTGGGACAGCCAGATCAGCCCTTGTTGGGAGATCATGTAGATGTGGGACAGCCAGATGCACCTCCTGCACAGTCTTTGAGGCGTTCAGAGCGGCGTGCAAGACAGCCTCAGCGTTTTGTGCCTTCTATGGATTATGTATTGTTGACTGATTGCGGGGAGCCATCATGTTATGATGAGGCCATGTCTAGTGTTGACAAGCTCAAGTGGGAGCAGGCTATGCAGTCAGAGATGGATTCGTTGATCCAAAATGAAACGTGGGAGCTTACTCCTTTGCCAAAGGGTAAGAAGGCACTACCATGCAAGTGGGTGTACAAGATAAAACTGTGTTCAATGGATGCAAAGCCTAGGTACAAAGCAAGGCTTGTGGCTAAAGGATTCAAGCAACAGAAGGGCATTGATTTTGACGAGATCTTCTCCCCAGTGGTGAAGATGTCTACTTTGCGTATGTTGTTTGCTTTGGTAGCTACATAAGACATGGAGTTGAAGCAAATGGATGTAAAAACAGCTTTCTTACATCCGGACTTGCACGAGGATTTGTACATGGAGCAACCAAGTGGGTTTGTTATTCATGGTTCAACGAAGATGGTATGCCGGCTTCTTAAGACCTTGTATGGGCTGAAGCAATCATCTCGTGAATGGTATCGTAAGTTTGATGCATTCATGAGTTCATTGGGCTATGTACGCAGTTATGAGGACCCATGCCTCTATACTAGCAAGGCTGCAGATGGTAGTCTTATTGTTTTGGTTTTGTATGTGGATGACATGCTGATCGCAGGGAAGTGTATTTCTGATGTGGATGCCTTGAAACATAGGCTACATGAGACCTTTTCCATGAAGGATCTTGGGGATGCCAGTCATATTTTGGGTATGCGGATCACTCGTGATCGTTCTCGCAAGATGCTCTTTCTTAGTCAGAAAGAGTACATTGACAGGGTGCTTGAGCGTTTTCATATGGAAGGGGGGAAGGCCATTAGTACCCCGTTGCCTCCATATGTAAAACTCAGCCATGATGACTGCCCTCAGACAGATTTGGAGACTACAGAGATGTCTCAGATTCCCTATGCGTCAGCTGTTGGTTCCTTGATGTATGCCATGGTGGCTACGCGTCCAGATCTTGCTCATGTAGTTGGTGTGGTTAGCAGGTACATGTCTAACCCGGGCAAGCGTCATTGGGATGCAGTGAGAGGTATTCTCAGATACTTGAGAGGGACTTCAGAGTTGTCCCTATGTTATGGTGAGAAGGATATGTCTGTTTGCAGATATACAGATTCAGACTATGCGGGGTCAGTGGACTCGAGGAAGTCTACTAGCGGCTATGTGTTCACAGTTGCAGTTGGACCGATTTCGTGGGCATCACGTTTACAGCCATGCGTTGCTTTGAGCACTACAGAGGCTGAATATATGGCTGCCACTGAGGCTGCCAAGGAGGCCGTATGGCTCTCACGACTAGTGGGAGATCTTGGTATGGCTTGTGATGCTCCGATTCTACATTGTGATAGCCAGAGTGCCATAGTGTTGGCACGGAATCCTGTCTTCCATGCGAAGACAAAGCACATTGAGGTGAGGTATCACTTCATACGAGAGGTGCTAGAGGACAAGCGCATAGAGCTTGTCAAGGTACACACTGACGATAACCCTGCTGATCTACTCACGAAGTCATTAGCCTCACAGCGGTTTGCACACTGTAGATCGCTGATGGGTATGGCTTGACTTCTTTTGCTGTACTTTGGCCACTTTAAAGGCACACTACCTTTAAGTGGGAGATTGTTGGGTTAAAGGCCCGTGTGCCCGGCTGCCCGTTGTTCAGCCGCCCATGTACAGCCATTCATTTACTCATTCATAATAACTATACTCAGAACTATACATTGTAGTGTGAGTACCGCCCCGCCACACACTGCGTCTATCTCCTTCTTCGTGCTGGCTCTCTGTGTGTGTGCTCTCCGATCCCAACAATATACATATTTCTCGTAAGACTACTCCTTCTTCCTCTCAATCTACTCTCATACCCCGCTAGCTGTCACCATCTTCAAAGGTGTGTGAGGTCTTGGGTATGAGACCGTGAGGGAATTGATGTTGTGTTTAATAAGTGTTTGCTTGGTGCTTGAAGTTTCCATCTTCATTGCACTCGCTAGTTTTTGAAGGAACACAAAGGACTGTATTGTAAAATGTCTCTCTTGATGGGGGAAACCTATAATACAAAGCCTTTTGGAGGGGGGACCGGCTCCATGAAAATCCGGTCCTTAATTGTTGTCAATAGCTTAATTTCTCTCTCTTTTGAAGTATTGTTCATGCCTATCTAACTAGGTGTTATGCTTGTTGTTGCTCTCTCCACCCAAGCACTCTTGTTATGCTCATTAGGAATCTATTCTAGTGAAATGCTCACTATGTTCATGCCATTTTCCACTACACACAAGTTATTAGGCCATTGAATGTTACATTGGTATCAGAGCACAAGGTTTCTCTTTTCTTGCTCAAGAAGGGAGGTCCTCAAGCTAGGTATAAATGGTTGTTGTTATTAATTGCAATTGAGTAAGTAGAATAGGGATTTTTTAGCCTTGCAGTGCGCCTGCCTTCATGCACATAATGTGGCATCCACCGTCGAGAGCTATGGTTTTAATAGTGGAGTCCTACGGGGCTTGCCTACGCTTAACCACTCTTGAGCGATTAGAAGCTTGACAGGAGCCTACTGTTTTGGTGTTGAACGACCCTCTCTTCTATTCCTTGCAATTCATGATATTCGAGCCACTGGTACAATAGTTTAAGTGCTTTTCTAAAGGGGTAAAGAGGAGTAGCAACTAGGGCTTCAAGTGCCAAAGTACACCTAAAAACGTTTACACCTAAAAGTTGTTAGAATGGTTGACAATAGTAAAGAGAGTGAAATTAATGTTGATAGCTTTGATTTTGCTAATGAGTAGGCTACTATTGATGCCCCTATGCTTGTTAACTACCTTAATTCTAGGCTTCAACAAGCCATGGGAAATCCATCCCTCCAAAGTGAAGTGCAATGGCAGCTTCGTGCTCATGGGATTCTCCAAGCTCCCCACCATGAGGAGAAAGTATCTAGGAAGCGTCCTTGCGAGACTTCCAAAAGAGGCCTCTCTCCAATTTGGGAAGAAGAAGAGGATCCATACGAAGGGCTCAAGAATTTACTTCTTGATGATGCATCTCTTTCTTAAAGGAGAACTCAAGAGCCCCCACCGAAGGAACGAGAAAGAAGTGAGTCTCATGCCACCTCGGCAGAGATGGCTCCACGAAGACGACGGGCAAAACACTCTCCATCACCTTCTAAATGGAGAAGACCATCACCCACTTTTCCACACCATAATTTAAAGAGGGATGACAAAAAGCAAGAGAAGAAAAAGGCGAGAAAGAGGTCACCCTCTTGTCCATCTTCTTCATGCTCTTCCTCTTATGAAAGTGATGGTGCAGACAAAGAGGATCAAGGCAAGAAAAAGGTCACCCCCTTCCTCAAATTCTTCATCTTCTGAAGAAAGCGATGGTGCAACTTTTGAACCATAAAAAAGAAGAGGCCATAGGAAATCCTACGCCATGTGGAAGAGATCATCCAAGCTCAAGAAGTTCAAAGAGGGAGGAAAGAGCATCTCTTTCCTTACCTACAATGGCACCTTTGGTGCTCCGGACAAAGTCTTGGTTTTCATCCAACAATTCGATGCGGAGTTTTGATATGAGGGCTTCATGGGGTCCTCTAAGCTACACCATGTAGCTATGCACTTTCAAAAGTCCGCCAGGAAATGGTGGTCTAGCCTATGGGCCAACGGTGAAGCTTCACGAACATCGAAAGCTTTAAGAGCTTCCATCTCATGAGGCAGCTTTTGGCCATCGAGGCAAAGACAAAGTACTCACCGAATGGTGAATCTTGAAGCTCTCTCCCTACGAATCCATTCAAAAATATGTAGACAAGTATTGGGACTTACATCTCAAAGCCACCGTCTTCAAAAAGATGGATTTTGGAGAGAAAAAACAACAATTTTGTGCGGGCTTAACTGAAGAAATAGCGGAGTATGTCAACTCCAAAAGGCCACGCACCATATTTGGGGTTATACACCATACTATGGTGGCTTCTCAAATCAATTTCCAAACAGGGGCTAATTGAAATTCTAAGCCCACGGAAAACAAGGGTTCCAATGAGCCTAAGGGGAAGGAAAATACCCAAAAGTCTCCTAAGGACAATTCCAATAACAACAAAGCTAAAGAGAAGGGAGTTTACAGAGGCAAAAGTTAACTCTCTCCTGAAGAGCTTGAGCGTTATCGCAAGGATAACGCTGTTTCAAGTGCGGCGAGCAAGGACATGTGTACCGCACTTGTCCCCAAAAGAACACCCACCATGAGCCTCCTAGAGCTACCTTGGTCGAAATCCAAGAAGAGGAATCTCACCACCCACAAAGGATCTCCTCTATGCCATGCTTGGGAAAAGGTACGAAAACATGATGCTTTTATTCTCTTTGACCCTGGTTCTACTCATAATTTCATAACATAGAGTTGGTCACCAAGCTAGGCATCCAAGCTTATGAGATGGGAGATGTCCTACCCGCAAATGGTGCTTTCAAGGGGCAAGAAGCTTCAAACACTCCCTTAATTGGGAAATCGAGGCTCCATGTCCAAAGCTATGTGGACAAAGAGGACTTCTTTATCTCTCCTCTCAAGCATGAGGATGTAATCCTAGGGGCACCATGGTTTGATCGCATGGCTACCAATGTTAAATTCCCTCAACAGAAAATCTACTTTAGGTTTAGGGAAAAAGATATGTACATAGATGCTAAAGAGATGGGTAACACCATACCCATTTTACATACACAAGCTTTCAATAAGTCAATAACGAGCTCTATTTTCGTGTACATGATTTTTGTTAAAGACTCTCAAAATGAACCTAATGCTTTAACAAAAGAAAATATAAACAATCAAAAGGAATTAGAGTTATCCAATTTTCTCAAGGGATTTCAAGATGTTTTTATTGAGGACATCCCTTGTGAACTACCTCCTAAACGAGGCAATGATGACTATACAATTGAAGTACTTCCAAGAAGTTCAGCGCCTAATAAACCTCCTTATAAAGTTTCTCAAGCTCAACAAGAAGAGATTATGCGGCAAGTGCATGAGTTAGTTGAGAAGGGCATGTTTAGGCCTAGCTCATCTCCATTTTGTTCACCCGTGCTATTAGTGCAAAAGAAAGATGACACATACCGTATGTGTGTTGACTATAGAGCACTAAATAGGATCACTATTAGAAATAGGTTTCCCGTTCCAGGGGTAGAAGAACTATTCGATAAGCTACAAGGGTCGACCTGCTTTAGTAGAATTGACCTAAAAAGTGGCTACCATCAAATAAGGATAGTTGATCAAGACATTGTAAAGACCGCAATTCGCACTACGTTTGGTCTTTACAAATACATTGTCATGGCTTTTGGCTTGACCAATGCACCAGCCACATTCAACTGCTTGATGGAGAAGCTATTCATGTCTCACCGAACCTTCATTGGAGTGTTCCTTGATGATATCATCATCTACTCTAATTCACTAGACAAAAACAAGCAACACCTATAGGTAATATTTCAAGTCTTAAGAGAGAATAAACTTTATGTTAATTGAAAGAAAATTGAGTTTTCTTACAAGAGATTCAGTATTTAGGTCACATTATCTCTCAAGATGGTATCCAAATGGATCCATCAAAGCTAGAGGTAATAAAAGGATGGCCTAATCCAAGGAACCTTCATGAACTAAGAAGCTTTATAGGTATGTGTGCATACTATAGACGCTTCATAGAAAAGTTCTCACTAATAGCAGGACTATTACAAGACCTACCAAAGAAGAACGTTAGGTATACATGGGTTGCCAAGGAGAACAATGCTTTCGAAAAGCTTATCTCTCAACCTGTGCTTACACTGCCGGATCTCGCAAAGCCATTTGAGGTCCAATGTGACGCTTGTGGTGATTGCCTTGGAGCCGTTTTGCTCCAAGAAGGGCACACCATAGTCCATGAAAGTCAAAGGCTCGACCCTGTTAAGCAAGCTCTAGGAATATATGAAAAGGAAATCCTCACAGTTCTACACGCCTTAGACTCATGGAAGCACTACTTATTGGGGACTCCTTTCATTCTGTGAACGGATCGCCAAAGCCTTAAGTACTTCATGACGCAGACCAAGATCTCCGACAAACAAATGAGGTGGGCAAATTTTCTTTCGCAATTTCATTTTCATATTGCTCACATTGCTGGCAAGCATAATCAAGTAGCCGATGCACTCTCAAGACAATCGAGAGTGAATGTGGTTTCGTAGCAACTCACAATGATCTATCCTCTCTGATAGATGAGTATGCTATTGATCCCAATTTTAGAGATGTGATTGCAGCCCTTGCACTAGGGAAGAAAGAGGAACCATTCACTTTACAAGATAACCAATTTTAGAGATGTGATTGCAGCCCTTGCACTAGGGAATAAAGAGGATCCATTCACTTTACAAGATGGTTATCTTCTCTATGGCAATAGACTATGCGTTACTAACTCACTACATGCGAAAGTAATGAGGTAATGTCATAATAACTAATATCTAATTCTCCTAAATGATTTTCTCATGCTAAACTGATGATTTAATATGGAGAAGTTCCAGGGGAGAAAAATCTAGAATATTGGTTAAGCTAGCAGATCGGCCACAGTAGGGATCCAAAGGATGGAAAATAGGGATCCAAAGGGGGGGCCATCTGCAAAAGAGCAAGGTGCAACAATGGGCTTTAAAGACCCTAAGGTTCATCCCATTAAGACTTCCAAAATGCTAAGGTTCCAAAAATAAAAAAATTGTGTTCAATGGTCAAGCTTAAGAAAATTGGATGCTTTGTGTGTGTACAAAAAGTCTTCAAAGATCCTACATAGGAGGGGGTGACACTTGCAAGTAGGGGATGCGAGAGAAACACACACACACACACACACACACACACACTCACACGCTTCCTTTACAAAAAGGAAATGAGGGACACATGTCAGCTCCCTTGCCAAGATGCCCACAAGGTGCACTCAAATCCTATTGGATGGCCATGGAGGTGGACCAATGAGAATTATGCTAGAGTAAATTTGGTTTAATTAATTTAAAAACACTTAATAAAAGAGCTAATAAGAATTAAGCTCTCTAGAAGACTATTGGACAGTCTCCCAAGGGGTCCAATGAGCATTCAACGGCCAATGGCTTGCCTGATTCCTATTGGCCAGGAGACAAAGGGGTCCAATGAGAGCTTAGTTGCATTTATTAATTACCTAAAGCTCTCACAAAAGGGGAAAGGGGGACACATGTCACAAGGCTATCACTTATGCTTCTCAGTTTTCATTGGCTAAGCCTGGCATGGGCCAATGGAGTGCCTGCATGAGTAAATTGCATGAGGGGTCGAAAGAGAGAGAGAGGGGACTGAATTTTTCAATCATTATTCCACACACACACATTCACACTATCTCATGTGTGAAGCAAGAAGAATCTCTCTCTCCTTTTCAAGCTTTAATGGAAAGCTCATCACCTACTCCAAGCTTGTGAGAAGGGAGGCCTACACCAACAACTCTTGGCTTTGTGATGCAAATCCAACCAAGAGCCAAGATTCAATGCGTACTCATATCCTCTACCATGCTAATTAATAAGCTAAGCTATGCCAATATGAATGATTACGTGAGGAGATTTACATCTTTCTCGTAACTACTCCTTCTTCCTCTCAATATACTCAAATACCCCGCTAGCTCTCACCATCTTCTAAGGTGTGTGAGGTCTTGGGTATGAGACCGGGAGGGAATTGATGTTGTGTTTAATAAGTGTTTTCTTAGTGCTTGAAGTTTCCATCTTCATTGCACTAGCTAATTTTTGAAGGAACACAAAGAATCGTATTGTAAAATGTCTCTCTTGATAGGGGGAACCTATAATACAAAGCCTTTTGGAAGGGGGACCATGGAGGGGGGACCGGCTCCATGAAAATCCGGTCCTCAATTGTTGTCAATAGCTTAATTTCTCTCTCTTTTGAAGTATTGTTCATGCCTATGTAACTAGGTGTTATGCTTGTTGTTGCTCTCTCCACCCAAGCACTCTTGTTATGCTCATTAGGAATCTATTCTAATGAAATGCTCACTATGTTCATGCTATTTTCCGCTACACACAAGTTACTAGGCCATTAAATGTTACACTACCTCATTAAGGTTTGTATCTGCAACTACATGAAATTGACGACGACAAGAATTTTCATTAACAATTATTGATAAGGTGACATGTCCCAGGCTGCTCATTATTCCTTTGTCCACCTTGAACCCTATAGTATTTGGATAAGAGGTTCCTTTGTCATTTTTTAAAATGTTGAGTAGTTGACGACATTTTCTTATGCTCCATTGTCCACTAATGCGCGCTCACTAGAACCATCATGAAGTTGAAGAAAAATTTGTAGACCTATGCCACCTAACCATGTAGGCTCCGTTTGAATTGATTCTATTGGAGGGGGATTGATGCCTTTGCATTGCCACTAACTTTTCTTATGGTTTGCTTGTTCCTTCCTCTTTAATATTCTGATTATGGCTTCTTCTTTAGCCCGTTGAATAGCATGGGATTGATTTTTTTGCTATCTACCACATGAATTTTTTGTAGCTCTTCTTGTGTCAATGGTAGAAGATATTTTTTTGACGTGCACCCGCTTATCCAATTAGGCATCTCCTCACCTGCCAATGTTGCAAGCTTGATGGTGACACTTTGCGATTTGTCATGTATTACAAAAGACCCCATCCCTCGTGTTTTGAGTTTTTAGGAGTGTTGCTTTAGGGTATACATCAAAACGTAATCCTCTTTTTGGTACTCCTTTCTAATTACATGTTGATCATGGAAAGCCTTCATTTGTCGTTTCTGAGCATATATCCCTGCTATCGCCCTTAATCTAGTTTCATCTAGTTGTTCCAAGATGTCTAGGCTTTGAGATAGTTCGTATACTGTCCACCCTAACTGTGTTGTGACTCGAAGTGTGGGAATCAAGAATTCCATGAGTAGAATCACATTAATCCCTAACACAAGGTTAAATGGAGAGGTCCCTATGGAAGTTTTAAATGCTACCCTATAAGCCCATAACACTATGTCACTTTAGGTCCTAATGAGTTCTTGAGGCACTCACTATTTTGGTTAGCACCATGCATAAGATTTTACTGGTACTCTCTGCTTGTCCATAAGCTTGGGGGTGGTAGCGTGCTAATTTTTGATGAACCACCATGAATTCATCGAGTAAGCTTTCAATGAAGGTGTTCACAAAGTGTGTTTCTCGATTGCTGACAATCTCAATGAGTAGGCCGTATCTAGTACATATGTTTTTGAATAGGAACTATGGTGTAGTCCGTGCATCATTTTTTTGTGTTGCTTTTGCTTATACACATTTGGTCAAATAATCTGTTGTTTGCTACTATGATATATTGCGTGTGCGTGTGATATGCAAGAGGTATGATGGGTCCTATAAAATCTACGTCCCACTTGACAAATGCTTAAAATCTTGTCATTGGGCGTAATGGAATTTTGCTCAATGAACAGTGTCGCCCAATATTCTAGCTTTTTCTCCCCTGGCACTTCCCCATATTAAATGATCAGTTTAACATGAGAAAATCATTTAGGAGAATTAACTATTGATTATTATGACATTACCTCTCTCTTGAAATCATAGTTGTTAGAAGCTGGACACACCCCACGGAAACTGACTACTCGAAAGATTATCATTTTTTGTAATTATTCATTTATTGAGAAAACCTGATTTTCACCTTGTAAATATTGGGGCTTAATAGAAGTTTCCAGATTGTGTCCCAGTTTTGGTAGTTAGATTGAGTAGTTGGTTGATTTGAAACTTTAGGGTTTGAGAATTGTAAGGTATATATACCACTTTTTGACCTTAATTAATGAAAACCCTTTTGTCATTTTGAAAAATATATTGTCTGTGAGTGAGCGTACTGTGTACGAGAGAGAGTGAGAGCTTCTTATGGACGCTACGCGAGCATCGATGGTCGAAATCGATTGCAGACAAGTGCAACGTGTTGCTCCCAATGAGAGCTACGCACCAATACTTACATTGCGCGCGTATGGTCCGGTTTTGCGAGCTCCTTCTACGAGCTTCATCTGGTGATTTGGTGAGCATACGTTGTCCGATTTTGCATTGCAGCATATCCACGCGTTCACATTGAGTAGAGCTACATATTAGACACTTTAGATTTCAGAAACAAAGACCTGCAAATTTCGGCCAGACATCCTACGTGATTTTGCACCGGGTGTTTTGGGTTGGGGTTTTGGTTCATAGACCTTAGGGAGAGCAACCTAATGGTGTTAGTAGGGTCTCCTTCAAGTTATGTGGTTTTTTGAGATTGTTTGATGGGTGTTAGGCTCGAGAAAGTGTTGTAGGAAATTTCCTGTTATGCACTCTTGAAGGCTGTAGCTTTGACATTGGGTAGAGACCTCTGTAGGAATTAGTTAGGAGTCGGTCGAGTGTAGGTTGACACCTTATACTTGCTTCCACGTGCTTGTGGGTCGAGCTTCGTCCTTAGCTGACAAATCTTGTTAGGTGAGTTCTCGCTGTGCTGACGTCCGTCGCGGCATATCCGTCCAACATTGGCGCCGCTGCCGGGGACGAAAACCTTAGGTAGGTGACCGAGACTAGTCCTTGAGGATAGGGATTTTTGGCTTGCCAAGAGTCTCGTTTTGCATTTAGATAGGATCAGAGGGTGGAGGACTCTCTAGGTCTTAGAGGGGGTCTAGGGAGCGTGTGTCTGGCCTAGATCCTTCGACTTAGGTAGATTTAGGTAGACTAAGATGGTTTTAGGTATTAGTTGAGTTCTTGAGTAGGATTTGAAGTCGTAGAAGCGGTGAGAGGAGAGCATGAGAGTCTGGAGAGGCCAGAAAGCAACCAAAACACCATTATCACCATTTCACATGATGAGTAGGAGTAGACTAAGTAGGACATCATGATTCAGGATCTAGAGCACTTCATGCATGTATACTTGCTCGGTAAATTCATCACAAGTTTGTAAAAGACGCAAAAAGATGCAAAAGTGTTTGAAAGCTGAAGTGAAGTCCAAAAGTTACTGTGAGTGTTTCTGATAGAGCTGCAGAGCATCAGGAGTATTTCTGTTAGGAAAAAAATTAATTTCAAGCCAGGAGACATCCTACGCGGGCTAATATGGTGCAAATTTTGGGATTTTGAGTTGACCAGTGTGTTCAGAAGGTGAGGTTTATCCAATTTTCAACTGGAAAGTGAAAATTTGACCATATCTTGACAAGATAAGGCCAGATAGACTGAAATTGCCAGACATCCTACCCAAATTGTGCCAAAGCATTATTTTAAGACCAAAACCATAGGATGGCTGCATGAGTATGACCTGCATGAAATATTGAGTGACTGAGAGGGGTTTCATCTCATTTGGGTGAGAAAATTTGGGTTCAAAGCGGACTTTAACACTTTTGACTGAAAAAGGCAAGAACAGTTGAAATTGGGGACTTTTGAAATCCAAACCAACATCCAAGATACCACTGGGTTTCTGACATCAAGAGGAAGTTGTGGGTTAAGTCTGGGGTTAAACAGGCCAAAAAGATATAGGATGTCTTCTGTGTGTTTTTTCACTCCAAATCCAGATTTGAGCATACCAAAGTGATCAACAACTCAAGGGGAGCCTAGGTTGTGAATTTGAAGCCATTCTAATGAAAAAGACATCCTACGCGTAGGATGTCTAATGCAAGAAATTGAAGCCAGAAACTGACTGTGGGCATAGCAAGGTATTGTATAGCATGAGGCAAGCCTCCTAGTCAATTTTGGTCCAAATTGGAGTTGATTAGACTAATCAAGATCAACAACAGGCTGTCGGAACAGATTTCTGATCCATTGACCAGCTTATAGGTGTCCAAATCAAAAAGTAAAAACAACTGTGGACTCAGCACATCAAGGGGAATCCATAGTGCAAAAATCCAGGCAAAACAAAGCAGGAGACATCCTACGCGTAGGATGTCTATTGGGGCCTACGGAAGATAAAATTTGACTGGGCTTAGACAGTGAGATTCCATTTGTCTTAAGGGTTCCAGAACTTCTTTCAGAAGTGAATTTGGACCTTGTTTGTCCATTTGACAGAGCAAAGATTGAATTCAGACTTTTTCACGTAAATTGACCAACATCCGAGGGAAGTACAATCCCAGATTAGCAGACCTAATCCAGAACATCAGCAGTGTATAAAATACAGTAGTGGTTGAGATTAACTCTCCAGTTATACCAATCATTACTAAGATAACCTCTAGGAAATAAATGCTTTGATTTGATTGCCAAAATTAAACGCTTCTGTACAGGTATATTCAACAGCAAAGCAAGAAGTTGTGCAGAGATTGATCCTTTGCCAGGTGAGTGGTTGGATTTGTGGTAAATTGCATTGATAAGTTTGATGAATTTAAGATCAAGAAGATACATTTTTAGAGACCAAAAAGTGGCGGGTGACCAAGGTAGCTTAGTGTCCACATCGAGGAGAGTGTAACTCAGGCAAGGCTAGATCCGCTAGCACCGATTATTGAGGAAGGTAGTGATACTGATACTTCGTCAGACAAATCTTTCTTCATGATGGGTAGTCAATAGCCAGGAGGTTTCACCTATGACAGACCGATGCCAGGAGGAAGCACCTCCCTAAATCCTTTGATTGATTCCAAGCTCACTGTGATCTTCTTAGAGGGAACAAACTCGAGGGGAGCCCTAGTCTATTTTGACTATCGAGGATGCAAGTGCATTTGTATCGAAGAGAGGCCGGCACAGAGATTGGAGATAATTCGAGTCTATGATGATGGAGAGAGATTCCGAGACAAAAAGGGGAACCACTATCTGATAGTCAGTAACCCTGAAGATTACAACAGATATGGAGATTGTTAGGAAATAAGACGTAGCTAAATAGATAATTGAGTAGATTACTTAATGGAGAGAGACAGATTTATATACACAAGATTATAGAGTAGAGAGAGAGAGAGAGAGAGAGAGAGAGAGTACACACGATATACGTGGTTCACCCAATGTGGGCTACGTCCATGGGAAAGCAGCCACTCAATGGCTTTAGTACTTCAAAACAAGAAGTAGTTTACAAAGGGATTATACCCTTAATGGAGCTCCCGCCTTGCTTCACTCTCACCACCTCACACTCACTTTGTTGCATCAACTTCACACTATGAAATGTGTGTAGAAATGGCCTCCTTTTATAGGCCAAAAGGGCTGCCCTCTCTTATGAGAGACAGCCATGTGTAGCCGCCCTTGTGCGAATAAGTCCAAATTGGACCTTCCAATCCGCCCATGTGTGGCCGCCCTTGAGAAGACAAGTCCGCTTTTGAATTCGTCCACCGGCCATTGAATTCGGCCACCTGCCACCGGCCATTGACTTTCGACCACCGGCCACCAACCATTGACTTCCGACCACCGGCCATCAGCCATTGACTACCGGCCACCGGCCAACCGACCGGTTGTTTTCCGACCACTTTCCGGCCGCCGTCCGGCCATAATATTCCGGCGAAAAAGGATATTAGTTGCCCCTGATTCTTGTCCGTGAAAATTTTGGTTTCCGGTGAGTGATTTTCCTTCACGCACGATGGCTTCTCCTCATAATGGGGGCCTTACAAATGTGCGCTTTTACCACAGAAAATTACAAGGGTAAATCAGGCTCCATACTTAACAATCTCCCACTTGGAGACTGATCTCCAAACCAAACCTGTGACTGCTTTCCATTCTGGCTTCTTATCCTTGAATGCCGATTGAAGATTAGCAAAAGCTCAACTTCTCCTTGTTGACCACCTTTGTAAACATGTCTGCAGGATTTTCACTTGTATGCACCTTTCCTAGCTTTAGTTGTCCCTCTTCCAAAAGAGTGCGTATGAAGTGATATCTCACCTCAATGTGCTTCTTCCTTGAATGAAAGGCTGAGTTCTTCGCAAGATGGATAGCGCTTTGGCTATCACTGTACAAGACACAATTGTCTTGTTTGAATCCAAGATCTTCTAAGAATCTGTGAAGCCACAGAATTTCTTTGCTTGCCTCCGTCATTGCTACATACTTTGCTTCCGTGGTAGAAAGTTAAACCACTTTCTACAGCTTTGAAGCCCAGATTACTGTTGTGTCTCCAATCGTGAACACATAGCTAGTAGTGCTCCTTCGAGTATCTTTGTCACCTGCCATATCTGCATCAGCATACCCTTCTAGAAAAATATCAGTTCCTCCAAAATACAAAGCATTTGTTGTTGTCCCTTTTAGATACCTAAGTATCCACTTCACAGCTTGCCAATGCTCTTTACCTGAGTTGTCCACGAGCCTACTCACAACTCCCACTGCATGTGTAATGTCTGGCCCTGTCCAGACCATAGCATACATTAGAGAACCTACCGCTGCAGCATACATAACTTTAGACATATAGGCTATCTCCTCTTGTGTCTTTGGACACATATCCTTCGTTAGTTTAAAATGACCAGCCAAAGGTGTAGAAACTGGTTTTGCATTTTGCATTGCAAACCTTTCTAGTACCTTCTTGATGTAATCTTCTTGAGATAGCTTTATTGTCTTCTTCGTCCTGTCCCTTGATATTTTCATACCAAGTATCCTCTTTGCAACACCTAAATCTTTCATTGAAAAAGATTTGGACAGCTCCTCTTTTAGGTCTTTGATGTCCTGTATGTTAGCACTTGCAATCAACATGTCATCAACATACAACATTAGGATGATGAATTTCCCATCTCCCAAATTCTTCGTGTAGACGCAGTGATCCGAGTTGCATCTTGTGAATCCATGATCCAACATCCATCGATCAAACTTCAAGTACCATTGTCTTGATGCTTGATTTAAACCATACAAGATCTTCTTTAATCTGCAAACCATTTTCTCCTTACCTTTTACTTCATACCCCTTTGGTTGAAGCATGTAGATTTCCTCCTCTAAGTCACCGTGAGGGAATGCCGTATTTACATCCATTTGCTTGAGATTTAGATCATGAGCAGCCACAAGGCTTAAGACAAGCTTAATTGAGTTCATTTTTACAACAGGAGAAAATATTTCATTGAAGTCAATACCTTTCTTTTGAGAAAAACCTTTTACCACAAGCCTAGACTTGTACCTGTTCTTCCCACCTTCTTCTTCCTTTAGCTTGTACACCCATTTGTTTTGAAGTGCCCGCTTACCTTTAGGCAACTCAACCAACTCCCATGTTTGGTTGCGATGTAGTGAGTCCATCTCCACTTGCATGCTCTTCGTCCATTCTTCTTTGGATTCATGTTGCATAGCTTCTTCATATGATTCCGGCTCTCCAGAATCTGAGATCAAGAGATGGTTGAAGGAAGGAACAAACCTTTCTGGAGGTCTACTTGCTCTTGTAGATCTTCAGGGAATAGGTTGAGGCTCCTCATTAGGTTGACGTTGTTGCACATTGTCACCGTTTGCAGTCCTTGAGTCTTCACCGTCCTCAAGCTCCATGTACTCATCACCTGTTTCTTTTGTTTGTTTTCTTTCCAAGTAATCTTTGTACATATTTTGTTCGTTAAAAATTACATCCATACTCCTTAAGATTTTACCATCTTCAGGATTCCATAGGCGATACCGGCCAAAGTCACCTTCTCCATAGCCAATGAAGAAACACTTTTTGGACTTTGCATCTAGCTTTGATCTTAGGCTTCTATCTATGTGCATGAAAGCCTCACACCCAAACACTTTGAGAAATGCATAATTCACCGGTTTACCTGTCCATGCCTCTTCTGGAACTCCCCCATCCAATGCCGTTGAGGGTGACCGATTGATTAAGTACACAGACGTACTTACAGCTTCCGCCCAAAGCTCAAGCGGTAGGCCTGCATGTAGCCACATGCTTCGTGCTCGTTCCATGATTGTCCTGTTCATCCTTTCCGAAATCCCATTTTGTTGAGGTGTCCTTGGGGTTGTCCTTTGCCTCCAAATGCCATTGCTAGCACAAAAGCTTTCAAAAGCTTGGCTGCAATATTCGCCTCCATTGTCGGATCTGAGGCATTTAACCTTGGTACCTGTTTCATTCTCCACAAAGGCTTTCCACCTTTGAAATATGAAAAATACATCGGATTTATTCTTCATGACATAAACCCATGTTTTTCTAGTCGCATCGTCTATGAATGCTACATAGTACAATGAGCCACCAAGTGATGGTGTACTTGCAGGACCCCAAACATCAGAATGAACCAACTCAAGTTTTTATTTTTTTCTTTCATTTCCTGATTTTTAAAATTTTACCCTCTTTTGTTTACCATAAACACAATCTTCACAGAACTCTAAGTCCACTTCTTTCAAACCTGGTAGAAGCTTCTTTGTTTGAAGGATTTGCATTCCTTTGGCACTCATATGCCCAAGTCGGTAGTGCCACACCGCACTGTCAACTTCTGTAGGTGCTGCACAAGCTGAAGGTTGCGTGCTAACAGTACACAAGTAAAGTGTACCGACTTTTTCACCCTTGGCAACCACCAAAGATCCCTTTAAGATCTTCCACCGTTTGTTTCCGAATGCAATGTTGCGACCTTCATCATCCAATTTTCCTATAGAGATCAAATTTTTGAGAAGAGAAGGAACATGCCTAACATCTTTAAGCTTCCATTCATTTCCGTTAGCAGTTTTGACAGAAACTGTACCTTTGTCGACAATCTCACAAGCTTCATCATCTCCCAAGTATACATACCCAAAATTACCTTTGGTGTAGTCTTGGAAATGTTGCTTGTGTGGTGTCGCATGGAATGAAGCCCCGGAATCTACTATCCAGGAATTAGACACATTGTCTAATGAGAGAATTAGAGCATCTTGCTCTACTTTACCTGCCACATTGGCCTCCGATGTTGGCTTGTTGTCTTGAGACTTTGTCTCCTTCTTCTTCTTGGACCAGCAATCCTTCTTAACGTGGCCCTTCTTGCCGCAGTTCCAACATTCAAGAACTGACTTTGTGCGTGACTTGCTCCGCCTTGAGCGATCACGACCCTTTTGGTTTTTGAACCTCTCCTTAAGCCTTCCTCTTGTTTCCACTGATAGTGCAGCACTTGATGATTCTCCTGTGCTTCTCCTTTGCATTTCCTCGCTTAGGAGAACACCCACAACATCATCAAACTTAAGAGTATTTGTGCTAGAGATAGAATTACTTACAGCCATCATAAGGCTGTCCCAACTATCCGGTAGAGATGATAGTATAAGGAGAGCTCGCACTTCGTCATCGAAATTGATTTTCACTGATCAAAGTTGACTTATGTTTGTGTTAAAGTCATTTAGGTGTTCTGCAACTGAACCATTCTCTGCCATCTTTAGATTGAACAAGCGCTTCATAAGAAATACCTTATTGGATGCCGATGGTTTCTCGTAGAAGTCATCAAGTGACTTCATCAAGTCCTCCGTGGTCTTCATCTCCGAAACATTGAAGGCCACCGTTGACGCCAAGCTTAACCGGATTGTTCCCAGTGCCTTTCAATCAAGGACAATCCATGATTCATCTGCCATTGTTGCGGGCTTCTTCGCAAGACCGCCTAGTGGCAAATAGAGGTCCTTCTTGTAGAGATAGTCTTCAATCTGCATCTTCCAATGTTGGTAGTTTTTGCCGTTGAACTTCTCAATCTTGAGCTTCCCTTCCTCCGCCATAACTCCCACTCAATTCAAGGAATCCTTTCCTTGAGATAATTTAGCTACGAGCAAACCTTGCTCTGATACCAGTTGTTAGGAAATAAGACGTAGCTAAATAGATAATTGAGTAGATTACTTAATGGAGAGAGACAGATTTATATACACGAGATTATAGAGTAGAGAGAGAGAGAGAGTACACACGATATACGTGGTTCACCCAATGTGGG
The DNA here is from genome assembly GCF_014529385.1 of Adiantum capillus-veneris. NCBI lineage: Eukaryota > Viridiplantae > Streptophyta > Polypodiopsida > Polypodiales > Pteridaceae > Adiantum > Adiantum capillus-veneris. Next base: position 110,171,749 of record NC_140953.1, on the reverse strand, counting down.
CTACGTCCACGGGAAAGCAGCCACTCAATGGCTTTAGTACTTCAAAACAAGAAGTATTTTACAAAGGGATTATACCCTTAATGGAGCTCCCGCCTTGCTTCACTCTCACCACCTCACACTCACCTTGTTGCATCAACTTCACACTATGAAATGTGTGTAGAAATGGCCTCCTTTTATAGGCCAAAAGGGCTGCCCTCTCTTATGAGAGACAGCCATGTGTAGTCGCCCTTGTGCGAATAAGTCCAAATCGAACCCTCCAATCCGCCCATGTGTGGCCGCCCTTGAGAAGACAAGTCCGCTTTTGAATTCGGCCACCGGCCACCGGCCATTGACTTCCGACCACCGGCCATCGGCCATTGACTACCGGCCACCGGCCAACCGACTAGTTGTTTTTCGACCACTTTCCGGCCACCGTCCGGCCATAATATTCCGCCCCCGAGGCCTTTAAAGTTGCCGCTGATTCTTGTCCGTGAAAATTTTGGTTTCTGGTGAGTAATTTTCCTTCACGCACGATGGCTTCTCCTCATAATGGGGGCCTTACAAATGTGTGCTTTTACCACAGAAAATTACAAGGGTAAATCAGGCTCCATACTTAACAGAGATAACATGGCGAAAGGGAAAATGGTTTCAGAAGCTCAAGAACTGCCACCAAACATTGATCGTCCTGGAGCTATTTTTATGTATGATAAAAGACAACTAGGGTTCCAACTTATAATGAGAACGTGGGAATCTACAAGCATGAGAGTGAGGGTATAGTCGCTTACTTTCGCAGCAAAGAACCATACTTAAACGAATTGAGCAAAGACAAGGTTCCTTACTTATTCTCTTATGAAACTATTGTGGGGAAGGATATAGTTTTTGTTGACAGGTACGGGTGACAATACCAACGTATTCTACCAGAGGAGGTAGAAAAGGCAACAGTTCCAGGAGCATCAACATATGCCCCAGACAAAGTGCCAATAGCCACCTACACCCCTAGCAAGTTGACGAATCCCTTTTCAGAAGATTATGACACCACCTCACATTCTACCTGACCGCAAACGTTCAACAACCAAAACCAACCAGCAAACCATCCATCATTACAGGCATGGCTTCGACAGTCGACAACAATGGAGCAAGACCGAAACCGAGATGGTTATCAAGCCGCACGAGGACTAAGGGATTTGCCAAAACCACCACTCTATTCAAGGTATCAAGGAGAGAGTAAGACAAAGACTCAAGGGTCAACAGAGTCTGGAAGACCACCCATGGAATGAGTTCCAAGAGATGAACCATCTTTTGCGAGAACTGTTAGAAATTATGGCTTAGGAGCACCACTGGGAGAGTAACCAGCCCACTACAGAAGACCTGAGGAGGTATATCGATTAGGACATGGAGATCCAATGATGAGGTTTGTAGACCATCCTAGAATTAGACCTTCTCAAGTGCAAAAATGGGTAAACAAGAAATACACAGGAAAGAGAGACCCAAGAGATCATGAAGTAGACTTTGTGCGTGTAATTAGAGCCGAAGAGGTGTTAGACTTCCCTACCCAATTTGCAAGGTTTGGACTAACCCTAGAGGATGACGCTGCTACTTGGTTTGACTCTGTAGAGCGTAGAGACTTTGAGTCTATGGAGGAAGTGTTTGACGAGTTTATCGAGGAATTCTCACAAAGGGGGATAGCTCATAATACTGTCTCAAAAATCCATAAATTCAAACAAAAAGCCCTAAGACTAAAAAGATATGTTAAGTTCTGTCCTGTGGAAGAACTACCAACTCAGTTCAGACTTATGCTTATATTCATCCAAGGACTAAGGAATGCGGATCTCCAGAAAGACTTACATATGAAGAGGAGCACGACGTTAAATGAGTTGACAAGGAGGCTCTTTACCTTGTGGACAATTGTACGGTCTACAAAGAGGGGGAGTTCAAGGACCTTGAAGACGATTCATCTTCACCAACAAAGTGGAAGAAAGTCTTCTAAGTCAACACCAAAAGGAGAAGTAACTATAAACCAAGAGCTGCTTGTAGATGAAGTGCTAAACAAAATTAACTTCTATGCCAAACCCCAGGCTAAACAGCCCAAGTGGTGTGCTATTGAACAAAAATGGACAAAACATCGGACAGAGGAATGTTATTATAACAAGGGATATGTGAGAGAGAGACCTTACGCTCCCCAACCTCAGGTAGCGTCTCCTCAAGTTCCACCCATGCCTAGGTATCAAGCAGGCAACCTACCAGGACCTGTAGGTGTAGAAAGACCACAACCGGTGTTGGGGCAACAACCACCCCTACCAGGATTACGACCAGTCGGTATGAGATACACACCAACCGTAACCGAATCAGAGGAAAAGGCTTTGGTGCCTATGCATGCATATTATGAAGATTCCAACGGATATGCGGCAAAATCTGCCTATTATCCACCGAAAGAACCCTCGACACCAGAACCATGGAGCATGATAGGAAGTACGGGACCACCAACAGTTGCACAAGCAACAGGAGAAGGAAGATATAGCTTAGATGAACGAACATTGTTGTTCATAGCCAATGGAGGCATGGACGGACAAAGACATGCATACCAACAAAGGGGAGCTCAAGGAGCACCTCAACAACCCAAGGGACCCTGCTACAAGTGTGGTGGAGACCATTGGCTAAGAGACTGTCCTCATGATGAAATCATTAGAGTCAACGCATATTGCACCGAGTGTGGAGTTACTCATCTGATTCCCGATTGACCTAAAACCAGAGAAGGAAGCAAAAACCACCTTGAACATGCTAGAAACAGTACCTTTCAGTGGAGGGTCAGAAAATGAAACAATCATACCTATTCAAGCGGTGACACGAGCCCAAGCTCAAAGAATGACGAACGAACCCATAATGGAAGAGCCAAAAACCGATGCCCAAAGTTCAGAAACGAAAAATCAGAGAAGCACTTGGAAAGCTAGAAAGGTGCATATGAAATCCAGGAAAGAACGAGAGCAAATAGCTCTATCCAAGGAGTTAAAACATACAAAGGATAGATTAGAGCGGTTAGAGGATCTAGCTAGCTTAAGCTCACACAGCACGGCAACCGTAGCACCCAAGGAAATAGCAGAGCCCGAAAGTGCAGGATCAGGAGGATTTGTATTGGCAGACAAGGTAAATGAGCAGTTGGATGCGCTTCTAAAAGCTTATGAAGCCAGACTAAAAAAGAACCAAACCCAGGAGCAAAGGTGGATGACTTATCCATATGCTGAAATAGAAAAAAAAAGGTTGGAAATGTGTAAAAAGATGATTGAAACACCTCAATCATTGATGGAAGACCCGCAGGGTAAACCTGCAAATTGGCATGAAGTATCAGCACCAACTCCTGTCAAATCAACTTTAGAGGAACAAGTAGAAAGGAAGGAAAGACTCACGAATGCCTATGAGTCCAGAGGAGAGCCTATCATAGTGCCAAATACAACAAATGAGGCAAGTGACGGGTTCCAGCCTAAAACATTGACAGAAATGGGTAAGGACTGTACAGTCTAGACAATCTGTGGAAGCAAATCCATGAGGCCAACGAGGCCAACAGGATGAGAACCACATGAATAGCACGAGAAAAGAGAAGATTGTGATCTTACCTCCTATTGAATAATTTGAGGCAAGGTCACAAATGAACTTTGAGATACATTCACAAGGGGGAGACCAGGGATCAATTAGTTTGGGACACAGCCAACCAGACTCGCTGAAAACTTTACCCTCTTACCTAGGAGAGTATGAAGCCAAGTCTGAAGTGAGAGCAATCCCATATCAAAGACTTTCTTCTAACAAAGTGATGGATTCACAAGGATTGATTAAGCTATTGTCCACCCCGGTGGCATGCACAATCACATTAGCCGAACTCCTAAGGTTACGACCAAACATGTGGACCATAGTAGGTAAATGCCTAGAAAACTCTGGAGTTAAAGACCCCACCTTGAGGCTACAGGAAGGGATCAGAGATTTGGACATGCCTCAATTAAACACTAGGTCAGTACCATTAAACAAGGTTGGAGAGTATTGCGAGGGAGAATATGGAAACACCACACTACCATTAGAATTCCAAGGAGTAGTTTCCAAAGCTATTTTTGACAGTGGAGCGGGTGCTGCTATCGCCACCAAGGAAATCTATAAAAAATGGGGAAAACCAGCTTTAAGAGCTACCAGAATGAAATTGCAATTGGCAGATGGATTCATGGAGAAGCCTCTAGGACTCTTAGAAAAAGTGATTGTCACTTCGTGTGGAATCGAGTATGAGCATACATTTGCAATAGTCAATTTAGACAAAAAGAACAATTATGAGATCATCTTGGGAATACTATTCATGTGACAATTGAAGACGGTCCAAGATTGGGGTTATGACCACATATACCTCAGACATGGCGAGACAACAACTAAAATACACCTGAAAGACCATAGTTACAAAGATGTGAACCAAACACCTGTGGAAGATTTTGATTCAGGTATAGTAGCAGGATCGGAACTCCCAGCATGGGAAGGGCAACAAAAAGAGCTATGGATGTGCGGAGATACACATTGTGGAAGCTTAAGAAGGGAGGAATGTGTCTTAGAAAGAGCGATTGAGGACAAGGAGTATATTCCGGAACCTTTTCCTGAAGATGACTTGGAACCTCTAGAATGGGAACACATACTAGCAACATTGGATGTCTGTACCATTACAGATAGTCCAACAACAAAATATTGCGATAACGATTGCTATGATGTGCTACCCTACTACATGGTAAGCATTATACCAGGAGGAGATGAGACGATAGAGCCACAGGAAGGAGAAGAGTTTTATAACTCCTTTGAACATCTGGAAGTAAATAACGATGCAGATAATGAGTGTTCAGACAACTCAAGTGAACATGGGGAGAAAACAGAGAATATCAAGTTTTATGATTTTGCTAATCAGCACCCTAGACACCATGAGCGCTATAGGAGGAAACGAGCAGGAAACAAAGCGAGAGAGAACCTGATGCCCATGATAAATGGTAAAACTCACTATTTGATGCTTGTAAAAGCAGAGGATTGTGTAAAAGATCAAATATCAGGAAGGTTCTCAAAAGATCGAAGGCAAAGAACACGAGAAGAAATAAAAAAAGTACAAAAAGCTAAAACAGAAACAAAATCACAAAAATATCAAAAATCAAACAAAGAAACAACAAAGGCCAAGAGTGGACTAAACTGGAGCGTAAATAGAAATACCAAGAACTGAAACGGTCTTTACGTGAGATATGGACTACTGAAGAAGATAGTGATGGTAAAGGGGAGTCAGAAACGGGAAACATGAATGTACCCTCACACTATCGGAAATTTACCATCCAGGACAGAAAAATCATCATGACACCACCATTCAGGGAAAGAACCAACCAAGAATCTTACGATGGGCCTGAAAATGCAAAAAGGATAGACCTCGCGGAACTAGGTGAAAATCCTCAGCAGGTCTATATAGCAGACGATTTAGAGCCTGAAGAAGAAGAATGGAAAACACGACTTCTCAAGAAATATAAAGATGTGTTTGCATGCTCCTATAAAGATCTCAAAGGAGTTGATCCATCGATATGCCAACATACAATTCCTTTGAAATCGGATGCAAAACCTAGCAAACAACGTCCTTATACATATAATGACACATTTGCTAAACGAATCAAAGAGGAGATTGACAAGTTGATGGAAGCTGAATTCATCTATGAAATTGAACATATAGATTGGGTGTCACCCATTGTGGTAGTTCCCAAAAAGAACGGAAAACTGCGAGTGTGTGTAAACCTCAAAAGGTAAATGCAGCCACCATAAGGGATAATTATCCCTTGCTAATCACAGAACATGTACTTGAGCGGGTGGCCGGAAAACGGGCTTATTCCTTTCTGGATGAGTTTTCAGGATACAACCAATTGGTAATTGCAAGGGAGGATCAACACGAAACAGCGTTTGCCACAGAATGAAGAATTTATGCGTATCGAGTTATGTCGTTTGGCTTAACTAATGCCCCAGCTACCTTCCAAAGGTTAATGACACACGCGTTCAAAGAATACCTGAGAATATTCTTAGAAATGTACATGGATGATCTTTGTGTACACTCTCTACTACGAGAGGAACATATTGACCATTTGCAAAAGGTCTTTGAAAAATGTAGGACATATCGAATCTGTCTTAACCCGGAAAAGTGTATCTTTATGGTTAAGCAAGGCCGCATCTTAGGACACATTGTCTCAAGAAATGGCATAACCACTGACCTAGACAAAGTCAAAGTCATAGTAGACCTACCCAGGCCCACTAATGCGAAACAAGTGCAATCCTTCATGGGACACTGCGGATATTATCGAAGATTCATATACATGTATGCGGTCATCGCACAACCTCTGTATCGTTTGCTAGTCAATTTTGATTGGACCGAGGAGTGTGAAACTTCATTCCAAAAGCTGAAGGAAAACCTTATATCAGCACCTGTACTTAAAGCACCAGATTGGGAAAATATATTCCATGTTCATATTGATGCTTCTGCATATGCAATTGGGAGTATTCTGGCTCAACCTGGAGACGGAACAATGGATTTTCCAGTTGGTTATGCAAGCCGACAGCTAAACAGTGTGGAAAAGAACTACACAACCACCGAAAGAGAGGGGTTAGGAATGATTTATGCTGTAAAGAAATTTCGGCATTATTTGCTCGCAAACAAATTTGTGTTCTTCACAGATCATCAAGATCTTTTGTATCTGGTAAATAAACCATGCAATACACGGAGAATTGTACGCTGATTTATTATATTGCTAGAATTTTATTTCATAGTGGTGGTCAAAAAGGATAAAACCCATCTACGAGCGGACCATCTTTCAAGGATACAATGGGGAAGCTCCTGAAGGAGTAGATGATGACATACCAGATGCTTATCTTTTCAATATTGAAATGATACCCAAATGGTCTCAGGAAATTGTTAGCATTATTTCCTTTGGAGGTAGGTTTGATGGCATGGAAGACAGATCCAAACAACAAACAATTCGACAAACAAAAAACCTCCAGTTTGATAGCAGGACGGCTGTATCATCTAGGATCGGACCATATCCTACGATTATGTATAAATCCGGAAGAATTCGAGTGTTACCTTGAAGAAGCACATGTCCAGGATTGTGCATTTCATTGTTTAACAGTGAAAACACACCAGAGACTGAAACAGTTAGGGGTTTATTGGCCAACTATGTATGTGGATACACATTCTTATGTTACCAATTGTACTATATGTAGTGCCAAACGACCAGTGGATCACGCGACATTGTTTCAAGTAAACATTGCACTTGCATGGAGTCAATATATCATTGATTTCTTAACCACCAGGACGTTTCCTGAGAACGTAACAAGAGCATGGAAAAAAGCTATAGAGCTGGAAGCTCGCGACTTTCAGTTAATTGGGAACCAACTCTATAAGCGAGGAAAGGACAATCAACTTAGAATCTGTGCAAGTGAAAGCGAATACCTGCTGATTCTAGAACATGCACATAGCGGAATAAGTGGAGGCCATTTTTCGGGCGATAAGACGACAAAAATTTTCTTAACCGCAGGAATATGGTGGCCTACATTGCATATGGTGCTGACGAGTTTGTCAAGCACTGTGACTCTTGTCAACGAACAAAGGTGCCAATAAAGAGAGATGAGATGCCACTACGGCCAATGATGGGAGCAAGGGCATTTGCAAAATGGGGAATTGATTTTGTGGGACTTATTTCACCCCCTGCATATTGCACATATACCCAATATATCATTGTGGCTACGGACTATCTCACAACATGGGCGAAAGCCAAGGCAACGCAAAAAGCAGATGCACGGACCACCGCACAATTTTTGTATGAGAACGTTTTTGTACGATACGGTTTACCAATAGAAATTGTCAATGATCGTGGGACACATTTTCTTAACGAAGCCATTGAATATCTGCTAGAGGAATTCATGGTCATACATAGGAAATCTGCTCCATACCATCCACAGGCAAATGGACAAGCTGAGGCCACAAATAAAACACTATGCACGGTTCTCACTAAAATTGTGTCAGAGTCAAGAACAGATTGGGATCAGCAGGCTACACTCAACACTATGGGCGTACAGGGTAGCTTACAAAACATCGATAGGAGCAACAACGTACAACATGGTAAATGCTATACTACCCATAGAGTTTTTAAGTCCAACTCTACGAGTAGCGAAACACTTAGAATGGATAGGGCATGAGCTCTCTTCAAGAATAGATGATCTTGAAAAGCTAGATGAACTCCGCTTGAGAGTTGTAGCTTCAATCTATGCTAAAAAGAGAAGACAAAAAGAGTTTTTTGACAAGCATGTGCGCACTAAAGAGCTCAAAACAGGTGATTATGTACTTGTTTATAACATGCCAAGAAACTTAAAAAGCGAGGGATGGGACCCTTTGTGATTAGTGATCCATCACAAAGCGGAGCTGTCAAGCTTGCTACATTAGCAGGTGAAGAAATGCCCAATTGGATTAGTGGATGTCGATTGAAGAAATATCATTTACCACTCACACAGGGGATGCTTCAACAAATCCATCAAGGAAAACAACGAATGAAGGAGAAATAGAGAGTATGAGAAGAAGCTCAAGCGGAAGCCAAAGAATGCATTGCAAAACGAAGACTTCTACGACAACAACAACAAGGTGAAGCACCATTGCGAATCAATGCCATTCGACTAACGACGTTGGATGAAGACACAGTGGATCCCATAATTGCAGTCAAAGTAGGGAGCAATAAAGTTGAATCGAAGGCATTGCTTGATTCTGGAGCTCAAGCAAATTTGATCTCTTACGGATTATACCAACAGCTCAAGTCCACAAGTCAACTTCATCCTACTCCTCAAATGCTGGAAAGTAGTACATTACACTCGTTGAAAACATTGGGCTGGACTATATTGCATGCACAAATACATCAATATATTTACCCACACAAATTTTATGTAGTCGAGGATGAATGCACACAACACCCAATGTTGTTGGGACAACCTTGGCAAAAAGAGTACAATGTGCAGATAGATTGGAACGCGAATGCAGTCAAAATTCAGCATACACAAGAACAACAGGTAATAGCCTTTGCTCAGCAATACCGAACTAATCAGTTGCCAGTAATGCAATCACAGGAAAAAGAGCCAAAAGCACGAGTATCACTAAAGAACAACATGATACCCAAGGTTAACAAACAGGTAAAAGCCAAACATGCTAACTACATACATATGAAGTCACCGACCGCAGTGCAAAGATCTAGGTTACCAAAACAAGGGAAACAAGTATGGATGCGGAAGGATAGAAATGCCATGGCAAACCAAAAACAATGCAACGAAAAAATTCAACCGAAGCAGATAGTTCAACCAAAAAGCAAGGGCATAAAACAGATATGGATCCCAAAGAAAAGGCTCAGCAATAATCCAAATGTTACTCACATTTGGATACCGAAACAAAAGCAAAAGGAACTCCCTTTAGTACAAGCAACAACGGAAGGCAAACAACTGCATGTGAAAAAGGACAAACGAGTTATGTGGATACCAATCCGCAAAAACACAGTGGCAACAAAGGAAGTAGCAACACACCTACACAAACCGGCAAAAACAAGCTACCCATGGAAAGCAAAAGAAATACGATCCACGGCCATTCCGGCCAAGCCAATCCTCTCCACAGAACAACTACGGCTATATGAAAAGTAGCGGCAAAGCAATTGCCTTTTGCACAAAATACAATTAAACAGAGAGCAGTAGAGCTACAACTGTTACTTGCAAAGAAAACAGGCAACCTCGATAAGCATCTTTCTTATACCCTTCTCTTGCACAACATTAACTTTTCCATGCATTGATCGAGTATGCATCAATTAGGGCCACAGTAAACGGCCAAGCATTAGCACAATTTTTTCAACCCATGCACGGCACATACCCTGCGGCGATAACTTGTTGTCGTCCGGGAGGACTCCGGCTAGGAGGGGGGAAGGCATTCTCAAATGCGGAGTCAATGGTAGAAAAAGCAAAAAAGGGCATGATTTTTGACTATTTCAAGGGTTGTTGTTTGATTGTGAAACTTTCCGGACTAACCCAAGTACATATGCCCTTATACAACATGTATCTATAGGTATATGGGGCCAAACACCAAATCAAGCCCCTAGGTGTGTGTATATAAGTAGAAATAGCCAGTTTTCGGACAAAATATTGGTAAAACGAAGAAATCAGGCCATAAAAATTGCATGTGAGTGTATATAATGTTTGGCGGTGATGTTTGTGATTTATTATGATTTTTGGAAATTTTTTGGGTTTGATTTGCTATTTTTCTTTTAGTTTTGCTAATTTTCAGAAGAAAAACTTCAAAAATACAAAAAGTAGATGAAAAACGGTCGTAATGAAAAAAAAAAATATGGGGATGATCAGTGACTATAGGAAAACCTATGGTACAGTGGGGGTGCAATTATGAGACTGGAGTGGAAAGCGTGTTTTAGCCAAGTTTTGACCGAAATGCTTAATTTCTGGTAAACAGAGCAAATGGAGTCCAAATCAATAAATTTTTGAGCCTAAACCACATCTCGCAAGAAGATGGGAGCACATGTCAAATTTCATGAAAAGTGGTTCGGGGACCCGCATTATAAGAAATTTTCACTTCATTTTTAGCTCATTTTTACTATTGACCTTTTGGAGAGAGCTTCTGCCACCTAGAGTGAGCGGAACTTCAAGCAGCTTCTATGACGCGCATGACTACCCGACGGGCTTCAGACATGAGAGGTAGGCTCACCACCTTGAGCTTTTTGCGCATGTTTGTCATTTTGTCGCGAAAACTAGCGTAGGGTTCACACACAAAGCGGGCGGTAGAGACCTACAAGTAGAAGCGGCCACCTAATGGCTAACCCAAAAGCAATGAGACTTCATTGGCAGCTTGCCCTAGCATAGGAGACCAGTCTTGGATGTCCAAAGGCAGTAGAAAATCATCGGGAAAAATCCTAATTCTTAGAATCCCGCAAGAGGCCACCAAATGAGAAATCGGCGAAAGGCGCCCAAATACTACCAAAATTCATGGGTAGGAGCATCTTGACATGCTCGACAAGTCTATGTGGCCCACATGACCAAAAAGTGACCCAAAGTGGCACTAAACTTCAGAAACGGCATCAGACACACAAAGCGTCAAATAGCTCTCGCGGCCAAACCGCATGCTCGTTTGCCACCAAACTTCACAAGCGGCTTTCCTATACCATCAACCAAGTCCTATGGTGGTATACCACCACAAATCATTGAAGATATGTAAACGCAACCACAGGTGCTTCTAGAGCCACAAATTGCCAAAAGGAGCTCCGGTGAAGCCAAAGTCGACAAAAACCATACGGCAAGGATCCCCAAGGGATCGGGAAGCTATGAAGACCAATATCAAGAAATTTCATCGCCGAAAAGCACTTCAAAAGTCAGAAAACGGCTCGAAGGCTCTGAAGTCCACACAAGGAGTTACTTTCTATCCATTTTTTGTTGAAATTAGGCTTAAAAGGGACTCAAGGGGACTAAGGGCAGGTACTAGTGGCACATTCCATGAAAAAATCCATCAAGAGACATCCTACGCGTAGGATGTCTCAAGGGAATTTCTGGGCACAGATCCTAATATTTTTCATCACACACATTTTCTGAATGACCTTTACATACTAGCCACCAAGTTTTATCACATTTGGACCAAAATTGACCTCATATGCATGAAAAAACGCAAAGTTAGGGCATAGAGGCAATAATGGGCCATAAACCTACCAAATCTTGTCCAAATCACATGGAACTTGCAAAACACATTCACAAGCACATAACCAATCCATCCGTGTGCTCACCTGCAAAATTTGGTGAAGTAGACATCCTACACGTAGGATGTCTATTTGACATTTTTTGCCTACAGAGGTTGTTTTTTCACTCCAGATCCAATCACGTCATCTTCAAGAGCTCATATATCAATTTTGAAGCCATTCTAATCATTTTTGACCCCAACACCTTCAAGATACACTTTTGGAGCCCAAAAACACTACCCAGGGCCTAAACCACATCAATTCTTGTCCAAATCAAATTCTAAAGGCATGGCCATGTTCCACAAGCCAAGGGCTATACACAAAACAAATCCCAAGCCATTTTGATGAAATAGACATCCTATGTGTAGTATGTCTCCAGCATGTTTTTGACCTTCTGCGCAAAGAATGACATCATGGGAGCCATTACCATGGTGCAAGGAGCCCATATATCAATTTTCAACCCATTTGGACATCAATTGCTACCTGTTGTGGACTTTCTACCCAATTTGTGACCTAAAGCCTGCATCAGCCCAAAATCCACTTTTTGGTGCCCAAATCCAAATCCAAGTACATAGCCATGTTCCATAGGCCAACAACTACCAGCATGTAAAGTATCACCCAATTCTGATGAAAAAGACATCCTACGCGTAGGATGTCTAAATGGAAAAGTTTGGCCAAAATTACACTGTGAGCACATTCACAGTTTCAAGAGTTCCTTTTAAGCTTTATTTTCAATTTTCAAGTCATTTGGATAGTTAAAACTCAATTTCTCAGCTAAGATGGAAAAAACGCTAACTTCAGACTACTGAGTGCAACAGGATCTATGGCGGCCGCAAAGTCACTGGCAAAGAAGAAAAGAATGACCATTAAGGATTACCTAGAAGAAGTGGAGCCCTTCATCTACCAGAAGGAACACTAAAGCCCACTAGCACATGGATCCAAGAAGATCTGCTAGAGTCCAACGACTTAAAGATCTACCAAGGAGTGTTCAAAGACACTGAAGGGAATGTGATCGAGCTACCAATGCTACCGCGGGAACTCAATGAGTTCGTAAGAAGCAAGATGGCCGGGTACTTGGAGAAGATTGATCTCCATAACTATTTTGAAGCTGTACCTATCGGAATTGACATAAAGAGAGTTTGGGAGTTTGTGACGACCATCAAAGAGAATGGCATGGCAAAAGTTACAGATTTGCAATGTAATGGAATTTGCTTATTCAATTTGAGAGTAGCGGAATTTAATGAGAGTACTTTCAAGAAATGATTTTGTGAGCATAGCGGGTAGACATAATTGAAGATAGCAACATAATTATAGCAATTAGTTAACTTGGCATAGACAATACTTTTGCAAGAGAGAGAATTTAGAGAACATGACAACAGTTGCGGACCGGATTTATGTGGAGCCGGTCCCCCCCTCCAATAGGCATTTGTATTATGATTTCTCCCATAAAGAGAGACTTGTTACAATATATTCTTTGTGCTCCTTGTGACCTAGGTGAAGCAATGAAGATGGAAAGCTTCATGCATCACCATCATAGCATAACCTAAACTTGAAGAAAGCTTTAACTATACCAAGCCTCAGTCCCAAGACCTCAAACACCTTCGAAGGTGGAGAGAGTTAGCATGGAATGCGGGTAGGGAAGAGGAAGAAGAAACATTTCGTAGGAGAAAGAATTAGTTCCTCACTTATCATACTCTTGTTGCTAGCATACATAATAGCATAGTAATGAAGAAGAAGGAGATGGCAAGCTTAAGCATTGAAGCATGGATCTTGGATGGATTTGCACTCCATAGCCAAGAGTGTTGGTGTAGGCTCTCAACCTCTACTTGCTTGGAGAAGGAGAGGGAGCTCTTGCACTTTGCATAGTACACAATGAGAGTGTTTGTGAGTGTGTGTGGGTGAGTATACCCCCTAAGCACCCCCCTAGCTTGCTTGGGTCGACCCCCCCTTGTAGCTCATGCTTGAAGCTCATTGGACCCCTCCAGGCCTAGCCAATCACAAGGAGGAGCCATTACAAGCAACATGGGTAGCCTTGGGACAAGTGTCCCCCTTTCCCCTTTGAGAGAGAGGACTTGATAAATGCAAAAACAATTAGATAATTCAAGTAATTTATCATTGGACCCCTTTGAAGCCTAGCCAATAGGCTTCAAGCAACACATGAAGGTAACATGGGTAGGGACCTGACATGTGTCCTTGCTGCCTCTTCAAGCTGGGGCTTCCCTTGTGAGTGTGAGTGTGTGTTCTCTCTCTAATCCCTAGGAAAAGGGCTCGCCCCCCCTCTTGTAGGGATGCTTTTGACTTTAGGAGCTCAAGCACCTTAGTCATCAAGCATGACAAAGCACTTGGACTAGGGGGTATTCCCACAAGCATCTCAAGGCACCTCAAGCACCTTAATCAAGCGGCAAGTCAAGCACCTCAAGCATGGAGTAAGTCAAGCACCTCAAGCACCTTAATCAAGCACCTCAAGCAGGACAAACAGCTCAAGCACGACAAGCACCTCAAGCAGGACAAACACCTCGAGCTTGGGCCGGGTTCCCACCTCAAGCTCAGCCCTAGCTTACCTAAGGTCAAAGGACTTTTACACACATTATTGGAGGTCTTCAATGAAGCTAACCCTAAGGTCTTATGCTCCATTGGTTAGCCTTGCTCTTGATAGACCATCTCCCATTTGGGCCCCTTTACTATTGGCCCCGTGTTGAGATAGATCTATAAGCACATATCTATATCTTAACACGTGTTCCCATTTATTCTCCCACATTAAGTGATCAATTTAATATGAGAAAATCATTTGGGTTGGTTAGATATTAGATTTTATGACATGCAAGGCAGGCCAGAGACAGAAATAGTCATCACCAAAAAAGTTGTAGCAGATGCACTAGACCTCTCCAACAAGGGGGATAGTGTAACTAAAAGAAGAGATGATGTCAAGGTGTACACTGAGAAGAAAAGTAACTACACTTTTGAAGATATTGCGAACCCAAAAGTGGCAATCATGAGTGAGTTGTACAACCAATACTTCCATATGTGTACGAAGCGGCCACAAAAGTACAGAATGCCGCCAGGAGCAATTGCCACGACATTCACTTGGGCAATGATGAAGAGCACTCCAAAGCTAATAAATTATGCAGCATATATACATGACAACCTAGTGAAGATGGGTAACAAGAAGCCCACATATATTGTGCCAGGAGAACTAATCACTAAGGTGATTATGGGGCATTGCACGCAAAAGGAAGATGGCCCGACCCCGCATCACAGAACGACTGGCTGAGGCTCAAAGAAGACAAGGAGGAGGAACAGCCCAAAGCACCAAGGGTTGCCACAAGATTGAAAAGACGGCTAGAGCCTGTTCAAGAAGAGCAGCCAGAGAAAAAGAAGGGAAAGAAAGAATTTGTCCAAGTGCCAAAAAAAGAGACAAAGTCACAAAAAGCGGCAAGACTAGAGAGGCTGATGGAGAGCTTTAGAGTAGAAAGGGCCCTTAAAGGCGATTTGAGTGAACTCTAGAAGCCGTCTCTAGAAGAAATGTCGGGATCATCCCAAAGGGTGCAAAGGGACAGATTCGAAGATTACATTAAAAATTTTGAGATTCTTGATGCCACATCAGAAAATATTCCACATGTACCTTTTACAGAAGAGGAAGTGGAGCAAGTACGACAAAAACTGCTAGACGAGTAGGAGGGCCAAGAGAGAGAAAGCAAGACAAAGGCATACCGAGATTTAAAGAAAAAGCCTACATCTCTACTGGCCAGCCCTGAGTCCAGCCCACCACCCTCACCACCTCCTCGCAGCCCTCCACAAGAAGATAAAGAGAAGGAAGACAAACACAAAGGCCAGGAAGAGTCCAAGAAAGAACACGAAAGCCAGGAAGAGTCCAAGAAAGAACAAAGCCAGGAGAGGGAAGAGGTTAAACCCAAGAGTGAGAAGCCAAATCCACATGAAGCAGACAACACATTTCTGGACCTGCTTGCTGCAGGATACATAAAAGAAGAGGCTGCCACAGTCGCATTCGACTTGGCAAGCACAGAGCCTAAGGAGCAAATGCAAAGCATCAGGTTAGTAGAACTAAAGGAGATGGCCACAGATACAGTGGACCTGCACCCGCCCTCCAATGATTGGGATGTGGTGATGACAAAGTTAACCGGGTTAAGAGCGCAGTCCATGGCCTCAGAAAGTGAGATGGCAACTCTCAAGGCCACTGAAGTGAAGATAAAGTTGGAAGTAGACTCTTTACAAATACAAAGGCAGAAAGAGAGAGAAGCGGAGCTACAAGCCAGTCTGGCAAAGGCATTGCAAAGATGCCAGGAAATGGAAAAAGAAAATCAGGCAGCAGCCCAAAGAATGCAAGGAGTCGAAGAGGAGTGTAAGCAACTCAGCAAATCATTGATAGATGTAGAGAGGGAAAGGGATAACCTGACCCTACAGCTGGCTGAGGGGTCCAAAGAAGTTGAAGCAATGCAAAACGTCAAAGAAAAGGCGGAGTTAGATCAAGAAGCCAGCCAGGATGAGGTCCTTGAGCTCAAGGACTAGCTTAAAGTGAAAGATCAAACCATCCAGAGGCTATGGGCATCTCCTACCAGAGTCAGAGCTACTAGCTCGACTCACATCACTACGGAAAGCCAAATTTATGAAGAACAGATGAAAGAACTTCAGAAAGAGCTGACTCTAGAGAAAAAGCAACGATTGATGATGGCAGAAGGGTCAATTGTTATGCAAACACGCATGGAAGAAGAGAAAAAGGCAATGCAAGATGAGCTAGAAGTTATCTAGAGAAAGCTCGAGGAGGCAGAAAAGGTAAACGCCAAATTAAATGACCTCCTCGTGAACATGGGAGAAGAAACCGAAGCGGAGAAATAGACGCTCCTAAAGCAGATAGAAGAGCTAAAAGGACAGCAAGCCGAAGAGCAAGAAGGCACAGGGCCAGTGGCCACTGAGGGTATAGATTTAGAAAATGTGGCAGATCCTGTGGACACACCTATGCAAGAGGAAATCCTAGTAGGATCCTCTCAAAAGCCACAAGATCTGACAAAGGAAGAGGAAGAAAAGCTGCGTAAAGCAATAGAGGCGGAGATTAGAGAGACGACTAAGGAAGCCTTGGAATGGGAGTAGAGGGTTTTCAAATCCATGACCATCCAGAAGATTGACGCCTGCAACCTCAGGCACGAATGGCTTCAACCCTCTCTCCCATATCCTTTGCTAAAGTATGAAGCCGCCACCATCAATAAGAGGATTAGAGAAGAGCCGACAGTGCCACTCTACAACGCAGATATCTCCCAACCGGAAGGGGGCAGGTTAATAGTTGACTTCTCAGCCAAAATGGAGGAAGACGTGGCTGACAAAGTACCCACAGTATCTAATCCATTTGGTAGAGGCACCCAAAAACATCAGAGACAATCTAAGCATTTGTCCTCTACCAAGGATCAGGATGTGGAAGGCCTAGGAGATATTACAAAGGAGCCAACCCACTTGGCTGAATTATCCTAAGCTGCCGGGCTTGAAGGCAGGCGAGAGAATAAGTGTCCAATACATGGTGAAAACCCTAACGAGAGCCATTAAATTGTTCACTGGCTCACTTGACCTTACGTGCATCATGATGAGGAAAATCTGCAAAACTCTTTTAGCAGTATTTGAGACATTCAAGCAAGTCCAGGTGACAGACAGTATCTTCTTCTTCCAAGATACTTACAGATGTGCCTATGATCTGTCTGGTCAACCTTCTAAGGAGGTGATACATGCGTTGTATCAAAGGATAATGTTTCTGCCATCCTATCACCTCCAGGCCTTTGAAGAAGCATTCTACACCGACTTCTTTATCGCAAACACTGATATTTTCGACCCAACAATGATGAATCTACATGCAAGATATGAATCGCTGATCAAGATGTGCGAAACCATACTAATAGCCGTTTTTCGGCTCTCCATAATTGCCATAGTAAGTTACTCCACCCTACCAAATTCACCCAAACGCTATGGCTATCCCTACCATTTCACTGTACATAGGCGTGTGTGAGTTAGGGGGCTTTTCCCATATCTTCTTAAAAACCCTCAGCTAGCTAGTCACTGGGCTAGTTGAGCCAAAAAAATAAAAGTATATTATGGCTTCTTTGTGTGTAAATATTTCATTGTATATATGGCCTAAATATAGGGATTTTTAATAATTATTTTGGTATTTTATTTAAATATTTCTACTTAGGTGTGTGTCTTATTAAACCTATATACACCTTCTTTCATCCTCTTACACCATAAGTACATTTTTTGCCAATATGTACATACTCTAACCTTATATTTTTCCTTTATACAAATCACTCCCACATTTTCACCCTCACCCTCGTGAAAATAAAAAATTGATTTCTACTCATTGGTCACGTTTATTATATTATTTACTTGCATACCTTTTCCTCTTTCACCCAAAATAATTCAAAGAGGGACCATATCATATGATTCCAATATCTTTCCATATCCATAACTCCTCCATATTTTTATTATTATTTTTACTCATTATTCTAACACCATGTGCTCATTGAGCTAAAGTCCATGAATAGTCCATACACTAGTCCCACCATGTATATATTTTTTTATTCACCAATAATCCTCCTCCATGCATGGGTCAAGGGCAACTTGGATGCTTTGTATTATGATATGACAAAGGAGGGGCTCACTCTTGGATGCATTGTACAAATTCAACAAAGGAGGGGGCCACTAAAAGACTTTTGCAGGCATAAAAAAGGCTTTTTGGTGAGAATTTTGGTACCTATCCCCACTCCTAGTTTGGAGTGGTGGTCAAATGAGAAAATGTAGCCCACGCTCTGAATAATCACCTCAAATTTTTTCATGATTTTTGGAGCTACCAGCGGTGAGATATGATTTTTTGAGTGGACCCCAGTCTGCCCACTTTTCTCACAAGTAGCCCATAGTCTTCTCTCACCTCTTTCCACACTTCTACACACACACACACACACACACACACACATTCCTCTCAATCCCTCACTCAAACCTGCACCTTCAATGGTTTTTCTCACCTTCTTCACCATTAACCTCCCCTCTTACTTCCATAGCTCTCATATGAGCTCTCCATGTACATACACCATCTCTATGCCTCTCTCTATTATCTCCAAAGTACAATTCCATCTTAACCCTTATATATATACATAAATTCAGCATGTGTACCATGCTTAACCTCTGCAAATCAAGTAGCATACAAAACGCCACAAAATATGACACCTTTCAATTCGATGTTCATGATAAATGTCATACTATGTGTGGAATTCTTGATTCCTCCACTACATGTTGCATGAGAATTAGGATGGATGGGACATGAGTTTTCGGATAGACTAGAACAACTAACCCAACTAGATGAGTTGAAGGTTGCAGCCATCTATGCACAAAAATGGCAGATGAAAGAATTCTATGACCAACACGTGATAAACAAGGAGTTTCAAAAGGGTGACTATGTATTGGTCTATACCTTGAAACAACACTCCAAGAAGATGAAAAAGAAAGGTAACTGCCCATTTGTGATCAATGAAATATCACCAATTGGTACCATCCAGCTTGCAACACTAGAGGGAGAGGTAATGTCTAATTGGATCAATGGATGTAGATTGAAGAAGTACCATCAACCTCTCACTGCAAAAATGTTGGGGAAGATACATGAAGCAAAACAAAGGAAACAGAAGGCTCAAGCAATTAAAGAACATGCACATGATGAAGCTCGAAAATTGTGTATTTTGAAACACAAGAAATGACAAAATATAGCTCTACTACGGCAAGCTGCAACTCCTTCTCTTCCTATTACACAACAGTCCAAATTGAGCAAAGTTGGCTTGGAGGAATAGATGTACGAATGAATGTCCAACTAGCCAATGGAATGACCAAAAGAGCACTTGTAGATACTGGGGCCAATTAAATATTTTTTTGTAATTTTCTTACCTTTTTAACATAATAATGATTTTAAAAAAATAGAGCCATGAAATTTGGATTCAAGTTTTGAAAGCAAACACCAAACCTACAAAGCAAGAGCTTCAAGCATGTCAAATATGGAAATATTTTGCACATGTCAAAATTTGGGCCAGCTTAAAGTGGACCAAAATTGCAGAATCATGACCAATTAATGGCAAGGTGCTCAAATAACTAGCCATCTCAGTCGTAGGTGGTATGACATGCAAAAGGTGGGCAAGTAAGGTAAGTATGCACAATGCACTTAGGACAGTCGAGGCAGATATAGGCAAAATGGCCAAATCAAGCCTCATTTTCAGACAATCACTTTCAAAAAGAGAGAAAGTGAGAGATCTTTTTGACCAATCACAACTGCTCATCGATTTTTTGCTTGCTATTGCCACACCAGACATCCACACTACACCAAATTTCACAGATATGATCCTTGCCAATCAGTGCATGAGCAGCTGTGATTGGTCAAATATGCATACAAATGCTCACAATAACAGAATTGATCAAATCCAAGACGAGATTTTGGGTATCTGTCAAAGTAGATTAGGGAGGGAAAACCAAATCCAAACTCACAAACAAGCTCATGGGGAAGTTCCAAATCCATAGCAAAATTCAACCATGCAATCACAGTCTCGAAATGGGAGGAACATGGATCTCGATCCATGACCCCGCACCTCCAATTTCAAATTAGAGTGGTGCAAAAGCATGCTGGTGAAAGTTCCTACTTACTACTGAAATCACTGAATTTTTTTGCTTCTGAACATGGATCGTGATCCATGACCCCAATTTGCCCAAACTAGAAAGTTTTTGGTGTAAAACAATTTGCAAATGCTTTGATAAATATGCCCTAAAAAATTTGTGTGAAACGAACATCAAAACAACCAAAAATCAAGTCAAATCAGAATTTTAGTCACCAAATGGTCATTTTGACATGAAAAAAATGGTCCAAACTTGGAAAAAAGTGCATTATTAGCTTGGCAAACATGCTAGGAACCCTATCCACAAAGTTTTGTCAAATTTGGGTGATGAACATGGATCGTGATCCATGACTCCCACAACCATAAATTTTCAAATTGAAGTGCAAAGTGTGTGGGCAAGCTGGGAAATGTGCTATGTGTCATCATTTCAAATTTTGGGCATATAAAATGCTTCATTTGTCAAAGTTCAGCAATATCAAAGAATTAGAGACTGAAAGTGTGTTTGGGTCTAAGCGCAAAGTTATGGAAACCTTGTGAACTTTTGGCAACACAAGAAATGCTAGAGAATGCCAGGAAACTTTGGTCCAAACTTGCCAGGGAAACTAACAAGTTCAAAGATCCAACTGGGCTAAAAATCAATAGATGGCTAGGATTTAGGCAATATTTCAACCCCAAATCATCAAAAGAGCCAAATGACATAGATTGATCACCACCAAGGATCAAAATTGCCAACCAAAACCAAATATGGCAAAGTCGCACCAAATTGGGCCATAACTTGGGAAAATGGGAAAACTTGCGAGAAACTTGTCCAAATTTGAAAATAACTTCACTAGTGTGTTAGGAAATGCTATAGGAATAGGTACTTCAAGTTTCACCTCAAATGGCTGTTGAACATGGATCGCGATCCATGACCCATTGCAAGCTGTCATGACCAAAATCATACCAGTAGGTCCCAAATGCCAAAGATGACCCAACCGTAAAATTTCAAATCATTTGAACTTCAAAACCATTGCCAAAATACCAAAATTTTCTAAGTCTGCAAAAATTTCTAAAAAGTGGCATGAAATTCCAACCAATGATCCAAATCCAAAAAGAAGAAGACCATAGCATCCCTAGAGCATGCTTTACCAGATGGTATCACGAGAACTTCAAAATGTGTTCCAACATGGATCGTGATCCATGACCCCCCTGAGCCAAAACTGACATGTACCCACATGGCCTAGTTCATTTTGTTGTCCTAGATACATGGGTGAAGTTTGGACTTTTTTTGATCAAGTTATGCTCATTTTTCATTTCATGGTCAAGTTTGCGTTTTTTTAACTTTTTTGACAAGTTTTTGGCCAATTTTTGCAGATAATTGAACGGTTTTTTGATGACAAAATTCCTCTTAGACAACTAAGGAAGAAGTGGGAAGCTCCACCCTACCAAATGTTGGAGATCTCATTAAATGAGAAAGCTCACATCTATGAGGAGGAGCTGGCAAAGATATCAACAAACATCTTTATTGGGAGATTTCAAGTAGTGGATGGTACCAAAGTAAAGAAAACTATCTTACCACGAGAGCTTTGGACATTGCACCAACAACAAGAAGTCATTGAGGGGTTCAAATGTCTACAAATGGACACCTTCCTCAGATTGCCACCATGGGGTGCCGATTTTCAGAGATCCCACGAGCTGATGATCTTGATTCAGTACAATGCTGAAGCCACATTAACGGACAAAGACGGGGAGACTATGAAGGTTTGGATGACCATATATCTTATTAACCAATCTCTACATCTAACTTCTGGAAAGCATAACCTGCTGCTCAAGACAAAGGCCATGGATAATGACAAAGCATTCGTCAAGCAGCAAGAGCACAAATTCATAGACAAGGACTTGGTCTATTCAGAGACGGAGTTACTACTGCGGATGATATCCCAACATACCAAAGTACAAAAGCCACCAAGGTACACAAAGCCAAATCTTCACATTGTAGTAGTAATGCCATTGGGGCTTTCTGAGCAAAGAATGGTCCACTGCAACTTGGGGAACTTCACCCTAGAAAATTTGGTCGAAGCCAACCTCAAGAGCAGTGAGAGTAACAAGACTTACATAAAGGGAGGGCCCGTGCTTACCAGGATAGCATACCAAGCCCTGGGGATGATTGTCCAACTACCATCAACCGTATCTCAAATTGATCTCTTTCACAAGTTTGAAGGAGAGGATTTGGGAGCACATCAGAAGGGGAAGAGGAATACACACACACACTCACGCCACCATAGCCACACACACTCACAACTTGGAGGAGGAGAGCCAACACACAGTTCCCTCTATCTTCTTCTCTATACAATATGCACTAAAGCACAATATACACTAGATTTAGTGTTAGTGGCTCACACAACTATATAGCTATACACTTAGGGTTAGTAGCAGTTGGTGATGGGCGGCCCGACCACATGGCCATTAAACCTAACATTCTCCCACTTGATGGCCAATGTGGGAGACCATAAGAATGGAAGAGAATCACTCTTCACCCAATGCCCATCAACTCACGACAGTACTGAAACTGATGGTTGAAGAAATTCTTATTGAGTGCATCCACTATGTTCTCTGATGTAGGAATCTTCACTAAATCAAGGCTCTTGTTTTCTAGGCATTCATGACTGAAGTGATAACGCACATCAATGTGTTTTGTTCTGGAATGAAACATTGGATTCTTAGCCAAGTCAATAGAACTTTGACTGTCACAATGAAGAACTGGTGTACATTGCTCCAATCCAAGATCCTTCACTAGGCGAGCAAGCCAAATAGATTTTTTGCAGGCCTCACTCAATGCAACATACTTTGCCTCTGTAGTGGAAATGGATGTACAGTCTTGAAGAACTGATCTCTAAGAACTAGCGGAACCAACAAATGTGTAGATCCAACATGTTGTTGATTTACAACTATCAACATATCCTGCATAATCATTGTCTACAAATCCCTTAATGGATAATTCTCCATGACCATATCATAATTGTCTATCTGCTGTGCCACTTAAGTATTGACATCATCCCAATGCTTTTTATCATGGTTAGACATAAATCTACTGACAACTCCCACTACATGTGCAATGTCAGGTCTCGTAGTCACCATCATGGCATACATGAGACTACCACAAGATGAAGCATAAGGAACCTTAGCCATTGCAGCTTTTTCCTCATCAAATTTGGGACAATCGTTCTTGCCAAGCAATGGGGTACTCAATGCCTTCCACTTCTACAAGTTGAAACACTCAAGAACTTTATGCACATAATCCTTCTAAGATAAGTATAACAATCTCTTCTTACGGTCTCGAGTAATGCGGGCCCAAAATGTGATTTGCATTTCCCAAATCTTTCATGTCAAATCGAATCTTCAACTTCATTTTGAGGTCAGAAATGTCCTTGTTTGAAGGATCAGCAATGAGCATGCAATCGACATAAAGAATAAGCATAATTAGTTGTCCATTGGGTTGTCACTTCACGTAAAGACATGGATCCTCAATATTGCGCTTATAGCTTTGGGAACGCATAAATGCATCAAAATTTTGATACCATTGTTTGGATGATTGCTTCAAGACATAGAGACTTTTCAAAAGCTTACAGACTAAATGTTCCTTGCCCTTTAGCACAAAACCTTTCTAGTTGATGCATATAGATCTCCTCATTGAGATCTCCATGTAAGAAAGTTGTAATGACATCCATTTGCTCAAGCTCCGTATCTTTAGTGGAAACCAAACCAAGCAACAATCTCAGTGTCATCATCTTGACCACCACTGGAGAAAACATTTCTTGAAAATCTATACTATATTCTTGCTTGAAACCTTTGGCCACTAAACAAGCTTTGTACTTCTCAACACTGGATGCAATCTTCTTCTTGTAAACCCATCTACAAGGCAATACTTTCCTACCTTTTGGCAATGGAACCAATTCCAACAAGTTTTGCTTTTTTGAATACTAGACAACTCCCTCTTCATAGCATGTTCCCAATAAGCCTTATCGTTGGCTAGCATGGCTTCTTTGTAACAAGAAGGCTCACCACTATCTTCCAACAAAACAAAATCCATGCCTAGAAAAAACCATTCTGGCGGATGTGAGACTCTTTGAGATGACATTGTCCTCGGCGGCTAATCAGAACTCATACGAGCCTGTGTCGCAATTAGCTCTACAGTTGTTTGTAAAGGAGGTGATACATCGAAAAGTGTCACTTTTCAAAATCAACCTCTTTCACTGGATGTCTATGCATCTTGGTCTCATTAAAGATAACATCACTACTACGGATTACTGATTGACTTTCCGGATCCCATAAACGATAGCCAAATTGACCATCTAGTCCATAGCCTATAAAGATGCATTTCCTAGACTTAGGATCTAGCTTAGCATGCAACTCTTTTGGTACATGTGTATAAGCCTCACAATCAAATGATTTGAGTTTTTCATAAGACAATTTGTGTCCTGACCATAACTCTAACGGTACACAAGATTGTAATGAAGCATGTGGTGATTTATTGATCAAATACATAGCAGTGTATATTGCTTCAGCCCAAAGTTCTTGTGGTAAATTCGCTTGTGATAACATAGACATGATCCTTTCTTGGATGGTCTTGTTAATTAGTTCGGAAATACCATTTTGTGCAGGGGTATAAGGATTTGTCACCTCATGCTTAATTCCCCTACTTAAATAGAAATCTTCAAACTCTTTGGAGACATATTTTCCACCATTGTCTGATCTCAAAGCTTTCAACTTATGTTCCACACTAGATAATAATTTCATGAAACAAGAAAATGTCTCATTTTTAGAATTCATGGCATAAACCCAAACATGTCGTTTTGCATTGTCAATGAATGTGTCAAAGTAGGACGCTCCACCATGTGATTTAGAAGGCATCGGCCCACATAAATCACTGTGCACAAGCTCTAAGCGTTTTTTGACTTTTTCAAAAGAATGTGTACGATGAGTCTGTGTTTGTTTTCCATATTGACAGTGCTCACAAAAAGGAAAATCTAAAACAATAAAGACGATAAGTAGCCCAAACAAGAAAGGATTTCCATTCCCTTATTTGACATATGACCTAACCGGCTATGCCACAAAGCAATGGTTGGCAGCTCGGTTATAGAAAGAACACTATTTTTTTCAGATACATAAAGAGGATATAATGAACCCCAACTTTTGAACCATGGGCTATAACAAGATGACCTTTAGCGATTCACCAAGATTGCTAGTGAAAAGTGACTTTGTAACCCACGTCATCAAGACGTCCAACTAAAATCAAATTGTGTGTCAGGGCTCGAACATGACGCACATTATGGATGATGAACTTTACGCCATTAGCCATCACCATGGCAATATCACCTATGCCCACAATGTCACAAGAGTAACTCTCACCAAGTATAATAGAGCCATTGGTTTCTTTGTATGTAGTAAACCAATCTCTATCAGGTGTGACATGCAATGAAGCGCCCAAATCACGAACCCATGTGTGGGACACCACCACTAACAAGTAGTTTAGCTCGCATAGAACTTTGTAAAGTCAAAGTTTCTTGTGCATCATAAAATATATCTGAATGTTTAGTCAACACATTAATGTCTTGTGCATCATTGTCATCTTGAACTATGTTCAATTCTTCAATCTTAACAGAATTCTTTATCTTTTCCTCTTTCACATCATGATCCTTTCCTTTGCCCTTGCCTTTATCACGCTTCCAAGCATGACAATCTTTATTTATGTGACCATACTTATCACAATAATGGCACTGTACATTGTGGCGGCCACGAGACTTTGATCTTCTTTTTGAGTCATCTCTATTGCCCTCTTTCTTGGATTCACGGTGCTAAGAACGACCTTTACGCTGTTTATCATCCTTTTGCACATAATGAGATTTTCCATGATGCGAGCTACCCATAGTCTTTTTACACATTTCCTCTGACAAAAGAGAACTAGTAACATCATTGTACACTAGTGTACCATTAGGAGAAAAATTACTGATAGCTGTGCAAAAGATAGCCCATGATGGTGGTAGCGAACAAAGCAAGAAGATTGCTTTCATCTCATCATCAATGTCAATTCGTAGTGCACGAATATGGGCAAACAAAGAGTCAAAGTCATTGATATGACTAGAAACACTGGCTGACTCCTTCATGCAAAGGTAAAAGAGTTTTTGCATCATGAAAACCTTATTACTAGCCGTATCTTTTTCATAAGTGTTGCATAGATTTTGCCATAAAGCATAGGTAGTATCACATTCTAACACTGAAAAGTATACTGACTCGGCAAGGTGTAGTCTAATGGTAGACCTTCATAGCTCATCAAGATCTTCCCACTGAAACTGAGTCAAGTTCATGTGTTCAGTTTGTGCCGCATAGTTAATAGGAAATTTTTGTTTCTTTTGGACAAGCACATCTTGCATTTTGGTTTTTCCAAAGCTGAAAATTAGTGCCATCGAACTTCTTTATGTCATAGATATCACGCTCCTTGATAGTAGACATTATGACAAGTCCAAAAGATTCTGGGAAAATTTTGGTAGAGTCTCCTTTGTATTTGGGACTATATCAACCAAAATCTGAGAGACAAAATGACTAATATGTCAATCAAAATGCATAAAGAGGGCAATGCCACTCACAAGGCATACAATATAGAGAGAAAATAAGGCGCATAAACTGTCACACTAACCATAGAATGTTAAGTATGGAACCTGATCTACCCCTTGTAATTTTCTGTGTTAAAAACGCACATTTGTAAGGCTCCCATTATGAGGAGAATCCATCGTGCGTGAAGAAAAATAACTCGCCGAAAAATAAAATCACTCGCTAAAAACCAAAATTTTAACACCACTGGAATATTCCTTTTCGTTGGAATATTATGGCCGGCTAGCGGCCGAAAAGTGGTCGGAAAATGACCGATCGCTTGGCCAGTGGTCGGAAGTCAATGGCCGGTGGCCGAATTAAAAAGCGGACTTGTCTTCAAGGGCGGCCATATATGGGTGGATTGGAGGGTCCGATTTGGACTTATCTACACAAGGGCGGCTACACATGGTTGCCTCTCATGAGAGAGGGCAGCCCTTTTGGCCTATAAAAGGAGGCCATTTCTACACACATTTCACAGTGTGAAGTTGATGCAACAAGGTGGGTGTGAGGTGGTGAGAGTGAAACAAGGTGGGAGCTCCAAAAGGGTATAATCCCTTTCTAACCTACTTCTTGTTTTGAAGTACTAAAGCTATTGAGTGGTTGCTTTCCCGTGGACGTAGCCCACATTGGGTGAACCACGTATATCGTGTGTACTTCGTCTCTCTCTCTCTCTCTCTCTCTCTCTCTCTCTCTCTCTCTCTCTCTCTCTCTATAATCTCTTGTGTGTGTAAATTATCTCTCTCCATTAAGTAATCTATTCAATTATCTACTTAGCTACGTCATATTTCCTAACATAGACCGCCCACTTGGCATCAAGAGCACCTATCCCACTCCATGCATGTCCTATGGTGAGCTCACATAAGGGTAACTCCAGCTACATGTATCACTGAAGGTATCTCCACATTTGAGAATACCACAGCTCAAGAAAACCTCTCTCAACAGAGGATATGCAATAAACATATAGCCAAGTCTCAGAAATGGCTATTTTTCGGACCAAGTCTCAGAAATGGTTGGGACTGCCGTATAAGTCAAAAGTGGCACCATATAGAGTGTACAAAGGCAATATCCACAAATAACTTACAAGATCCGATAATCCTCTCAAATAGGTGCCAAAAGCATATGCATACATGAGTTGAACATGCTCACAAATCAATCCAAAAAACTACACGCAAGATGCGGTAATCGATGAACCTAGAGAATGCCTATCAAATCTCTCCCAAAATCGGCAAGTTGCACCAAACCATAGTTTCAAGCTGCACCAAATCACTGGCATAAAGTGTAGCCAACTCAAGCATCATTGAGCATCTCCATGTCAAGGCATAACACAAACTGCAACAATCAATGAGCATAAACCACTCAACATAATGCAATATCAAATGGCAACAAATGCAATCAATGCTAGAAACCTATGGACCAAACGGGAGATTTGTCAATCAACCAGGCTGTCCACACATGCATACATCCACTCTAAATTGGCTAAAGATTCAGCTCTCCAAAGCTTTCTATTACCCTAATTTGAAGCCTTGATTTAAGCTCCAAAATACGTACCTGTGCAAAATGCACAGTTGTTGCAAAAAAAATTGTGATCAAAATTAGAAGCCCTAAAATTTTGATGTCCCTCATTATTTTTCTAGAAAGCTTTGTAATTATTTGAGAGCCTCTAATTGTAAATAGATAATTTCAAAGCCAATTGTACCTACTTTGAGTTATGAAGTTTGTAAATGAGTCTGAGCCATATAAAGACGGTTGTTGGCCAAAAAATCCCTAGGTATAAAGCTCATTTTTGTAAGTGGGAAAAGGACACTTATCATTATCACAAGGTTTTATGAGTTTTGGAGCGTACGAATGAGAGCGCCTAATCTCATGTGCTTGTAATCAATCTTTCTTAAGCTTTGGTAATTCAATTTTGATTCTAAAACTTGCATTGTGTTCCTTGTCTACCGCTCTTTCTTTTCAGTGTAATCATTTTCAATTTCATTGTGATTCATGACTATGCATTAGTGAGATAAATCGGTTGTTTTGAGTACTTTAATGGTTGTTTTTTGATGTTTCGACCATAGGAGAGTGTTCTTAAAACATAGGGTGACCTTTCTGGTATGTTTTGTTGAAATTTTTTGGACCTTGATCACGATGGATCGTGATTTTGGTACCTCATTGAATTTCCACCAAACTTGGTAGGATTGTGACTTAGGTGTCTTAGCCCTCCTCGTAAAGTTCCATAGCATTTATAATTTTTTTGAGTGCCGAAAAGTTGTGACAACTGAGTGTGGTGACATAGGGCATAGGCATTCTTCCAGGTTTGAGGATGATGGATTTGCTAGTGCAAGAGATGGCTTTGTTTCGTAGGTTCACTTCTTGAGGTTGACACCCTCAAAGATTCTTCGTGCCCCATCCGAGTCGCTTCCTTGAGTATTGGCATTATGTTAGTGCCAGATAGCTATGTTGCAGACGCCTGTTATGGCAAACCGCTAACATGCTTTCAATGACCATGTAGGCAGAGTTCCCTATTGCAATGTCAAGCACTCGCATGGAGATCCTATCCCTCATAGATGTGCCTTTGTGGTTCGTTCAAGTGCCATGGAGATGTTGTTCCAAGATGACGTGGTGAGCTTACGCCTCACCTCGAGGGGTTTACTAAAAAATATGTGGAATAGCAGGTGAGTTCAGCAAAAGGGGTTAATTTCTCCTGTGAGCTTACAAAAAATATACATATAAAAGGGGGTTTTAAATTGAAAAGGTTAAAATTTTGGTACATAAGGGGTCTTTTTATTGAGAAAAGTGGTACATAAGAGGTCTCTATATACCTCAAAAAATGTAGAATAGGGGGTTTAATAAATACCTTTTGAACTCACGTGCTATAAAAGATATCTATATAGTGACCCCCCTCGAGGCTTACGCTCACTTGCACTGGCACTAATGGTAGCCGCATCATTGTCCCTACCGCCACTTTGATAGTCCAAAATATCTGGTGGCCAACTGATCTAATGAAATGGAGGGGGGGGGGGGGGAGAGAGAGAGAGAGAGAGAGAGAGAGAGAGAGAGAGAGAGAGAGAGAGAGAGAGAGAGAGAGAGAGAGAGAGAGAGAGAGAGAGAGAGTGAGAGAGAGATTGAGTTGCACTTGTGCTAAAGGATCTAAGAAGAGGCCAAAATCTACATGCAGAACACACAAATCTTGGGCTCATCCAGACCAATCTGTTTCAATACTATCAAGTTCATCCTCACAATCCTCATTGGCGTCATCAAGAAATGAAACATTAGAAGGCCCTAATTCATGTGTACCAACCCAGAGCTCTACATAGGGTGTCTCTTCATCCAGCATAGCATTTGATTGCAAAGCATACAAGTGGCCTATTTCACTTTGCTTTCCCCACCACATCTTTGCTTTGTTTATTGATATGGGTCTCCACTACTTTGGCTTTTGCGACGGCAGAGTTTGCCATCATCTCGATCTTGGTCTCAAGCTAAAGTGCACTTTAAGGTCCCAATTTTCCTCAAGTATCTTGTCAAGGGAGGCTTGGAGACTCTTGAGTCAGTCATGCTAGCTTGGAGCCACAAGGATTGAAGCAAATTATGGATTGTTGGCAAGTGGGGGTGCAGTGGTGTGAGAAGCTTTGCACTTCATTTTGACTCTTGCCCATCTCCCATGGGGGAGACGTCGGTAAATTGCTAGGGTTTCTTCTTTGCCTCTAGGGTTAGAGAGAGAGAGAGAGAGAGAGAGAGAGAGAGAGAGAGAGAGAGAGAGAGAGAGAGAGAGAGAGAGAGAGAGAGAGAGAGAGAGAGAGAGAGAGAGAGAGAGAGAGAGAGAGAGAGAGAGAGAGAGAGAGAGAGAGAGAGAGAGAGAGAGAGAGAAATATAGACAAAGAGATAGATAGAGAGAGAGAGAGAGAGAGAGAGAAAGAGAGAGAGAGAGAGAAATATAGACAAAGAGATAGATAGAGAGAGAACAATATATGTGGCTGGCAGAGGAAAGTGTCTAGGTCTAAGTCATGGCTAAAAATGCGAGGGAAGCAAGTTCAGACGCGACCAAAAACTAAGCACGCTAGTAGTGTGTGGTACTCAGACTTTTGAACTTGAAGTGAGCATAATGTGGATAGTCAATTTGACTCTTCTCCATTATCCCAACACCCTATCTTGCATTGAAGGGAGTGGGAGCTAAGTTGAATGGTTGTGATAGTGTGTATCGCTGACAAGGGCAAAGATTCAAGCATATAAGGGTGAGTATGGTTTCCTCTTTCAACAAAAACTATGGTTTTGTAATTGGAGGGAACATGGGTGGTGTAAAGCGTGACCCATCGGATTTCTCCTAATCCATAATACATTTGCATTGTAGAAAAGCTTCATTCGCTTTGGAGTCTATTGCAGCTTCATATAGCAAGTGTAATGCATCCCATCTCCCAAACCACTTCTTTATGTCTTGCATCCTTGTAAAAAGGCTCTACCTTGTAAATGGGTTTACAGGTATAAGATGACCGCTCATGATAGTCAGCCAAAGTACAAAGCAAGGCTTGTTGCCAAGGGCTTTAAGCAAGAACAAGGCATTGACTTTGATGAAGTCTTCTCTCCGGTGGTCAAGATGACTACATTGAGATGCTTTCTTGGATTGGTTTCCATATTAGATTTGGTGTTGCACCAAATGGATGTCAAGACAGCGTTTTTGCATGGTGATTTAGATGTGGAAATTTACATGCAGCAGCCAGAAGGGTTTGCTGAGAAAGGCAAGGAAGATTTGGTATGCCAGTTGTTGAAGAGTCTTTATGGCTTAAAACAATCGCCGAGGGCATGGTACCATAAGTTCCACAAGTTTATGCTTTCTCAAGGCTACAAACGTAGTGAGTTCGATCACTGTATATATACAAAGAAGGCTAAGGATGGTAGTTGGCTAATCCTTATTTTGTATGTGGATGACATGTTGATTGCTGGCAAGCACTTGGAAGAAATTTCAGCTTTGAAGTCAAGGATGGAAAAACCGTTTGACATGAAAGACATGGGTGAGGCAAGTCATATACTTGGTATGCACATTGAGAGAGACGGATCAAAGAAGTTGATTTGGTTATCTCAAACAGAGTATATTGACAAGGTTTTGCAACTTTTCAATATGGAGAAGGGAAAGGCATTGAGTGTTCCATTGCCACCATCTGTGAAACTTAGCAAACAAGATTTTCCTGTGTCTAAGGAAGAACAGGATGAAATGGATAAGATTCCATATGCTTCTGCAGTGGGTAGTTTGATGTATGCAATGATTGCTACTCGTCCAGACATTGCATTTGCAGTGGGAGTAGTAAGTCGATACATGTCAAACCTAGGCAAGAAACATTGGGAGGCAGTGAAAGGAATATTGAGATACCTGAAAGCTACAAAGAGTATGCGTATATGCTATGGGAGTCAGGAGCTAAGTGTAAAGGGTTTTACAGACTTGGATTATGCAGGTGACTTAGACAACCGAAGGTCTACGTCAGGGTATGTCTTTACATTGGCTGGTGGAGCAGTATCATGGCGTTCTAGATTACAAGATTGTGTTACTCACTCTACTACAGAGACTGAATATGTTGCAGCATCAGAGGCATGCAAAGAATCAATTTGGCTTAATCGACTAGTAACAGATTTGGGAATCAAAGAAGAGATGCCTGTGTTATATTGTGATAGTCAGAGTGCTATACAATTGGCTAGCAATCCAGTTTATCACTCAAAGACAAAGCATGTGGATGTGAAGTATCATTTCATTAGGCAAATGCTCGAGGATAAGAAAATTCAGCTTGTCAAAGTTCACACCACAGAAAATTCCGCTGATCTACTTACAAAAGGACTTCCCTCAGAGAGCTTTGCGCATTTTCGCAAGCAGTTAGGTGTAGGGTAGTACATCACTTCTCTACATCTCTTGTATATTAGCTTGTATAGTAGCTTCTCTCACACTTAAAGTACCACATTGGACTTTAAGTGGGAGGTTGTTGGGGTATAAATCCCAATGTGGTCGCCCAGGTAAGTGGGCGGGCCGCCAGGTATGTACACATATTCTTTTGTTAAAAACCTAATAAGAACTCACTATGCTCTACACATTACTGTAGAGCGAGTTCAACATATCGTCGTGATCTTCTTCTCGCATTCTCTCTCGCGTCACACTTCCGCTCGTACTCCTTCAGTTTTGATAGTTCAAATGCCAAACCCTAGGTTTGATGTGTGGTTTTGAGTCTATCTTTTGTTTTGACGCCTTTTGACACAAATTTGCTCGATTTTTTCCAAAAGTGGATTTGAGGATATGTTTCCTTATATATGCACTATAGTCTAGGAATATTTCAAGTCAAGATATCACCATGGGAATATGAATTGTGATCAAATTAAGGTCAAATTAAGTTCACTTTGTATCATTAGGATCAACAGGATTACTATATGCTATGGTATCAAACGTTTTGGGTTTGGACCTCTAGATTGGAAATCATGTCAATTTTTGCACTTTTTTGGAGTACTTGAACAATTTTGGGATTTTGACTTAGGTTTTGATGTCCAAATGATGCGAGACTTTGGGATTAGACTATAAATAGCATGTAGATCAAAGTGGATAGGTTTTGGATCAAAATTTTTGGAAAGGTATATGGATTGCGATCCATGTTTGAAGAGATTTTGACCCCAAAATTGAACCACTTATAGATGAAGGCATTCTAGACTATCCTCAAAATCTTTTTGGATTTGCACAAGTTTTGGTCAACCAAAAGCGTAATCCTAGGGTTTATAGCAATTTTTGGCTATCTTCTATTGAAAGCCCCTTTGGCCACTTTTTTCCACTCTTTTTGCAAATTTGACTTTGCAAATATGTCTTTTTTAGCCAAACTGTCAGATGAGGTACATGGATCGTGATCCATATTCCACCTCCTTTTGACATGAAACTTTGTCAGCTTGTTGTCTCTGCTACCTAGAAGCTACTCCCAAAATCTTTTTTAATTTGGATACGAAAATGTCAAAAATTCCCAAATTTTGGTTAGACTGACTAATTTTAAGTGTTTTCTCTCAATTTTCTTCTTTTGAGTGTGCTTTTGACCACAATTTGATCCCAAACTTTGGTTTCAATTGATAAAGGTCAGTATCAATCACAGGGTCTCAATTCTAGTTCAATCTATCTCTAGGAGACATGGATTGCAATCCATGTTCCACCACAAATGAATCTACACTTTTCACAATGGCTAATCACTATTTTTCTGTAACTGATCTACTTGGTCTTTTGTGATTTAGATCTCAAAATCTCAAGATATGCCCAATTTTGTATTTGAAACCCTTCTTTTTGCGATTTTTGCTCTATCATCCAATTTTGATGTGAGTTTTGAAATTTTTTTGCAACCAAACTTCCTTAGAGAAATAGTTCACTGAAACCAAATGTCTGTGACAACTTTCCAACAAAGATGGCCTCTGGGTACATGGATTGGGATCCATGTTTCACCACAAATTTTGCTAAAAATTTCTAGTTTTTTCAGGCCCTTGAGTACCAGGTTTTAGATCATCTTTAGATCTCTACCATCAAAGTTTTATAATGAAAGAGTTATGGTTGTTTTTGCCCAAAATATTGTTTTCAGTCTTTTTTGTGCTAATCTTTTTAGTCCAATTTGATGGTAATGGTTTCTACTTACCCTACTTCTATGTGCTAGAACAAAGCATAAAACAAAAATGAACAAAACAATGCGGATAAAAGTCGTAACGAAAAATGGAACAACACTCTGAAAGTAATGAGAAAATCAAAGAATGAAATGCTTATGGCTATCTCACTCACAACTCTCTTTATCTCTTGAGAATAGATCTAGCAAGTCCCCGACTTCTAAACTCTATTAAGTATTATAACGTCGTTTAGCTACTTTGTTGCTAGTGTAAATGAAATGGAAAGACTAATCTTTGGACAATGAAAAAATACACACTAGATCACTCACCACCTATGAATCATTCCTCGACAATGACTCAAATGTAAATGATGGACGTTTGTAACATAGCTATGTGGCACTAACATACTAATGTCAATACTCAGGGAAGTGACTCGGATGGGACAGACTCCTTGAGGTTTCGAGTCCTCAAGAAGTGAACCTAAAAAGAAAACTCATCAACTCAACACGCAAATCAGTAACTCCCATATCAAAAAATTTGCCTATGTCATTTCTCAATACTCTAGGTCATCATGCCATTTTGATGACTAAATGGACACGGATCATCACAAAACTTTAAGCAAAGCTTTATTAGGTCTAAGGGGACATGTTTACAATGTCTGGTTGTGTAAGGACATCGGCAAGGCCGGACTAGACAAGGGCAAGGCCGGGCTAGGCATTGTGGAAAGGGAGTCCAACTAGGGCAAAGGGCCAGGGGCCATGCTATATAGTGGGTGGTTGGATGGTGGACTCCTAGGTTCTACTTCCCCTTGTCTTACACTGGTATCAGAGCTCAAGGGAAAAGGGGGAGGAAGAAGAAGGAGGCAAGGAGGAACTTGAAAGGCGAGCACTTCTTGCCATGGATCCTCTCTCTCTCTCTCTCTCTCTCTCTCTCTCTCTCTCTCTCTCTCTCTCTCTCTCTCTCTCTCTCTCGGGTTGTGGGCAAGCCCTCTTGCAAGGGAGGAGCTGCGAGGCCATGGGAAAGGGCCCTAAGCAGGAGATGGAGAAGATCTTGACTGTCATGGGCATGGCTCCTTAAGAGGCAAGGAGGTCAAAACTGAAAACCATCCTCTATGTGCACAGCCGCTTGCAGCGAGGGGGGAAGAAATTGAGCCCGTCATCAATGGCCGTGAGGGCATGCTTGACAGGTGCGCACCGCCATCCCAGGGAACTCCTGACACAGGGCCGGGGCGGGGCGATCACTACAAGGGGCACGATTCCCTCCACGGCAGTTGAGGCATCAGTTTCGCCATCGCTCACAGTAAGCTGCTATAAAAAGCAAATTATTTTGTTTTTTTCTTTTAGGGCATCCACTCCATGTTAAGAGGCAAGCTCCATGCGAAGTGCCGGGAGCAATGGGTTGTGGGCATACGAAGCATCATATTGCTCCAGCTTCATCACGGGACATCATCTTCAGCATCTGCAGACGAGCATTACCTTGTGCATGCAGTTCTTATGCAGAATGTGCATACACTTTTAATTTACGTCTCGACTCATGCACGAAGTCCAACACGGATGGTGACGGCCTTTAGACCCGCACACAAAAGAACTGTCTAGACAATGGTACGGATCATAAGAGAGATTACCTACAACTCAACTATGACCATAGTCAATACATTATGTCCTCAGTTTATCCGTCGACAATTGAAAGCCAGCCAAGGGCCTCGGTATGAATTCCGACTGTCCAAAGTAAGGCCAACATCAGCACATGATTGGCGACGCACGGCTTTGAATACACCGTATTCGAATACAAGAACGGAAACAAGGTAACCTCTTTCAATTTTGTTTTTATCAAGTTGATTACCCTCATGGTTTATGCAGGGCGGCAATGTTGCCTAGCAGTAATGGTCAATAAGGCTATGACTGGTATTGCCATGAGCAAGACTCCGTGCAAGGGTGCTAATGAGCATGGCCGGTGTAGTCCAATGTTGGGTTACTTCTTTCGTCCTATTTGCAGTTTCCCATCGGTATTACATTCGATTTTAGCGTCAACAAGATTGGTCGGTAGGGAGGAGCTTAATGAGGTACGTAGTCGATTTTGGTTTTATTGTCATCGGCATAACTGGTTACACAATTTTGGTCGTATCTCTACATAAGGTAATGTATGAGAATGGCGTGATGCACTTACCATGTATCTTTTAAATCATCAACCACGAAGTGATGTAACAAGAGCA
Source organism: Adiantum capillus-veneris (assembly GCF_014529385.1). Classification (NCBI taxonomy): domain Eukaryota; kingdom Viridiplantae; phylum Streptophyta; class Polypodiopsida; order Polypodiales; family Pteridaceae; genus Adiantum; species Adiantum capillus-veneris. The sequence continues at coordinate 110,134,925 of NC_140953.1, read as the reverse complement.
GGGCTGTCAACTGCTTATGAAGCATTTGACCTAGATGGAACATGCATCACCTCTATTGCATATATCTAACATGCATCAAAGGTAATGCACTTTTCTCCATTCCAAGCATAGGCACGGCCTCTGACATCACATAAGCACTCAAATTTTGTTGCATACATTAATGGCAACGGCTTATTTTTTAGTATCTCAAGGAGACAGGCACGGCCTATTTTTGGACTTTTTAAAGGCAACAAGTTGCTCGGCATGGCCGACTCTTTCTTACTGTTTCTTGAAGCTGACAGAGGATGCTTACCACACAATACTGGTCAATTTGTTGAACTGCCACATCCGTTGGCTATCAGCACAAACATATTTATATGAAGCAAGGCTTCCATTTACGACTCTTACATTAAGATTTTTCCCGTTTGGGGTATGCTATGAGCACACCCTCTTTTTTAATTTCTCCATATGCCTCCAGAATATTTCAGGCCACCTTCTGTGGCGGAACAGAGAGCGTTATGATCTACATTGAGCGAGTTTTTCTTCCGACATCTCCAGGCAACTGGTTAAAGCAAGATGACCAGGTTCGACCATATTCAATTTTGTTTATTTTTCCATGTTTACACATTTCATTTGGAAAATATTTTCGGTTGTGTAAAGCAAAGTGCTGTGATAATTTCGCATGAAGCAAGGCTTCACATGCGTGCCACGCTACTACCTATTGATTTGGTATCAAGGGCAAGTACAAAGACCATATTAGGTATTTTGGTAAAATTCTCACATTATGGGAATCTCCAAATCGACCGAATTCATGTAATTTGGGAATTTTCCACTTAAAGTGGGAAAAATTGAGGTGTGTGGCTAGTAAATAAAGTGAAAATCTCATAGGATTGTGGTGTTGATAAACACCAAAAGTCAAGAGGATGTACAACACATGGATTTGAATAATAACTATAAATTACATAAAACAAAGGAAGATACAAAAAAGATTTTGTTTACAAATTGACTAGTATAGTCACAATAGAAGCTCCACATAATTCTACTCCACATTTGATACCATATCTGAACTTTGATCCAAGTGTGGCTGATGTGCACGAGTGAGGCCTTCTTTGGCTTTTAGAGCATGTCTTTCTGGAATCTTTATTCTAGAAAATGGTCCTTCTTTGTTGGGTCTCCAGGACCAAACAATTGCATCTATAGTTTCCCACACTTGTGGGTCCTTATAGTTGACAGCCCAATAACCCTTCCAACAATTACTGTAAGCTTGACTATCTGTCATCCCACTTTTTCTCGCGCAAGGTGCCCAATATTGAATCAAGAGTTTTCTGTAGTTTGGTGATGTAGGCTCATTATCAATGTCAGATAAAGCCATTGCAAGCCACACTGGATAGATTTCTGTGTCACTTGGAACAAGCATAAGAAAGTCACCTTGGTGCACATCAGACATAGGGTCAAACTCTTCCCTTGGCTTATCTCGTTGAGGCCCACAAAAATGATCGTTCAACTCTTCAAGGCCTAGGAATCTTTCTGCTCCTTGTTGCAAATTCATTGTAGTGCTTTGTAGGTGAGAATATTCTTGAGTTTTTGGCCAAAACATTTCATACAAGACTCCCTCTGATATGATTGCTTTTCCAATCTCTTCAATTACCTTACTCCAATAATCTATCACGGGTCTATAATATCGCGGAATACTTGAACCATTCCCTAAATTTTTCCAAAATTTTATATAGTTCTTTAGCCCCAAAATGACTTCTTCGTGGGCCTTGACATACTCCGCCGTTTGTACTAGAGGTGGATCTCCATGTGGTAACATTGGCTTGCCTTCTGTGTCTGTTTTCCAAAGGCGAATACTTCCACTCCAACTTGATACACCTACATGTGCCTTATATTGCATCATTGGTGTCTCATCCTGCATAAAGAACCTGAACTGAAGCGGTTTGGAATGTCCAACAAGTATGTCTTGTCCATCACAAAGATAGCCATCACAATATTGCTTGAAATCGGGGATCTTTGTGAGAAAAAATGGAGCTGGAGATGAAGATGAGCTGTTTCGTAATGTATCCATCAAATGTGGCAAAGTATAGGTTTGTGTAACTCTCAACTTCTCTGAAAACCTACTAAACATGGCGTCTATGTCCTCATGTGTATGCCCAACCATTAAAAATCCCAGCTGGATGGTTTTGAAAACACCCCTTGCAACAAGCATTGACAAATAGGCAAATAAGTATCGATTTTTGTTTTCCCCTGCACAATTATCCAATTGTAGCAACAAGTTCTCTGGCAATCTGCGAAATGTTGACCCCAATTCCTCTTCTGCAATTTCTGACGACTGCACAATGGGCTCTTTTCCATCACTCAAGTTATGGTAGTCCAAAGCATCCCTTGAGTTCAAAGCATGTAGTAGTGAAATATTGCTCCTTGGAAGTCCATTTGTTACTAGATCACCAAGAGGATGCTTATCTATCCTCTCGAGGTTATGTAAACAATTAGCAATTGAGTCAATTGTAAGATTTGGATCAGCTGGCCACAAACCATTCAAGACAAAGTGTCCGTAATGACCTTCTCCATGTCCATGAGTGATCATGCCAATCAATGCCACCTGCAGATTATATCCTGAATCCACACCCTTGGGAACAATGCGTAATCTAGGAATGGCAGTCTTCTTTTGATCCATCTTATCATGGATTATGCATACATATTTTTGTGGTTGAGTTTCTGAATACGTGCGCCATGCATAATATAGGCTTCTGCAACTCTTTTGTTGTGCCATGTAAACTTCTCTCTCCCTCAAGATAAGAGCTCTCTCTTCAAGAGAAGGTTTAGCTTCTAACCTTGCCTTGATTGAGCTACAAATATTGCACTTAGAGAACTCACTCGTCTTTGTTAAAGTGACATGTGGGTACTCTTTGTTCCAAATTCTACCAAAAGAAGATTGGGATAGCTTCTTCTCATAGCCCATTTGGTCAAGTGTCGTGTTGATTTCACATAAAATATCCACTTGTTTGTATGTTGATGGAATCACCAATTGAGTCTCTCTTGAGCCATCTAGCAGTGTTCTACTTCTATGTGGCATCTTCTCAGAGTTGTTTTCCACAAACTCATTTAGTAGTGCTCTTGCTAAACTAGTATGTTGAAGTCCCCTTCTCAATGTACATGTGTTCCCATGTACATATTGGCGCACACCATTTTCAAAGTTCTCCTTGTATCGATAAAATGATGTCTTTGGTATTCCATGTAGCTCATACCATGCTCTACAACAAACAATAGAGCCATTTAGCCTGAATTGGTATCGTGACTTCTCATCTTTCTGATAACATATAGAAAGAACATCATAAACATAATTAGTGCGTGATTTTTGAGACTCTCCCCAAAATTGTTGTCGTAACCTTGTCACCATATCACGATCTGCAAATTGGCAGCATTTTTGTGCACAACAATCAATGTATGATACCCTTTGAATTGATTTGTTTGAAAGGTAAAAAGTCGAAGCTGGTGCTGCTTTCGATTTTTGAGTCCTGTTCATGAAAGTGTATCGTCTCTTCCTTGACAACTGGACAACATTACTCCCATCAAGTTTTTTTCCAACATTGCCATCGTTGGATTCATCCTCATATGTAGCATGCATGCCATCAACAGGAACAAAGCGTTGTAATGGGCTCCCATTCAACATTGTTGTCTGCTTGATGGGCCACTTTAGCAAAGTGATGCTACCCACTTCAACCACATCATCAATGCTTGCATTTTCTCTTTCAATACCCACACCCACACAATCAGGACCAAGTTCCTGAAAGTTGACATAATCATGTGGAAATACATATAAGATGGTCCCTTCATTCATGGTTTGCATCATTGTGTCATCTTTTAAAAGGTCCCTCTGATTTCTCCAAGACTCTTGAATCATTGCTTCAAATTCTCGGCTTGTCATAGGTATTGCATCTGTAACTAGAGGATCAGAATGATCATGTTCTTCATCACCATTGTAGCTTTCGTGTGGATCAATTAAGTTCCCATTTAATACAAAAGATTTCAAAAGAAGCTTTGACCATCGAACAACACTCCATAATGAGCCTTGGAGAGATGAAGTATCCATTGTAGGAAAAGGTAGGACCACATCCTTCAAGCATTCCTCCACTAGTATGGAGACATTTCCCAGCCCTATCTTTGTACCACCACAAGTGGAATCTGGATCTGTTCTACACACACAACCAATACCAACGATTTCATTGTCAAGTATCATATGTACTTTCTCCCCAGATTCGAAGTCCATCCTGTAAGTAAAAAGATTACATTGTTAAATCCATAGTTATAGAAAAATACTCTTCAAACAAAAAAATCATGCTACAACATGAAAAAGGTTTGCATAGGTTGGACAAGTAGTGAACCTTGAGACCAAATCCTCCTTGCTATATTAATGGAAGCAAGGTTGGACAAGTGGTGGACCTTGAAAGCAAAGCCTCTTTGCTATATGAGAGCATAGGTTGGACAAGTGGTGGACCTAGTTGTAATACCCACTGCCACCTATCAACTACTATAGGACTATGCTTTCCAATGTCCAAGTATCCCTTGAGTCTTTCAAGGTTGAACACGTGGTGGACCTTGAAACAAAAATCCCCTTTCTATATCAGAGCATAGCTTGGACAAGTGGTGGACCTAGTTATAATTCCCAATATCCAAGGTGAAATACCTTAGGACTTTGCTACCTTGCTTGCCAATGTTTACGTAGCCCCTCATTTCTTTAATGGAAGTAAGGTTGGACAAGTGGTGGACCTTGAAACCAAAGCCTCTTTGCTATATTAGAGCATAGGTTGGACCTAGTTTTAATACCCACTGCCACCTATCAACTACTATAGGACTATGCTTTCCAATGTCCAAGTATCCCTTGAGTCTTTCAAGGTTGAACACGTGGTGGACCTTGAAACGAAAATCCCCTTTCTATATTAGAAAGGTTGAACACATGGTGGACCTTGAAACAAAAATCCCCTTTCTTTATCAGAGCATAGCTTGGACAAGTGGTGGACCTAGTTATAATGCCCAATATCCAAGGTGAAACACCTTAGGACCTTGCTACCTTGCTTGCCAATGTTTACGTAGCCCCTCATTTCTTTAATGGAAGCAAGGTTGGACAAGTGGTGGACCTTGAAACCAAAGCCTCTTTGCTATATTAGAGCATAGGTTGGACCTAGTTGTAATACCCACTGCCACCTATCAACTACTATAGGACTATGCTTTCCAATGTCCAAGTATCCCTTGAGTCTTTCAAGGTTGAACACGTGGTGGACCTTGAAACGAAAATCCCCTTTCTATATTAGAAAGGTTGAACACATGGTGGACCTTGAAACGAAAATCCCCTTTCTTTATCAGAGCATAGCTTGGACAAGTGGTGGACCTAGTTATAATGCCCAATATCCAAGGTGAAACACCTTAGGACCTTGCTACCTTGCTTGCCAATGTTTACGTAGCCCCTCATTTCTTTAATGGAAGCAAGGTTGGACAAGTGGTGGACCTTGAAAGCAAAGCCTCTTTGCTATATGAGAGCATAGGTTGGACCTAGTTGTAATACCCACTGCCACCTCTCAACTACTATAGGACTATGCTTTCCAATGTCCAAGTATCCCTTGAGTCTTGCAAGGTTGAACACGTGGTGGACCTTGAAACCAAAATCCCCTTTCTATATCAGAGCATAGCTTGGACAAGTGGTGGACCTAGTTATAATGCCCCTCTTTTCTTTAATGGAAGAAAGGTTGGAAAAGTGGTGAATCTTGAAACCCAAACCCTTTGGCTATATATAGAGGATATCTTGGACAAGTGGTGGGCTTAGTTGTAGTATCCAATGTCCAAGGTCCAAGGTGAACTATGTAAAGACCTTACTTCCAAAAACAAAGTCGTACAAGTGGTTCTCCTTGAAACCAAAACCTCCTTAGTGTATTAGAACATAGCTTGGAGAAGTGGTGGACTTAGTTGTAATGGTGAATGTCCAAAGCAAACTATTATAGGACCTTGCTTCCCAAATCAAGTTTGGACAAGTGGTGGATCTTGAAACCAAAACCCCCTTACTCTATTAGAGCATAGCTTAGATAAGTGGTGGACCTAGCTGCCATGGAAAATGTTCAATCTGAACTGCTGCAGGACCTTGCTATTAAATGTCTAAGTAGAGCTAGCTTCTTTAATGGAATCAAGGTTGGGAAAGTGGTGCATCTTGAAACCAAAAGCCCTTTATTGTATTAGAGAATAGCTTGGACAAGTGAGGGACCTAGTTTTAATGTGTGATGTCCAAAGAAAAGTATTACAAGACCTTGCTTTCCAATATTTGAATTGGTCAAGTGGTTAAAACTAAGTATAAAACTTTGACCATTTTCTTCTCGAATTGCCAAAAAGCTAGTTTTAGACACCCCTAAATGAAAATGGTTTAGGGTGGCCTTAAACAATGTTTTTTCAAAGACTTGAACAAAAGGGTTGCCGAAGAGTAATGACAATTTATTGTGGCTTGAAGTGCCTGAGTATGTGAAAACAAGCCAAGGTTTTCCACGAGGCAAAAGGTGACATAATAAGAACATTGGAAACTTAGGATTGACCATGTGGCCTAAACTTTGGCAAGTGAAGTGGTGGCCAAGTTTTGTGGCATAGTGTGCACTTGGTCCTATATGTGTTGACCACTTGGCTAAATCTAGGACCATAAGGCCAAACCTTTGGCACCTTAAATATAGTATGGGACATAATCTAGAACTGCTATAGTAAATTAGTAGTATAGCTAATATGTTAATATTTGTATTATATTTAAGTATATGCTAATATAATTTATGTTCAAAATTTCACTAATGAAGAATGTTCCCATTTAGCACTCCAGATGCGGGGTCTTAGGGCAATGCCACAATGGGGTGACAAGGCAGCGCTTCCACGTGAGGTTTGGGGGTAGCGCTCTTGATGGGGATGTGGAATATAGCGCTCTCGATGGCGGGGCTTGGGAGATTGATTTTGGGATATTGTTCTGTGCGGGGTCAAGGGGCAGCGCCCAAAGATTTTTTTTTTTTTTTAAAGTGAATTCCTAGTATAGAGTTACGCATGGTTTTCATATTTTCAACCATGATTTCTTTAATTTTGGCCGTGTGAATTGGTTAATTTTTTATATTGCTTTTGTTTTTTTTAATCCTATGATAAAACATGGACTTGTAGCATACGTGGCATTCTAATAAACCCTATCAAGATTAGGCACACAGAGAGCACACGAGCAAAGCACACAGAGAAAGCAGGCGAGCAACAAACACACAGAAAGCGCACACGGATCGCACACAGTTGGAGTATACGCGCACGTAGAGGAGCAAGCTCGGCATCGTACACAACACACAGGTGGAGTGCACAGGATTGAAAGTTCGCGCACAAGATAAAGAAACAGCAGTGTACACAACGCTTTCCAGAAGGGCAGGATCGAGCAGTCTTCTCAGGAGACATTGCACACCTCACGAATAGAGAAAAAACAGGTATTTCTCTCTCTCTCACTCTCTGTCTTTCTCCATATAGAGAAGATGGTTCTCTGTAACTCTTCTTGCACACACACTCTCTCGTCAAAAGACAGAGATACATAGTTTAAAAGTATCCCCGCACACATACACATATTCCCACACATCGTCTTCCTCTCTTCCACATACATAACCACAGTGAAATTTGTTATCTTGTTGTCTCTCTCTTGAAAATACATGCACATATTCCCACACATCGTCTTCCTCACTTCCACATACATAACCACAATGAAATCTGTTATCTTGTTGTCTCTCTCTTGAAAATACGTGTACATATTCCCATACATCGTCTTCCTCTCTTCCACATACATAAACACAGTGAAATCTGTTATCTTTCTCTCTCCTCTCTCTAAAAAACAGGTATTTATCTCTCTCTCTCTCTCTCTCTCTCTCTCTCTCTATCTATCTCTGTATCTTGCTATCTCTCTCTTGAAAATACATGCTCATGTATGTGTGCGTCTGTGTTATCTATGTGTATGTATGTATATTTGTGTTATTTCATTGTAATACTCATACATAATGCAGATACACAATTACACTTAATTACGATATGCACACATAGTATATATACATACATAAATATCACAAATAACTAACACATTGTAATACTAGTAAAATTGAATGGAAGACTTACTTGCGTGATCTGTTAAAGTCGATTCTTGTAGCGAGTTCTGGATGTATGCTGAGCTGATTTTCCTCTAATCCATTTGTAGATATGATTGTAACTTCTGTTTCTCAAAAATAGTAGTGTTGTTTAGTGATACACCTAATGGACATAAATGGTTTAAACTAGGACATGTAGACCAAAAATACGTGTATTTCTTTGGATGAATATATACACTTTTTGGTGACCCTTACCACAAGTGGTGGACCTTGAGACCAGTGGACTATAAGGACCTCCAAACAATACCTTGTACACTCAATCCTTCTTGGTATCTAGGTTGGACAAGTGGTGGACCTTGTTCAAATTCTCTAACCACTCTCTCTAACATGGTGACATAATTTAGGTGTGATAAATTCATATCTATGCAAACTAATATCAGTTTAGGCTTGTTAATTTGAATTTGTTTGAATTTATGTACAATATAATGATTTGAGGTTTGCATATTTGAATTTAGGTGGTATAATGATATCTTTTTGTGGTAAACTTGAATTTAAAATAAATTTCGCGTGGAATATTTTAAATTTAAGTAGTAAAATTTAAATTTTTATAAAAAAGTTTGAATTTTAAAATTTGGGCGGGATATTTTAAAATTTAGGCGGGATATTTAAGATTTGGGAGGGATATTTTAAATTTAGGCGGGAAGGTTTTGAATTTATAGCGAGATCTCCCTTACATAAGAGAGTATAGGTTGGACAAGTGGTGGACCTTCAAGCTAGAGCATGCATGCTACTGGACATGATAGGTAGGGAATCTAGTTGAATATTGTATGTATAATATATATGTAATAGATCTAGCTTGGACAAGTGGTGGACCTTGGAACAAAACCCCATGTAAAACATATCATGCACATTCCAAGTGGTCAAAAAAAATATCATTTAAGATATAGCCTTATAGGTTGGACAAGTGGTGGACCTTAACACCCAGATATTCTTCATATAATGACATAGAGTGAAAAACTGGTGAATCTTGAGACCAAACCATGCTACTAGCGATAATAGCTTGGACAAGTGGTGGACCTTGAAAGTAAACCCCCCATCTACGAAATATCGTGGGTTTAAGGTATTTCGATGGAGCCTAGCATCTTGGAGACATCGTGCATCTTGCTTCTCTTCATGTTTCAATGGAGCCTATCTTGGACAAATGGTGGAGCATCCTTCTCTCTATCTTTCAATGGACCCTAGCTTGGTCAAGTGGTGGACCTTTGCTTCTCTCTATTATTCAATAGAGTTAGCTTGGACAAGTGGTGCACCTTGGAACCAAACCCCCATGTAAAACCTATCATGGTCACTCCAAGTGGTGAGAAAGAATAACCTTTAAGATATAGCCTTATAGGTTGGACAAGTGGTGGACCTTAACACCCTAATATTCTTAATATAATGACATAGAGTGAAAAATTGGTGAATCTTAAGACAAAACGACTCATGCTACTAGCACTAATAGCTTGGACAAGTGGTGGACCTTGAACGTAAACCCCCCATGTTTCAATAGAGTTAACTTCGACAAATGGTGGAGCATCCTTCTCTCCATGTTTCAATGGAGCCTAGCTTAAACAAGTGGTGGACCTTTGCTTCTCTCTATGATTCAATAGAGTTAGCTTGGACAAGTGGTGGACCTTGGAACCAAAGCCCCATGTAAAACCTATCATGGTCACTCCAAGTGGTAATAAAGAATAACCTTTAAGATGTAGCCTTATAGGTTGGACAAGTGGTGGACCTTAACACGCGCATATTCTTAATATAATGACATAGAGTGGAAAAATGGTGAATCTTGAGACAAAACCACTCATTCTACTAGTGATAATAGCTTGGACAAGTGGTGGACCTTGAATGTAAACCCCTCATCTACGACATATCGTGGGTTTAATGTTTTTCCATGGAGCTTAGCATCTTGGAGACATGGTGCACCTTGATTCTCCTCATGTTTCAATGGAGCCTACCTTGGACAAATGGTGGAGCATCCTTCTCTCCATGTTTCAATGGACCCTAGCTTAGACAAGGGGTGGACCTTTGCTTCTCTCTATGTTTCAATAGAGTTAGGTTGGACAAGTGGTGGACCTTGGAACCAAACCCCCATGTAAAACCTATCATGGTCACTCCAAGTAGTAAGAAAGAATAACCTTTAAGATGTAGCCTTATAGGTTGGACAAGTGGTGGACCTTAACACCCACATATTCCTAATAAAAGTGGTGAATCTTGAGACCAAACCACTCAGGCTACTAGCGATAATAGCTTGGACAAGTGGTGGACCTTGAATGTAAACCCCTCATCTACGAAATATCGTGGGTTTAATGTATTTCGATGGAGCGTAGCATCTTGGAGACATGGTGCAGCTTGCTTCTCGTCATGTTTCAATGGAGCCTATCTTGGACAAATGGTGGAGCATCCTTCTCTCCATGTTTTAATGGACCCTAGCTTGGACAAGTGGTGGACCTTTGTTTCTCTCTATGTTTCAGTAGAGTTAGCTTGGACAAGTGGTGGACCTTGGAACCAAACCCCCATGTAAAACCTATCATGGTCACTCCAAGTGGTAATAAAGAATAACCTTTAAGATGTAGCCTTATAGGTTGGACAAGTGGTGGACCTTAACACGCGCATATTCTTAATATAATGACATAGAGTGGAAAAGTGGTGAATCTTGAGACCAAACCACTCAGGCTACTACCAATAATAGCTTGGACAAGTGTTGGACCTTGAATGTAAACCCCTCATCTACGACATATCGTGGGTTTAATGTTTTTTGATGGAGCCTCGCATCTTGGAGACATGGTGCACCTTGATTCTCCTCATGTTTCAATGGAGCCTACCTTGGACAAATGGTGGAGCATCCTTCTCTCCACGTTTCAATGGACCCTAGCTTAGACAAGGGGTGGACCTTTGCTTCTCTCTATGTTTCAATAGAGTTAGGTTGGACAAGTGGTGGACCTTGGAACCAAACCCCCATGTAAAACCTATCATGGTCACTCCAAGTAGTAAGAAAGAATAACCTTTAAGATGTAGCCTTATAGGTTGGACAAGTGGTGGACCTTAACACCCACATATTCTTAATAAAAGTGGTGAATCGTGAGACCAAACCACTCAGGCTACTAGCAATAATAGCTAGGGATATCCATTAGGATATAGTCTTTCAAGGGGTGAGAAAGAATAACCATTAAGATATAGTCTTATAGGTTGGACAAGTGGTGGACCTTAACAACCAAATATTCTTAATATAATGACAGAGAGTGGAAAAGTGGTGAATCTTGAGAGCAAACCACTCATGCTACTAGCGATAATAGGTTGGATAAATTGTTGATCTTGAATGTAAACTCCCCATGTACAAAATAACGTGGGTTTAAGGTATTTCGATGGAGGCTAGCATCTTGGAGATATGGTGCAGCTTGCTTCTCTTCATGTTTCAATGGTGTCTATCTTGGACAAATGGTGGAGCATCCTTCTCTCCATGTTTCAATAGACCCTAGCTTAGACAAGTGGTGGACCTTTGCTTCTCTCTATGTTTCAATAGAGTTAGCTTGGACAAGTGGTGGACCTTGGAACCAAACCCTTATGTAAAACCTTTCATGGTCACTCCAAGTGGTCAGAAAGAATAACCATTAAGATATAGTCTTATAGGTTGGACAAGTGGTGGACCTTAATACCCAAATATTCTTAATATAATGACACAGAGTGAAAAAGTGGTGAATCTTGAGACCAAACCCCTCATGCTACTAGCGTTAATAGGTTGGACAACTGGTGGACCTTGAATGTAAACCTTCCATGTTTCAATAGAGTTAGCTTCGACAAATGGTGGAGCATCCTTCTCTCCATGTTTCAATGGAGCCTAGCTTGGACAAGTGGTGGACCTTTTGCTTCTCTCTATGAGAAGAATAAAGTTAGCTTGGATAAGTGGTGGACCTTGGAACCAAACCCCTATGTAAAACATATCATGGACATTTCAAGTGGTGATAAAGAATACCCTTTAAGATATACCCTTATAGGTTGGACAAGTGGTCGACCTTAACACCTAGATCTTCTTTATATAATGACATAGAGTGGAAAAGTGGTGAATCTTGAGACCAAACCACTCATGCTACTAGGGATAATAGCTTGGAAAAGTGACTGACCTTGACGTTAAACCCCACATGTAAACAATATCGTGGGTTTAAGGTATTTCAATGGATCCTAGAATCTTGGAGACATGGTGCAACTTGCTTCTTTTCATGTTTCAATGAAGCCTATCTTCCACCAATGGGGGATCATCCTTCTCTAAATGTCTCAGTGGAGCCTAGCTTGGACAAGTGGTGGACCTTTGCTTCTCTCTATGTTTCCATAGAGTTAGCTTGGACAAGTGGTGGACCTTGAAACCAAACCCCCATGTAAAACATATCATGGTCATTCCAAGTGGTGAGAAATAATACCCTTTAAGATCTAGCCTTATAGGTTGGACAAGTGGTCGACCTTAAAACCTAGATCTTCATAATATAACGACATAGAGTGGAAAAGTGGTAAATCTTGAGACCAAACCACTTATGCTACTAAGAATAATAGGATGGACAAGTGGTGGACCTTGAATGTAAACCCCCCATGTACGAAATATCATGGGTTTAAGGTATTTCAATGGAGCCTAGCATCTTGGAGACATGGTGCATACCCTTCATGTTTCAATGGAGCCTATCTTGGACAAATGGTGGAGCATCCTTCTCTCCATGTTTCAATGGAGCCTAGCTTGGACAAGTGGTGGACCTTTGCTTCTCTCTATGTTTCAATAGAGTTAGCTTGGACAAGTGGTGGGCCTTGGAACCAAACTCCCATGTAAAACCTATCTTGGTAACTCCAAGTGGTGAGAAAGAATAAAGTTTAAGATATAGCCTTATAGGTTGGACAAGTGGTGGACCTTAGCACCCACATATTCTTAATAGAATGACATAGAGTGGAAAAATGGTGAATCTTGAGACCAAACCACTCATGCTACTAGAGATAATAGGTTGGACAAGTGGTGGACCTTGAATGTAAACCCCCCATGTACAAAATATCATGGGTTTGAGGTATTTCAATGGAGCCTAGCATCTTGGAGACATGGTGTAGCTTGCTTCTCTTTATGTTTCAATGGAGCGTATCTTGGACAAATGGTGGAGCATCCTTCTCTCCATGTTTCAATGGACCCTAGCTTGGACAAGTGGTGGACCTTTGATTCTCTCTATGTTTCAATAGAGTTAGCTTGGACAAGTGCTGGACCTTGAAACAAAACCCCCATGTAAAACCTATGCTGGTCACTCCAAGTGGTGAGAAAGAATAACCCTTAAGATATAGCCTTATAGGTAGGACAAGTGGTGGACCTTAACACCCAAATATTCTTAATATAATGACATAGAGTGAAAAAGTGGTGAATCTTGAGACCAAACCACTCATGCTACTAGCGTTAATAGGTTGGACAAGTGGTGGACCTTCAATGTAAACCCCCCATGTTTCAATAGAGTTAGCTTCGACAAATGGTAGAGGATCCTTCTCTCCATGTTTCAATGGAGCCTAGCTTGGAGAAGTGGTGGACCTTTGTTTCTCTCTATGTTTCAATAGAGTTAGCTTGGACAAGTGGTGGACCTTGGAGCCAAACCCCTATGTAAAACATATCATGGACATTTCAAGTGGTGAGAAAGAATACCCTTTAAGATATACCCTTATAGGTTGGACAAGTGGTCGACCTTAACACCCAGATCTTCTTAACGTAATGACATAGAGTGGAAAAGTGGTGAATCTTGAGACCAAACCACTCATGCTACTAGAGATAATAGGTTGGAAAAGTGGTGGACCTTGAATGTAAACTCCCCATGTACAAAATATCGTGGGTTTAAGGTATTTCAATGGATCTTAGCATCTTGGAGACATGGTGCAGCTTGCTTCTCTTCATGTTTCAATGGAGCCTATCTTGGACAAATGGTGGAGCATCCTTCTCTCCATGTTTCAATGGACCCTAGCTTAGACAAGTGGTGGACCTTTGCTTCTCTCTATGTTTCAATAGAGTTAGCTTGGACAAGTGATGGAACTTGGAACCAAACCCCCATGTAAAAGCTATCATGGTCATTCCAAGTGGTGAGAAAGAATACCCTTTAAGATATAGCCTTATAGGTTGGACAAGTGGTGGACCTTAACACCCAGATCTTCTTAATATAATGACATAGAGTGGAAAAGTGGTGAATCTTGACATCAAACCACTCATGCTACTAGTGATAATAGGTTGGACAAGTGGTGGACCTTGAATGTAAACCCCCCATGTACGAAATATCATGGGTTTAAGATATTTCAATGGAGCCTAGCATTTTGGAGACATGGTGCAGCTTGCTTCTCTTCATGTTTCAATCAAACCTGGCTTGGACAAATGGTGGAGCATCCTTCTCTCCATGTTTCAATGGAGCCTAGCTTGGACAAGTGGTGGACCTTTGATTCTCTCTATGTTTCAATAGAGTTAGCTTGGACAAGTGGTGGACCTTGGAACCATACCCTTATGTAAAACCCATCATGTGCATTTTAAGTGGTGTTAAATAATACCATTTAAGATATAGCCTTATAGGTTGGACAAGTGGTGGACCTTAACACCCAGATCTTCTTAATATAATGACATAGAGTGGAAAAGTGGTGAATCTTGAGACCAAACCACTCATGCTACTAGGGATAATAGGTTGGACAAGTGGTGGACCTTGAATTTAAACCCCACATATACAAAATATCATGGGTTTAAGGTATTTCAATGGAGCCTAGCATTTCAAAGACATGGTGCATCTTGCTTCTCTTCATGTTTCAATGGAGCCTATTTTGGACAAATGGTGGAGCATCCTTCTCTCCATGTTTCAATGGACCCCAGATTGGACAAGTGGTGGACCTTTGCTTCTCTGTATGTTTCAATATAGTTAGCGTATATTAGACAATTATTAGACCTCGAATCTCTCCATGTTGTCTAGAGCTGAGCTTGGACAAGTGGTGGACCTTACTTCTCCCTTCCCTTAGTTTACTAGCTTAAATGATCACTATGTATACTTGCTTAGATCTAGCTTGAACAAGTGGTGGAACTTGTATTCACACAAACTTAATCCATTACAAAAAAGTATATGTTAAAATAACATTTGGTTTTTTTTGTTTCAGGAAAGATGGCTCCAAAAAAACAGGTTGCAAGGGTTGCTGTCTCAGTTGACTATACTTGCAATGATCTTAGGAAATGGTATTTGGACATACATGGTATAGAGGGTGCACTATTTCATAAGGTGCATCTATTTATTGCCAAAAAGGATAATGACAGCTTGTTTGAAGATGTTGGACAAGTTGTGGAAGCATCTGTCTCTGTAGTTGATAGTCATCCAGAGGTGGAATGCATTGACATTCTAGTTCCAATGAATCTAGAATTTCAACTATCTCCAGGAGCATATGCATTGGAGCGCATGTCTAGAAACAAAGAAGAGACAATGTTTTCTCGAGGATGGAAGTTTGCAGAATCAAATCCAAATATCACAGCAGATCAACTTCAAAGCTCCATCATTGCCACACTACAACGAAAAAAGGTGAAAGCTTCACGACCACCATCCACAAAGAAGCAAGCAAAAGTGCAGAAAGTAGAAGCTAAGCGAACTAGTTCCATTTTGGATGTAGACAAGGCATCTTTGGCATCCTCATCAACAGAGGGTTCAATGTCAAAGATGAGAATTGTGGATCCAGATGTTTTAGAAGTTGAGGCCATGAAAGGACAAGAAAAAGATACAGGTGGAATGAATAAGTACATAAATTATTTTCCTTTCCAATATAGGGAATTTGATATCCCTATTCAAAATTGTTGGCTTGCTCCTGATCACTATAATGCACGTATTATGGATAAAAAACACGCTGAAAGTGTGTTATTTGGATTTTCACGGAGTACGACCAAGCCTGCAGCATGTGCATATTTGATGCCTGTTCGAAATGCAAAATCAAAGAAGGGGACTCCTTTGGCAGTAGAAGAGGTAGAGGAGCAAAAAATTAAAGATTATCATTATTGGATTCTTGATGGGCAGCATTCAATCTATGCTGCAAAAGTTTTGCTTCACAATGAACAAAACAACAAAGAGATCTTTGAAAGACTGATTAGCGTGTATAAATTTAGAAAGGCTCGCATTGTTGTGAATGCTCCTCCATTTGTTGCAACTGCTATATCTGCCATTGCAAATGAGGAGGCTCAGGCATTGTATGTCAAGCAACCTTACAGCCAAATATTGAGACATTTACGGAGTCAATGGATCTTCTCAGGACGACCACCAAAGGCAGCAAGTGGAATTGCAGAGGGACATGCATCTCGTGCCGGATGGGATGTAAGTTATTTTCTTTGTCTTTTTGATAGTGTTTAATTAACAAATCTTGCTCAATAGTTTAATTATTTCTCTATTTCTTTTTAGGCTTTTCTTCGATTGGCAAGAATGAGTGCAGCAGCAAGTTGGATTGCTAAACAGGCACACATGGTCACGTACTCTGATTTAGTTTATGATTGCTGGATAGAAATCATTGAAAATCTAGAAGAGGAGAATAAGAAACCCCCAACAACTGTATTTAGATACCTTTGTGGCCTTGAGGAATCAGAGGTAAAGACTATTCAAGAAGAGATTAGAGATGAGAAGATTTTACTGTCAAAGAGTGCAAAGGATGGTGATGCAACTGACATGTATGATCGAATCAAGCAGTTGAAGCAAGACAAATTGATTCAAGATGCACTTCTTGAAGGCTTCAACAATTTGAATGAGTCTTCACCATGTAAAGACTGGGAGGAGGTGGTCAAAATGTATAACATCAATGATGTTGTTTATAAAACAATTTTAATGCTATGCGAGGAATGGATCAGATCTAGTTTGACGCGTGGAACAAAGAAAATGGCTTTTCCAGATGGAGCAATAAAATACATGCAATGGGCAATTCACCTTCAAAAGGAGAAAATTGAGCCTAGAGATTTGCCATGGTCAATCTATGTGGTGAGCCTACAAATGGAAGGCAATCTCTACTTGATGCGCCACTTCAATAATAAAGTGCCTATTGGCTTATGTGTTTTAGATATGACAACAGAAAAAAGAAGTTATCTGCTTAATTGATAGTGTGGAGGAGGCAAAAAGCATGGAGACCATGCTGCTAGACTTTGTTAAGTCTCATGAAGATATAGAAAAATGGGCTGGACTTCAACAATCCACTTCGCAATCAAGCGACATTGTGCCTGTTACAGAGGACTGCTCTTCACAAAGAGAAGAAGAACAACAACAACACCATCCTCTGTCAATGGAGGACTTTTTGGAAATGGAGACACGTATGTTTTGAGTTTCTTGTGCATGTTAGTGTTTCTTGTTACTGATTTGATACTCTTAATGTTAGATTTTGCTTTATATAGTATTGATTGAGTTTGTATTTTTTATCTCAAGCATTCAAGGTTTGAATGTAAATAGTAAATTACTTGAGTTTTTGAATGGTGGATCTGTAGACTAAAACTATAACATTTAATACTCACAAAGACTTAATTACTTAAGAGCTTGAACTCAATAAGTTTTGGACCTTTTATCAATACCCCCTTGATATGATACATTAGATCGTAGCATGGTTAAATGGTGATGCTTCATAAATTGAACCTAGCTTAGACAGGTGCTGGAGCCTAAATTTAAACTAACCTTGCTAGAAGGGAGCTTATGTTTGGACTTTGAGAACTAGCATAAGTAATCAATTAGAGCATAGATTAGACATGTGGTGGTGGCCGGCCTTAGAGACCAAAATCTTAATGAGCTTGGAAAGGTATTTAAGTACTGCAATTTACTTAGTTTTAGTACTCATTAAATGCATAGCTTGACAAAAGGTGGACCTTACATGGATCCTAATTTCAAGAGGTGTGGTAGACCTTCAAAACAAGCTCATATAGCTTGGACATGTGGTAGACCTTGCATGAAGACTAGTTTAGACAAGTGTGGTACACCTTGTAACCAACACCCATTTGTTATATTAGCTTGAACAAGTGGTGGACCTTGCTTTTATGTTTCAATGGAGCATATTTTGGACAGGTGGTAGACCTTGTTTCTCTCCATGCTTCAATGGAGAGAAACTTTAGCTTGGACAAGTGGTGGACCTTGTTTTTATGTTTTAAAGGAGCATATTTCGGACAAGTGGTAGACATAGTTTCTCTCCATGGTTCAATGGAACCCACCTTAGACAAGTGAAGTACCTTGAAACCAAACCCCATAATACAACCTACTAAATAGGTTGGAAAATTGGTGGGATATGAAACCATCCATGATAGAGCATAGTATAGGTGAAAACGTAGTGGTCCTTATATCAATTACCCATGCATAGCTTGGACAAGTGGTGGACCTTGATTCTCTCTATGTTTCAATGGATCCTATCTTGGACTAGAGATATATCTTACTTAGTTCCATGCTTCAATGGATTGTAGCTTGGATAAGGAGTGGAACTTCAAACAAAACTCCACAGCATAGCATATATTAACAATTCATGGGTTTTATAGAGATTGTCTTGCCTATTTTGGAGAGTTGGTACACCTTTATTCTCCATTCTTCAATGGATCTGAGGTTGGACAAGCGGAGCTGGAGAAGTGGTCAACCTTAAAATGAAACCTCCCATGCTACAACCCATCATAGATCGTATATGTAGTGGACCTTGAAACTCTTTTATGTCCCTAGCTTAGAGAAGCATTGCACTCTTGATTATCTCCATACATGAAGGCAAGGTTGGACAAGTGGTGGACCTTCAAACCAGAATCTCTATGCAATAATAGGCAAGTGGTGGAGCTTGTTTTCTCCATGTTCCAATGGAGCCTAGCTTAGACAAACAATGGAGCTTGCTTCTCTCCATGTTTCAATGGATCCTAGCTTAGAAAAGTGGTGGAGCTTTGCTTCTCTCCATGTTCCAATGGACCATAGCTTAGACAAGTGGTAGACCTTGAAAAACACCCCCCGTATACAACATATTATGGGGTTTTCATGTTTCAATGGCTCCTAGCTTGGACAAATGGTAGAGCTTGCTTCTCTTTATGTTTCAATGGATCCAATCTTAGCCAAGGGGTGGACCTTGAAACAAGAATCCCCCCCCCCCATGTACAACGTATTATGGGTTTTGAAAGCACTGGGAGAAAATAATAGCTTTGATAAGTGGTGGACCTTGCTTCTCTCCATGCTTCAATGGAGCCGAGGTTGGACACATGTTGGAGAGAAGATGGTTGCCCATGAAATAAGACCATGCATGCTATAATCAATCATATGTTGTACACATGGTGGACCTTGCAATTGTTTTATATGCCTAACTTGGACAAGTGGAGGACCCTTGATTACCTCCAGATATCAACAACAAGCCAAGTTTGGACAAGTGTAGTACCACCAAACCAGAATCTATATGCTACAATAGAGTATAGGTAGGACACGCGATGAACCTTGATATCAAACCATCCATGCTACTAGAGATGATAGGTTTCACATGTGGTGGAACCTTGTATCAATGTTCTATGTGTAGTTTTTGACTAGTGATAGACCTTGAAACTAATCCCTCTAGGCTACAAGAAAAAAGAGATGGATGAGGAGGCTAGACTACTTTTGTTGCATCAATGCATCCCATGTTACCACATATACTATAGGGTTCTTGGATAAGTGTTGGATCTTGTGTCAATGCTCCATGTCTAGCTTGGACAAGTGGTGGACCTTGGTTCTCTCTATGCTTCAAATGGGCAATAGATTGGAGACACAGTGGCCTTTTTTTTCCAATGATTTTATTTTTTGGAAACCTTGGAGGCACCATGTAAGAGGCACTCTAAGTCTTCCATACAATGGACCTATTGGACTATAAAATAATGATATCTTTCTTTGATATTGTCATTATTTTATGCATAATATTTTCTTCTTTTTGCAGACACAAAGGAGTTAAGTGATATAAAAACTAGATGTATTTCACACTATGATTGGCATGAAGATCCTTTTGGGACACCAACTTTTCCTATTCCCAAAGATGTAATTTTCCATATTAACGGTGTGGATTTTGAAGTGCGACTTTCATGTATTGAAGGAGCTGGTTATGGGCTATTTGTGCATACTACCCTGGAAAGTGGTTTGACTATTCTAAACTATGGAGGGCATAAGTATAGATTTCAAGACTGGAAAAAGATATGCAAAATATTTCCAAGAGCTTATAAATATTCTCTTCTAGAGGATCCAACATAGAAGAAGAGGAAGATCAATCATACATTATTGGTTGTGTAGAAGAAGGAAACGTGTCGGGCTATATAAATAGTTCTCACAGTACAAATGTCTGTCCCAACGTACGCTATACATTTGATCCAAATTTGCCACCTTGGCATAAATGCACCTCTTCACACATCAAGTCAGAAGAATATGGCCATGTATGCATTGAGACTATTTGTCAAGTTGAAGCAGGAGAAGAGTTGTTTGCTGACTATAACTTTACTTGACATTGTAATGTATTGTACATGGATGGAAATCTCAAGTACATGCATCATTTTCATTTTTCATGGATGAAATCTCAAGTGAATATAACATTTGATTATTGTTTAGTTTATGCTCAACGAGAATCTAGAGTGCTCTTATGCTTTGTGTGTTGTCTAACATATTTGACTACCTTGGCCATAGAATCTTGATTCTACTCTAGATTTGTGATAAATCTTACCAAAATTTAATCAATGTCTAGGTTGGACAAGTGGTGGGGCTTCAAACATTACTGTCTTAAACAAGTGGAGTTATCTTACTTGAATAAGTGGTGGCCTTTGAATCCAAATCTAAGCCAAATCTCTAATTATTTTCTTGTAGTCTAGGTTGGACATTTGGTGGACCTTGTATCCATGTTTCCTCAACAAGGGTGGCTTTTAGTTTTCACTTTAAGTACTCATCTTTAATAAAGTGTAGGATGGAAATGTTGAGTTAGTAGATTGTATTTTAGACAAGTGGTGTTTGGTGTACGAATGCTGAAAATGGTTGCAAGGATTCTAACAACGACTTTACCTTAAATAAATTTCTTACTAGGAGTTCTACATATAAATATGGTGAATAAAATTCTAGTGGTTTTGAGATACCATTTGTGTGTGTGTTTTCTTAGATTCACAAACTGGGATGGATAATGCTCCTATGGTTCAGCCAACAACTATAGAATCCATAGATTCTATGGTTTCTAAAGTGCCCAAGATGGATGATATTTCTATACTAGAGTCTAGTGTTGTGCAACTTGAGCAAGCTTCCAATAATGAGAACCAAGAAATCGATGCTTCAAAATGCAACATACATCAAAAGAGACTGAAAAGTCCACTCACGAGCTATTGCCAATTGGTACTACGTCATGTAGCGTAGATGTTGAGAAATCCATGCTTACAATTATATTGGATTTAAATGGTCTATTGTTGAAACGTTCCCCTCAAACATCCTCACACACAACTCAGTGCAAATGGATTCAAAAAGATATATTATACTCAGGCCAGGTTGCATCCAATTCTTGAAGACTATTTTACAAAGGTTTAATGTTGCAATTTGGTCGACAGCTACTAGGAATAATGTGTATCAAATCCTTGCAGCACTAAACAACTTAGCTGAGGATACATTGCCTTTCTTTGCAATTTGGTCGCAAGATGTTTGCTACACCGCTCAAACTCAAAAATTGTTTAGACCCGACAATCCAAACGTTGAGGCAATGTTCAAGCCTCTAGCCAAAATTGCCATGGGGTTTGAATGTGATCCACAAAGAACAGTGCTTATTGATGACTCTCCTTACAAGGGATGTATTTCACCAGCAAACAATTGCATTTTTCCACCACAATTTGATGCTGAGAAGATGGTTGACAATATGCTCTTGGAGGAGCTACTGCCATACTTGATTCAGCTTGATGAGAGAAGGGATGTGCGTGATTTAATTGCTTCTAATCGTTATGGACAACCTATAGTGACAAATGATAGTGAATACAAACAAATCATGGAGTATTGGAAGCAGAAAATGATGTTTGGTCAGCTAAGGTGTTCTTTACAAGAAGAATACCACTGCAAAAGGTGACAGAGATGAAACTATCATTGAAGATGCAAGTGACACAGCCACGCAATGAAATGAGAAGAGCCCAAATACAGAGATCTTGGCAAAGGAGCGTTACACCATTGAAAGCATGAAGGCGTCACAATTGACCACTTTAGCTAGGCAATTGGGTTGTAACACAAAAGGAGTTTTGAAGGCAACCACAACAAAAGGCTTATATAAATAAGGTGAAAGCTGAGGAGAACAATTTCTAAGGCTGGATAGAAAGCAACCCTAAGGTACTAGTGACATGTCATATATTCTTGATACACATGCTTGAAAACTCATGTGCATGGTATCTAACAAATCTTTCTTTTTATTCCTTCTTGCAGGATTTACAAAGGATACTACTAGATGGAGCTCAATCAATAGAGATTTTGATATTTTTGCTCAAAATAATGAAGCAGTCACCTACATTTTTTGTTTATCAATTTCTTGAGAGACTTTATTTTAGTTTGTAATCATCAAATGAAATGAAAAGTATCTTCTTATTAAGATTGTTGATCTTTTTCTTGTTCAAACCTTTCAATTGTGATTTATAGTTTGTTAGCATGAGATTGTGCTTTTTTAGTTTGAAAAAAACTGTCAAAGATCCAGTCTTTTTGGCTTTACTTAAGTTATTAATTGTGAAAGATCCAAGTTTTTTTGCTTTACTTAAGTTATTGATTGCCTATGTAATAGTCCTTAAAACAATATCGGATGGCTTTCTTGCTCCCATGTCTCACATTGGTCTTTAGGTAAGACAAGTGGTGACCTTGAAAGTATGGTCTCTATCTCGATCAAGTGAAGAGACATGAAGCTTAAATATCACTACTATGTATCTAGTGTTAAACTCATCGAGACAAAGACTAGATAGCCAAATTGCAGTCGTGTTTAAGTGAAAAATCCATTTGAGCTAAGGTAAAACTTATAGTGCCTCATTTTTCTAGGATTCTACCCCATCAAGGAAGTTATAATCTAGCACAAACCAATTAAGACTCTTTTGGAGCCTAGATAGGACAATTCGTGGAACTTAGAAACTTATTATTGAGTTAGAGTCTAGTTTAGATAAGCAAAAGATCTTCAAACCAAGCACTTGACTTTCTTACTATTCAATATTCAAAGTCCCTTGAGGCTAACAAATTACATACCCACTTGTAACCTAACTAATGAGTAATTATATAGATTAAGCAAGTATATATAATGAGTCTTCAAACTAATAATCCAAGGGAAGAGAGTAGCAAGGTCCACTACTTGTC
Organism: Adiantum capillus-veneris; assembly: GCF_014529385.1. Lineage (NCBI taxonomy): Eukaryota > Viridiplantae > Streptophyta > Polypodiopsida > Polypodiales > Pteridaceae > Adiantum > Adiantum capillus-veneris. The sequence continues at coordinate 110,111,503 of NC_140953.1, read as the reverse complement.
CAAGCTCAGCTCTAGACAACATAGAAAGATGCTAGTTCTACTAATTGTCTAATTATAGGCATGGAGAAATGATAGAGGTTGACCACTTGTCCAACCTATCATCTCTAGTAAGATGGGAGGTTTGGCCTTAAGATTCACCATGTAACCAACCTTACATCATTGTATTATGAGAGTAAAAAAGCAAAGCTCCACCACTTGTCCAAGCTAGTTCTAAATCCACATGGAGATAAGCAAGTCCACCATTTGTCGAATCTCTCTTCCATTAAAACATGAAAAAACTCATTCTATGTTGTCAGGGGGACTTTTTTCCAAGGTCCACACTTGTCCAGCTAGGATCCCTAGTAGCACGAGTGGTTTGGTCTCAAGATACACCACTTGTACACTCTATGTCATTTTATTAAGAAGAACTATGTATTAAGGTCCACCACTTGTCCAACCTATAAGGTTATATCTTAAATGGTATCCTTTCTCACCACTTGAAATGCCCATGATATGTTTTACACGGGGTGTTTCATTCCAAGGTCCACCACTTGTCCAAGCTAACTCTATTCAAAATAGAGAGAAGCAAAGGTCCACCACTTGTCCAAGCTAACTCTATTCAAACATAGAGAGAAGCAAAGGTTCTCCACTGTCCAAAGCTAGGCTCCGTTGAAGTATGGAGAGAAGTAACCTCCATCATTTTTCCAAGATAGGTGCCATTCAAACATGGAAATAATCAAGATCTACCATGTCTCCGAGATTCTAGGCTCCATTGAAACACCCTAAAACCCATGATATTTTGTACATGGGGTGTTTACATTCAAGGTCTACCACTTCTCTAACGTATTATACCTAGTAGCATGAGTGATTTGGTCTTAAGATTCACCACTTATCCACTCTATGTCATTATATTAAGAATAACTGGGTGTTAAGGTCCACCACTTGTCCAACCTATAAGGGTATATCTTAAATGGTATCCTTCACCACTTGTCAAGGTCCATCACCACTTTTCCAACCTATAAGGTTATCTCTGAATGATATTTTTCCTCATCACTTGTAATGTCCATGCTATGTTTTACAAAGGGGTTTTGTTCCAAGACCCACCACTTGTCCAAGCTAACTCCATTAAAACATAGAGAGAAGCAAAGGTCCACCACTTGTCCAAGATAGGCTCCATTGAAACATGGAGAGAAGGATGATCCACCATTTCTCCAAGATAGGTTCCATTGAAACATTGAGAGAAGCAATCTCCACCATGTCTCCAAGCTAGGCTCCATTGAAATACCCTAAACCCATAATTTTGTACGTGAGGGGTTTACATTCAAGGTCCACTACTTATCCAACCTATTATCCCTAGTAGCAAGAGTGGTTTGGTCTCAAGATTCACCACTTGTACACTCTATGTCATTATATTAAGAAGAAATATGTGTTAAAGTCCACCACTTGTCCAGCCTATAAGGTTATATTTTAAATAGTATCCTTTCTCACCACTTGAAATGCCCATGATATGTTTTACATGGGGGTTTCATTCCAAGGTCCACCACTTGTCCAAGCTAACTCTATTAAAACATATAGAGAAAGAAAGGTCCACCACTTGTCCAAGCTAGGCTCATTGAAACATGGAGAGAAGGAACCTCCACTGTTTCTCCTAGATAGGCTCCATTGAAACATGGAGAGAAATAAGCTCCACCATGTCTCCAAGTTGCTAGGCTCCATTGAAATACCCAATACCCATAATTTTTTGTACATGGGGGGTTTACATTCAAGGTTCACCACTTGTCCAACCTATTATCCCTAGTAGGTTTGGTCTCATGATTCACCACTTGTCCACTCTATGTCATTATATTAAGAGGAATTAGGTGTTAAGGTCCACCACTTGTCCAACCTATAATGTTATAGCTTGAATGGTATTTTTTCTCACCACTTGTAATGCCTATGACATGATTTACATGGGGGTTTTGTTCCAAGGTACACCACTTGTCCAAGATAAATCTATTGAAACATAGAGAGAAACAAAGGTCCACCACTTTTCCAAGCTAGGCTGCATTGAAACATGAACCTTAATACCAAATTATTTCTAGTAGCATGAGTGATATTTTGTACATGGGGCGTTTACATTCAAGGTCCACCACTTGTCCAACCTATTTCCCTAGTAGGTTTGGTCCCAATTTCACCACTTATCCACTCTATGTCATTATATTAAGAATAATTGGGTGCGGTTAAGGTCCACCCACTTGTCCAACCATAAGGTTATATATTGATGGTATTTTTCTCACCACTTGTAATGCCCATGATATGTTTTACATGGGGTTTTTGTTCCAAGTTTCACCACTTTTCCAAGATAACTCTATTCAAAAACATAGAGAGAAACAAAGGTCCACCCATTGTCCAAGCTAGGCTCCATTGAAACATGGAGAGAATGATGCTGCACCATTTATCCAAGATAGGCTGCATTGAAACATAGAGAGAAGCAAGCTTTACCATGTTTCCAAGCTAGGCTCCATTGAAACACTCTAGGGGGTTTTATTTCAAGGCCCACCACTTGTTTAACCTATTATCCCTAGTAGCATGAGTGGTTTGGTTTCAAGATTCACCACTTGTACACTCTATGTCATTATATTGTGTTAAGGTCCACCACTTGTCCAACCTATAAGGTTATATCTTAAATGGTATCCTTTCTCGCCACTTGAAATGCCCATGATATGTTTTACATGGGAGTTTCATTCCAAGATCCACCACTTGTCCAAGCTAACCATATTCAAACATAGAGAGAAACAAAGGTCCACGACTTGTCCAAGCTAGGCTCCATTGAAACATGGAGAGAAGGAACCTCCACCATTTCTCCTAGATAGGTTCCATTAAAACATGGAGAGAAGTAAGTTCCACCATGTCTCCAAGATGCTAGGCTCCATTGAAATACGCAAAACCCATGATATTTTGTACATTGGGTGATTTACATTCAAGGTCAACCATTTCTCCAACCTATTATATCCTAGTAGGTTTGGTCTCATAATTCACCACTTTTCCACTATATGTCATTATAATAAGAGGAATTGGGTGCTAAGGTCCACCACTTGTCCAGCCTATAAGGTTATACCTTGAATGGTATTTTTTCTCACCACTTGTAATGCCCATGACATGCTTTACATGGAGTTTTGTTCCAAGGTTCACCACTTGTCCAAGCAAATTCTATTGAAACATAGAGAGAAACAAAGGTCCACCACTTTTCCAAGATAGGCTCCATTGAAACATGGACCTTAATACCAAATTATTCCTAGTAGCATGAGTAATATTTTGTACATGGGGGGTTTGCATTCAAGGTCCACCACTTGTCCAACGTACTTTTCCTAGTAGGTTTGGTCGCAAGATTCACCACTTGTCCACTCTATGTCATTATATTAATAATAATTGGGTGTTAAGGTCCACCACTTTTCCAACCTATAAGGTTTATATTGAATGGTATTTTTTCTCACCACTTGTAATGTCCATGATATGTTTTACATGGGGATTTTGTTCCAAGGTCCACCACTTGTCCAAGCTAAATCTGTTCAAACATAGAGAGAAACAAACGTGCACCACTTGTCCAAGGTAGGCTCCATTGAAACATGGAGAGGATGATGCTCCACCATTTATCCAAGATAGACTCCATTGAAACATGGAGAGAAGTAAGCTCCACCATGTTTCAAGATGCTAGAGTCCATTGAAATACCCAAAACCCCTGATACTTTGTACATGGGGGGTTTACATTCAAGGTCCACCACTTGTCCAACCTATTATCCCTAGTAGCATGAGTGGCTTGGTCTCAAGATTCACCACTTGTCCACTCTATATCATTATATTAAGAAAAATTGGGTTTCCATATCTAAATGGATCTTTGCTTGGATAAGTGGTAGACCTTGAGACCTAAATACCCATTCTACACTAGAGCATTGGTTAAGCCTTATACACTTCAAGCATACCTTTAACAACAAGTAGTAGTTATTAGTTGACTTAAGTCTAGTTGAACTCCATGGTATTGAGACTAAGAGAGAGTGTAGCATAAAAAAGATTCAGGATTTTAATTTGACTTTCTTTCTATTAATGAGTATATCATAGATGGATTTTGGTATCTAATAAAACCTTAGGGTAGACAATGTAAAACTCATGTCTATTGTTGTGTTTGCATTAAGTGTTCTTGTTCTTTAATTTCAGAACCATTACAGAAAAATGGATTGGCTATATGCTGGCATAAATTGAAGAAAACTATTGAATTACCCATCCAACCTCCTCCAAGACCTTGTCCAAGGAATGAATCACCTCCTTATCACCTACCACTTGCTTTCAAGGACATCAAAAGAGTACTTATCTTGGATCTAGAGGGGTTACTTCTCAAGACAGTTGAAATGAAACATGGAGATTCTATGCCATCTTGGGCTCAAACATGCGACTTGTGGAGGACAAAGATGAAGTTTATCATGTGGTGCGACCAGACGCACAAAGTTTTTTGGATTTTTGTGCTGAATACTTTGAGCTATGGATATGGAGTTGCTATAACTTAACAAGGGTGCAACGCATCACACAAAAGTGTTTTCCTGAGCAGTATACCAAGTTCAAGGTGTTTATGAGTAACAAAAATTGCCAAAATCCAAATATCATGTTAGGATTTACAAGGGTTTATCACAAAAATCTGAGTGATATTTGGAAGATATTTGAGGATTTGGATGCAAACAATACCTTAATTTTTGATGACACTCCATATAGGGTGATGTGGAACATGCCAGGGACATATCTTATATTTCCAAAGATGTGGAGGCAAACTTCCGAGCAACTTCAAAACTTCTTGCAGAGAACCATAATTCCATGGTTGGTAGGATGGTTGTATGCAAGAGATAAGAGAGTCTATACATACAACACAATTGTAAATCAGTATAGTGATTCTGAGACAAATTATGTCCTTGGTGTGTACTTGTCAACACGAAAGCATTGAATAAATATGGCTATAAGATGCTTTTTTTATTCTAGTGTGTATCTTTCAACATTTGTATAATTTGATATAGTCTTTTTTTTTTTATAAAGGTGTGTCAATTTTATTAACACTTGAATGGAGTGCACCCTACTCTAAGGGGACTTCAATGTACTATTGGAGTGCATCCTATTGTAAGGGGACTCTGACGTATTGTTAGAGTGCACCCAAATTTTTGGGGACTCATTTTTTATTTGATTGGAGCCTATGTTGGGTCATATAGTAAAAGAAATTCATTTTTTGTCAATTCATATCGAGGTTGCATTTATTTGGAACTATGAAAGAATTGATGTTTGATGTCAAAATAAAACTTGTAAGTGTGGATCAGAGAATTCATGGACTTTAAATATGTGAGAGGGATCTTTTTCTTGGGCACAAATGTTTGCTTCAAGAATTTTGTCATTACATACTTTATGTGAAAGAGTTTTAGAACCTAAAAGACTTTGAAAACAAAACTATGGAATCTAAGTGCATGTATTCTTGAATGGCTTGAAAGTTGATGTATACATGCATGTCGCCTTGATGAAGATTTAGATCTGACAAGATGGAAAGATATAATTCTTGGATGTTACCTTTGTCAATTTGGTAATAACATATTTAACTTTTTTTAATATGGGTGGAAAATATATTATTATGTGCATTTGGAACCTAATTGCTTGACCTTCAAACCAAGATTCCTATATTATTTTTTCATATACTTTTTTGTACTGAATTAAGATTGTGGATGCAAGGTCCACCACTTGTTCAAGCTAGATCTAAGAAAGTATATATACTGAGTCTTCAAACTAGTAAACCAAGGGAAGAGAGAAGCAGGGTCCATCACTTGTCCAAGCTCATCTCTAGACAACATAGAGAGATGTTATGTCTACTAATTGTCCAATATAGTCATGGAGAAATGATAGAAGGTTGATCCACTTGTCCAACCTATCATCTCTAGTAAAATGGGAGGTTTGTCCTTAAGATTCACCATGTAACCAACATATACTTCATTGTATTATGAAGAGTAGAAAAGAAAAGCTCCACCACTTGTCTAAGGTAGTTCCAAAATCAACATGGAGAGAAGAAAGCTTCACCATTTGTCCAAGATAGGTTCCATTAAAACATGGAAAACCTCATATATGTTGTACATGGAAGCTTTTTTCCAAGGTCCACTACTTGTCCAAGCTAGGATCCATTAAAACATGGATAGAAACAAGGCTCCACAACCCGTCCAACCTTTATAGCTGCGAAGTGTACCGGTTGTCTAAACTAGGCATGGGAAAATAATAGAAGGTCCACCACTTATCCAATATATTATCTCTAATAGCATGGGAGGTTTGGTCTCAAGATTTAGGAATTGGCTGACCTGTATTTCATTGTATTATGATGAATTTGGTTTTAAAGTCAACTACTTATCCAAGCTATAAGTTTATATCTTGAATGGTATTCCTTCCCATCACTTAGAAAACCAATGATATGTTGTACATGGGAGGGTTTGTTACAAGGTCCACCACTTGTCCAAGCTAGTTTCATTGAAACATGGATGAAGACAAGCTCCACCATTTGTTAAAGCTAGACTCCATTAAAATCTAGAAAATCCATTCTATGTTGTACATGGGGTTTTTGTTTTAAGGTCCAACACTTGTCCAAGCTAAGATCCATTGAAACATGGAGTAGAGAAACACTCCACCACTTGTCCAAGCTAGGCAACATTGATAGTAGTTGGTTTATTTTGAAGATCCACCACGTGTCTAAGCTAACTCTATTGAAACATAGAGAGAAGCAAAGGTCCACCAATTGTTCAAGCTAGGCTCCATTGAAACATGGACAGAAGCAAGCTCCACCATTTCTCCAAGATAGACTCCATTGAAACATGGAGAGAATCAAAGGTCCACCATTTCTCCAAGCCAAGATCTAGTTGTCCAACCTATAAGGTTATATCTTAAATGGTAATCTTTCTAATCACTTGGAATACCCATGATATGTTTTACATGGGGGTTTTGTTCCAAAATCACCACTTGTCCAAGCTAACTCTATTGAAACATAGAGAGAAGCAAAGGTCCACCACTTGTCCAAGCTAGTCTCCATTGAAACAAGAGAGAGAAGCAAGCTCCATCATTTCTCCAAGATAGGCTAGCATGGATAAGTGCACCTTGAAACCAACCTTCCTATGAGGCAATAGAGCATATGCTACATATTTTATGTATGCCCCATGCCTCAAATTAAGAAGTTATAGATTAGAAGTGGACCTTGCTTAAATGTCACATGCAATAAATTAAGGAAAAATAGCCAAGTGGATTGTATTCCTCAATGGATCCTTGCTTTCACAAGTTGTGAACCTTGAGTCACTTTTACATTAACTTGGACAAGTGGTGGACCTAGAAACCAAGCTCTCCATGTTGAGATAAGTTGTAGGTAGGACAGTAGAACATAGACAACGATAATGGATGCAATATACTCCTCTCCTAATAATCCAATTGATTGAAACCATGATATTTTAGTTGTTTTCATTGTGTATTGTATGTGCATAAAGTGGAATGAGACCTTAAGAAAACTCAAATTTTTGACAAAATCTCTATATTTTATACATGATATATTGAAAGTTGTCCAACCTGGGAATTGGGATTTTCCCACTTTACCTAATATGGTCTTTACACACCAATTTGGGGAACTGTTACAATTAGAAAAATTTTCCCCTTTTATGGGTGGTGACATCACATTATGATGCATCACTACCAATGCAGACTATGCAAGGCACTTATGGCTTTGGATCTCACGCTTGAGGCCATCATAGTAGCCAAGGGCTTACAATTTCGCATGCAAGGCATGTTGGTCAAGTCGATTCAACTCCACTGCCTCATAAATTATGCTTCCACTATCACACCAGACACTCTGTCATGGACAAACTAAGTACTAGATTGTTTAACTTTTTGGTTGCTATCAACGCACAATACCACTAAAGGGAACCTAAATCTAGGACTTATTTCATAGGCAAAGTGCCATATTAAGTCATTTTTGTAAAGTCACGACCCCATACATGGTAAGAGGGTCAACCTATGGCTTATGTTTTTTGTTCCCTCTCTCGATGAGAGTGTTATACACAGATTGTTGCATGCTTATATGATAAGCTGCAAGTCAGGCATAAGATGCGTCAGAGCACAGAGATTGGGCACAACATATCCAAAGTCGTCACATAAGGAAAGTTCCTCAGCCCAGCATTTTCTCACTCTCTTTCTTCTTTCCCTCCATGAAAAATGAAAACTTTCTACGCAGTTTTTGATACATGTTTTGTTTGATAGTCAGTATGAGCCAAGGTGCTCTAACTCTCAGCTAGAAATTGGGCAAGACACCCTCTACATCAGTCTTCATCATTTAATCGATTGAACACTAATTGCCATACGGGCTATGAGCCACACACGCTGGCTACGAGTCATGGTCAAATCTTGTGTACGACCCAACTGTTGGCATTCCTTGGATGCTTGTGTAGTACACAACGATGTTAATGGACAAGCAAGAGTCTTGTCATTATGGATGTTTTTCAACATCATTTTTGCACGACATGATTTCAGTGTGACACTTGAGTAGTTTGGATAACCATAAACTCAACTCAACTAATTTCTACCATGGATTTTAGATGCAACATACAGTGGCAACAACATGTCTGTGCATAAGAGCTAGGCTTTCCACTGGTGTAGATCTTCTCTCTCTCTATGGCACTATGAGTGTCTATGGACGCACTGTTCTGGGGTAGACCCCGCACTAAATCACCCCATAGGCATTGAGGATCACAGTTTGATCTATTCCCATTATACTTTCAAGGAAATAATTCCGCAATCTACCACGCGGTAGCGGAAAAATTTAACTTTTCAAGTTGAGTCTCATCATTCTGTCCACAGTTAACTAGGTTGGTTACCGTCACCTTCTAGTCAAGCAGTTTCTACTAAGGGTCTTACCAAAGAGTTTGACTACGTAGATTCTAATCAAAGGGTTTGGATTGCAAAGCGAACACCCAGGGTTTCCAATGCAATGTTGCTTGTTTTTTCACACGTGGACGACGTGTTCCTCTGTATTTGTATACGGGTAAGTGAACATTCAGTTCAATCTCCAGGTCCACATCTATTGATTTGGTGTTATTCCAGTTTTTAGTATGCATTGCTTGGTTTTTTCAAGTCGTTTAAATACACTTGAATATTTCAGGGCCATGCCAAGGGCATGTCAAAACAAGTATTTTGGGCCGTAGTGTCCAATGTACATTATGATGTTATGAATCCACTTGTAGTATTTGATTTGGCACATGTTGTTACATGGGATACAACATGGTCTTAGGACTCAAGGAGTTCGGTTTAGCCAGTGTGGAGCAAGGATAATGAGGGTCCCTCTCACTCTCGTCGTAGAGTGTTTGTAGTTACCTCCACGCACGAGTACATCTTGTACTTGAAGAATGTTTTTTTTAGACATTCTTACATGAGACATATTCCACATGTGGAGGATATGAGTCTCGATTGACACTGGCCCCCACTATTTCAAGTATGTGTCACGACAAAGTCCCTAAGGGCTGGTCCAATCAGTTTTCTAGACCATTTTTAGCACTGTGTATCAGGAGCAATTTCACTCGGGGGATTCACTTTATATACAAAACAGGACGCCACCTGCGAGCGGACAACTTTGATAAAACCCTTATATATGACTCATATTGGGAATATGACCCCCCTTTCTACGCTTATAAGGAAATCAAATGAAGAAAACTATCATACCCGTATCTTACATATAAAATCTAGGTCTCACATGATCTAATGGAGTAAAAATAGTCAAAGAGTGTGTAGCATAGTGATTGGCAATGTACTAAGAAACCACTTCTATTGATAATTAGATGTACCCTCAATGTGTCTTAGTTTGACTTTCAAACTCTCTGCTCGATCAACTTGAACTTTGGCTACTCTCCAATTCTGACCCATCCAAAGCTGGTGTAAATCAACCCTTGACCTGCTCCAAATCAATCCTTATATATGACCGGCTTGATGCAAAATTTATTGTGTGACCTTATAAAAAACTTTTCCTAAATTCATCTAGGTTCTAGTGCACATTGGTGACCAATCATTACAAGTAATCAACCTGGGTCAGGTTCCCACCCCCCCTAAATATGATAGCCCCCTCTCTTATTTTTCAACTTGGGAGATAAATTATTGGGGGCCTACCCCTAACTTATACGCTTATGTAACTTGTAAAAAAGCCCCCTTCCTCTGCACTTACGTGGTGTGGTAAGTTTTCCAAGGTGAATCCTCCGGGCAATTTTAGTGGTAAAAAATTGTCGGATATTTAGAATGACTTGTTAAGGTACAAGTACTGCTAAACAACATTACAGATGGTTGTTTATATATATAGCAAATGAAAAAGTTTCATTGTTTGTACCTAGAAGTGATCACTGTTTCACCTTCTATTATGGTTCAGACGTTTCAGCGAGGCTTGCAAAAGATTGCAAGTGAAAGTATTTAGTTTCTTTTCAAAACTATTTACATTCCTCTTTTTGTGTGCTAGGCGCATCACATTTGCCATAAGTATTGGCAAGGATCACCATGGATATACACGTTCGGATCTGTTTTTTGCTAAATGCATGCACACTAGGTGTTATGGGCCCTAGTGTTTAGCAAATGCTGATTTGGAACGGCATGCATATTCATCAAGTGGTTGCTTATGAAGTATTTTGCACTCTCTGTGCAGTATCTCAATGAGTTTACTTTTTAGTCTACCAATCACCAATAGAGGTCATGGCTCGGTTTGGGTGTTTGTGGATCTTTCATGTTCACCACGATGGTTATTCAACCAGGTTATTCAACCAATTGTTGATTTCTCAGCAATGTGGTACGATATTGTGATCCCCGTTTACTAGCCATCTTGTAAGATCCCCAACCCGCCGATACCGAGATCGGGATGGGATCCTTGACAGGTCTCTAGGCCTTATAAAAATCGGAGTCTCTAGACAAGAAAAATCCAAGGAATAAACCTTTGCCATTGACAATGGCTTGGGTCTATAGCCCTAGAAGAAGACCTACTCCTGTCTCGCAGCGTGAACGGGATAACATATTAACAATCCCAAAAGTCTTTCGGCCCTATAACTTCCACATATTGGGCTAAGGTATCCTCAACCAACGCTTTTTTTCCTCTAACAGATATGAGGGCACAGCCGTTGGTGGACTCCTCTCCAAGTGAAGAAGTTTTCTAAACATTTTAGTGGACAGGGATGGATAGTTACCTGACTAATCAGGTCCACCCGTCCATGATTGACAACCTTAGTCAATTCCCACTTACCACCCCTCACTCACACATGATTTGTTTATCTTATTATCACATTGTTTTAACATTTAAAATAATGGTTTCTTTTTAACATTCCATCACAGTAATTCCTTGAAGACAACATTGAAAGCATTCTTTTAGAAAACAGACATCTTTAAACTTAAGACAAGGTACTGTCAATCAAAACATTGTCTATAATAACCATGACTAGTACTCTTCTTGTCTCAAGACCACCTAAGGGTGAAAAACGGCACCCATTCCTTATTCAAATCCGGAGTGGATAAACCCCCACCCAAGGTTCCGGGTGCCCATACACCAAACCAGTTGCCCATACAACCGGGCGGCTCCCCTAGGATAAAAAAACGGTATCCTAACTTATGTAGAAACATCAAGACATGACACGAAGTAGAAACACGTCGTTCATGGGGGTAACCGACTTAACCGTGGCTAGAAAGCCAATCATTATCATCAATTTATATCAAGGAGTCGGAGGTGTCTTGAGACAAGCTGTCTTAAGAATGATCAAACATATCTTTCCTAATTCAACCAATTTTAACCCAAACAATTCTTTCCTACATTCTAAACAAATGCGCGTTGGAACTTACCTTCCGTTTTCAGCCAATTTATCCTTCTTACGTATGCAATGCTAACTTATAAAAGAACTTAAACTAATTAAAGACTTAATTGAATAATGGGAAACCCACCTGGGATTGATTGGCCATTTGTTGTTGCGCTGGCGCCTGAAGACTCTCCTCCGTAGGCCTACTACAGGGCACAGCTTCATCGTCATGCGATGCTCTAGTTCGTTTTGGAGCTACGTCCTCATCATCAGATGTAGGATTTGCTCGGGTCCTTTTTGGTATCATAACTTCTTATCCTTATAAAAAGGACGTCTAATTATTAGGTAAATAGTTCAAAATCTAGACTTAACCTTTGTATTTAACCGTAACCCATCCAAGGTTAAATTTATAGTCTTAATTGATAAATTCTTGACCTAGTAATTTCTTATTTGTCTATATAAGCATGATAACTTCTTCCACCGTTTCCTTAAGGGTTTTCTAAGCTCTCCTAACTTTCTTATAATTTTCTATATCTTTTTCCTAATTTTCCTATCAACTTTTAAGCTAATAATATACTTATTTTGGGCTTAATATTTATTGTATTTAATTTCTCTTAAAGATTTCATTTCCTTAACTTGATATCATAGGTTTGCACTTACTATAATTTTTGTAAAAACTTTTAACCACAAGTCTATTTATTTTAATTAATCATTTGCTCAAAATAAGACTTTTGGTCAATTATGATTTACTAACCTCACTAATTAACTATGGTATAATTACCACAAGTAGATAAGAATATTTTTGACCTCTGATAATTATCTTATTATTTTCTTACTTAATTTTATAATTTCCATCTTCAATTTTCAGCTAAAAAGAGTGTAATTTGACTAAGATAAATATCTATACTACTTTTCTAACCTTGACATAATTATCACGGCCTCTTTACCCTATAATATAGCTCTGATAAATAGCATGTAATCATATAGCATGATTTACTAATTTCCCTCTTTAATTTTTAGCTAAAAATAGTGTAATTTGAGTTAGATAAATACCTATACTACTTTTCTAACCTTGGAATAATTATCACGGCATCTTTACCCTATAATATAGCTGTGATAAATAGAATATAATCCTATAACATGATTTACTAATTTCCCTCTTTAGATTTTAGCTAAAAATAGTGTAATTTGACTTAGATAAATATCTATACTACTTTTCTAACCTTATAATAATTATCACGGCCTTTTTACTATACAATATAGCTTTGATAAATAGCATCTAATCATATAGCATGATTTACTAATTTCCCTCTTTAGTTTTTAGCTAAAAATAGTGTAATTTGACTTAGATAAATATCTATACTACTTTTCTAACCTTGTCATTATTATCACGGCCTCTTGACTCTATAATACAGCCTTGATAAATATAATTTAATTATATCACATGATTTACTAATTTCCCCCTTTAATTTATCCATAAAAACAGCGTAGTTCCACTAAGATAATTAGTTAAACTAATTTTCTGAACTTGTCCTAATTATTACAAGTACTTGAATAGCTAATTAACCATTGATAATTATATGGAAGCATTTGAATTTCATTTACTAATTTCCCCCTATCAAAATTACTCAAAAAACAGAGTATTTTAGCAAAAATAATTAGCTAATTTAATTTCCTGAACTTCTCCTAATTATCACAGGTACTTGACCACTCAATTAATCACTGATAATTATATGAAAGCATTTGAATTCCATTTACTAATTTCCCCTATTAACATTTCTCAAAAAACAGGGTATTTTAGCTAAGATAATTAGCTACATTAACTATCTGAACTTTTGCTAATTATCACAACTTTTTGAACACCTAATTAACCACTGATAATTATATGACAACATTTGAATTCCATTTACTAATTTCTCCTATTTAAATTACTCAAAAAACAGGGTATTTTAGCTAAACTAATTAGCTAAATTAACTTTCTGAACTTATCCTAATTATCACAAATTTTTGAACACCTAATCAACCACTGATAATTATATGACAACATTTGAATTCCATTTACTAATTTCGCCTATTTAAATTACTCAAAAAACAGGGTATTTTAGCTAAAATAATTAGCTAAATTAACTTTGTGAACTTCTCCTAATTATCATGGGTTACTGAATATCTAATTAACCACCGATAATTATATGAAAGCATTTGAATTCCATTTACTAATTTGCCCTATTAAAATTGCTCAAAAAGTAGGGTATTTTAGCTAAAATAATTAACTAAATTAACTTTATGAACTTTTCCTAATTATCACCGGTTATTGACTACCTAATTAGCTACTGATAATTATATAAAAGCATTCTAATTCCATTTACTAATTTCCCCTGTTAAAATTGTTCAAAAAACACAGTAATTATGCCTAAATAATTAGCTAGATTCATTATCTAAGCTTCTCCTAACTATCGCAGGTTATTTAACACCTAATTAACCACTGATAAATTTATCTCAACAATTGAAATCAGTTTACTAATTGTATTTATTTAAATTGGTCAAAAAACAGAGTAACTCTACCTAATTAATTAGCTAGATTCATTATCTGAGCTTTTTCTAATTATCACGGGTTCCTTAATACCCAAATAACCACTGATAAATATATTATAGCAATTGAAATCAATTTACCAATTTCCCCTATTTAAATAGCTCAAAAAACAGAGTAATTCTGCATAATTAATTAGTTAGATTCATTATCTGAGCTTTTCCTAATTATCACGGATTCCTTAACACCAAGTTAACCACTGATAAATATCTTATAGCAATTAAAATCAATTTAGTAGTTTCCCCTATTTAAATAGGTCAAAAAACAGAGTAATTCTGCATAATTAATTAGCTAGATTCATTATCTGAGCTTTTCCTAATTATTATAGGTTCCTTAACACCCAATTAATCACTGATAAATATATTATAGCGATTAAAATCAATTTACTAATTTTCCCTATTTAAATAGCTCAAAAAACAGAGTAATTTTGCATAATTAATTAGGAAATTACTCAAAAAATTATAGGATAATTTTCCTAGCTTAATGACTGTCTAATGCAACTCTAATAATTACATCATCTTAATCTAAGCTTAATTAATATATTTATCATTAATTCATGGTTAATTTGGCTAATTTCAGCCATAATATGATAGGATAATTAATTAGCTTAATATTACTAAGCTTAATTACAATAATCAGCAGAGATTAATTAATTTAAAGAGGTTTAAGGAGCATGCATAGGCCTAATCTTTGATTTATTAACAATTTATCTTAATCTAACCTTGCTAATTAAGAAGGATTAGGTTAATTACCGTTAGGGTTAATCAATTAGAGATTAAACTCTAATGATTTCTGCGTAGTGTTCTCTCTAGATGAGAGAGAGAGTAGCAAGGCTCCGAGTCTGTGTAAAATGTGAAGCTAGGGGTCCTATTTATAGTTTTCTGGCACTCATAAGCTCTCACCGGCTGAAAAAGGCAGTTGCTTGAAGTTCAAGCAGCCCCCAGTAAGTCAAAAAACGACCCCTACTACTAAATGAGTCCCTGGCAGGTCAGTGATGACCCTCCCATTACCTGCCAGCTTTTAAAATATCAATTATGCTATATTTTGACCTATTTTTACTTAATTGGTAAATATCTTGTAAATATCTGGGAGACCTTTAATAAAGTCTATGCTTAAATGATTACTGTAACCCTTCAATTTTTCTATTTTACTCAATTCACAGTGTAAACTTTCAGGGGTCATAACTACGCCAGTTTTTATCGGAATTCAATTCTGAAAATTTCTAGCCCGGGGTTTGCTGTGCTTAAGATTCCAAAAATACCAATATTTTCCATGGTTGGACAATTCTACATTTCTTTTTCAATAATCATATCAGTTTGATTAAGCTTATACAACCTTTAAGTTTTCAGAAACTGGAAACCTTACACATCTAGAATGACTGGCTGTAAAACGTGGGGGAAACACACCTCAGTACTGTCACTTGTCCAAGGGGATATGTAGATTACAAAGTGCAATCTTGTGCTAAAGGATGTGCAAGTGCGTATGTTAGCACCACACGATCCAATTAGTAAGCATTTATTTCTCTACTTGGAGTTTAAAGCATGTTTGTGATTAGGTGTAGTCTCTTCATGTTCTCAACCTTGAACACTAGTTATGGTGGGGTTATTTACTCTTGAACTTGGAAAACATGTCAAGGACTTAAACTTGGCTGATGAGCCATGTTAGCAAGTTACTTTCATGGAAAGTGAAAAGAGGTACTCTTTAGGGTACATCTTTGTGTGATAACGCGTTTTGCATACTCATGTGTGTTCTAAATGGAGTCTACACACTATGATTGGTTAGGAATCGATAACACAAGATGGTTACATATGGACAACAATGTGAAAAATCAAGATGTTACTCTTGGTTTCATTGAACCTCCCGCTAATCGGTCAACCACACAACTGGATCCATGAAGGGTGCCACTTGGAAAAACATTAGTGTTCTTCAGAAGAAGTTCCCCACTTTTTTTTTTTGAGGACGAAAACTCTTCTTTAAGGGGGGGGTAATGTCAGGACATTGGCAAGGCCAGACTAGACAAGGGCAAGGTCGCAGGCTAGGCAGTGTGGAAAGGGAGTCCAACTAGGTCAAAGGGCCAGGGGCCATGCTATATATTAGGAAACAAAACCCAAATGAACTCTTAGAGTATTGCAAACATGTAATGATCCAATACAAGGGCAATGTGCCAAACATATATGCAAATCCTTAACAAGTACTTGTGACTTATACATCTTGTGTTAAACACAATACTGTTTGTGTAATATTTAGACTTGTACATGTTGTGTTAAACACCCTGAGTCTCTTGCTCCACCTATGGTTCACATATTCCATTGTCTTCCTCCACTTTATTTGGCCTTCATGTGAGCACTGGAGTTGTTGAATGCCTCTAATTGTTTTTTTGTTTTTGTTGTAAATGTGTCATCTCTTGTGTTGTTTGCTGAAGAGGATAATACTTGCTTTTGTTGCATGCAATGAAGGATTCTATTATAGAACCATTGAAATAACTCTTTCAAACTGTTTTCCTTGTCTTGATAGCCACCATGATGTGTGCATTTGAAGTAGACATTTGTCGTCATCTAATGAGATTTTTCTAAGCATTGGGTATTCCATATGGGTTTGAGGATTGACCGAAAAGGCACCCACTTGGCCGGACATGTAGACGGACACCACATTTGTAGTTTATTATTTTGACGAGCTAGTGTAGTGATACTCTATGTAAATCATGATTCTAAAGTAGCAGGTCAATTTCTTGAGTTGTAATTCTGTCATGACAATTGTAAAGGTTCATGTGAACCGGCCACTAGCCATTTAGAATGTCGTAATTATAAAGGCCAATAACTTTAATGTGAAAGAAGGCTTATATTTAGAGAAGAAGGAGCTCTAAAACCGTACGCTCAAGCTACTAAGCTTCTCCAATTTGTAATCAACTTTCCTAACAATTGGGTAATCAGTTTTTCAAATCCAAAACTTGCATTGTGTTCCTCCCTCTTTGCTCTTTCATTTAAGTATAAGCATTGCCAGTTTTGTTGTGGTTCGTGACTACACATCTGTGAGCCTTAATTGTAGATTTGAGTGCTTAAATCATTATTTTTAGTCGTTTTGACCATAGGAGAGTGTTCCTAGACCATAGGGCGACCTTTTTGGATAGTTCTGTTGCAGTTTTCAAGACCTTTTTCATAATGGATTGGGATTTTGGTACCTTGTCAGATTGCACCTAGACTTGGTAGGATAGTACCCCCAGCTATCTTAGAGCTCCTCCTAAAGTCTCCCTTCATTTTGCATTCGTTAGAGTGCCGAAATGGCGTGATGACCTAGAGCGGTGAGAAAGGACATAGGCAGATTTCCCTGATCATTGAGTAATTGATTTGTGTAAGGTCTCTACTTTCGAATTTCACACAAGTTCTATTACGCATTTGAATTTTTTTTAGCCATCAATCATTCTTTAAGATATTCGAGTTCAAATTATGAATCGTAGGTTGAGAAAACCTAGAATTTAAAATTTACGCTACAAAATTCTGACATGTTTAGCTATATGAATCACTAACTAACTTATTGCAACTTATTTATTGATTGTAAAATTTTCTTTTACTGTTGTAAAGTTAATATAAGACTGTAAAGTTTAACTTAAAAATGTAAAGTAAATTATCATTAAGGAAATAAATAAAATAATTATAAAGATAAAAGAATACACAGGGATGACAAATGAAGCCACAAAGACTCACTTGGACTCACATAGGAGGGGACAAAGTGAGACACACTGTCACATGAAAAGAAGAGGCTAGTCTTGACTAATCTTAATGAGGGGGGGCTGTGTGGCCTTATCTTTTGATGATAATGACAAAGTGGTCAAGCTGATGGGTACCACAAGGGTACCAAAAACGCGGATATGATTTTTGAGGGAAATTTTTTTAAAAAAAATTATTTTTTTTGGAAAAAAAATTATTTCTTTTTTTGGGAAAAAAATGTAACATTTAATGGCCTAATAACTTATGTGTAACGGAAATTAGCATGAACATAGTGGGCATTTCATTAGAATAGATTCCTAATGAGAATTACAAGAGTGCTTGGGTGGAGAGAGCAACAAAAAGCATAACACCTAGTTAGATAGCATCGACAATACTTTCAAAAGAGAGAGAAATTAAGCTATTGACAACAGTTGAGGACCGGATTTTCATGGAGCCAGTCCCCCCTCCAAAAGGCTTTGTATTATGGTTTCTCCCATCAAGAGAGACATTGTACAATACAATTCTTTGTGTTCCTTCAAGACTAGCTAGTGCAATGAAGATGAAAACTTCATGCACTAAGCAAAACACTTAACAAACACAACTTGAATTATCCCCGTTCTCAGACCCAAGACCTCACACACCTTCGAAGATGGTGAGAGCTAGCAGGGTATGAGAATAGATTGAGAGGAAGAAGGAGTATCTTACAAGAAAGATGTACATCTCCTCACATAATCACTCATATATAGCATAGCTTAGCTTAGTAATTAGCTTGGTAGAGGAGATGAGCATGCATTGAAGCTTGGCTCTTGGTTGGATTTGCATCCACATGCCAAGAGAGTGTTGATGTAGGCTTCTATCTCACAAGCTTGGAGTAGGTGATGAGTTCTCCATTAAAGCTTGGGAAGAGATAGTCTTCTCTTTCTTCACACATGAGCTTGTGTGAGTGTGTGTGTGATAATGCTTTGCAAAAATCAGCCCCCTCTCTCTCTTGGGCGAGCCCTCTTGCTAATTGCTCTTGCTGCAGCCTCATTGGCCCTCCCCAAGTCAAGCCAATTACAATTAAGCAGCATAAGTGATAGCCTTCTGACTTGTGTCCCCCTTTTCCCTTTTGTGAGAGCTTTAGGTAATTAAATAATTAAACTAAACTCTCATTGGACCCCTTTGCCTCCTGGCCAATAGGAATCAGGAAAGCCATGGGGCTCCTGAATGCTCATTGGACCCCTTGGGAGACTACCCAATAGTCTTCTAGGAGACTTAATTCTCATTGGTTTCTTTTATTAAATGTTTTTAAATTAATTAAACTAGATTTACTCTAGCTTAATTCTCATTGGTCCACTTCAAGGTCATCCAATAGAAATTGGGCACACCTTGTGGGCATCTGGCCTAGGGAGCTGACATGTGTCCCTCATTCCCTTTGTGTAAAGGGAGCCTGTGTGTGTGTGTGTGGCTTTCTCTCTCATCCCCTACCTTTAGGGCTCGCCCCTCCCATGTAGGGATGTGCAAAGACTTTTAGGGCACACACAAAGCATCCAATTTTCCCTAGGGTTGACCTTTGGACACAACCTTTGAATTTTGGAACCTTAGCATTTTGGAAGTCTTAATGGGCTGAACCTTAGGGTCTTTTTAGCCCATTGTTACACATGGCTCTTTTGCAGATGCCCCCCCCTTTGGATCCCTATTTTCCCTCCTTTGGATCCCTACTGTGGCCGGTCTGCTAGCTTAACCAATATTCTAGCTTTTTCTCCCCTGGCCTTCCCCACATTAAATGATCAGTTTAATATGAGAAAATCATTTAGGAGAATTAGATATTGATTATTATAACAAAAAAAATTGACGTTTTCTTTTCTGCTATAAATAGAGCATCCATGCTCACAATTTAGTTATAGAGATTGCCTCTATAGCGCTCACGAAGTGCTGCCACTTCTCTTAGAGAGAAGGCGTCCACAAACCACTAAGAGAGCAAAAACTCTAGTGGACTAATAAGGTGCGTATTAATTAAGCATTCAATTAACTTTAAGAATGATGTGTGCATGCTATCTCTTACTCTAATCTCTCTAATAGATTAGTAGGATTCAATTAGTTTTAAGAAGGATATGTGTGTGTGTGTGTGTTATCTCCTACTCTAATCTCTCTAATAGATTAGTAAGATTAAATTAGCTATGTGTGTGTGTGCTATCTCTTACTCTAATTTCTCTAATAGATTAGTAAGATTCAATTAGGTATGTGTGTGTGTGTGCTATCTCTTACTCTAATCTCTCTAATAGATTAGTAAGATTCAATTAGTTTTAAGAAGGATATGTGTGTGTGTGTGTGTGTGTGTGTGTGTCTTATCTCCTACTCTAATCTCTCTAATAGATAGTAAGATTCAATTAGTTTTAAGAAGGATATGTGTGTATGTGTGCTATCTCTTACTCTAATTTCTCTAATAGATTAGTAAGATTCAATTAGCTTTACGAAGGATATGTGTGTGTGCGTGCTATCTCTTACTCTAATTTCCCTAATAGATTAGTAAGATTCAATTAACTTTAGAAAATATGTATGTGTATGTTTTCTCTTACTATAATCTCTCTAAGTATACCTACTCTCTCTAGGTAGTACATCTTCACTATTAACTTATGTATAGTTAATTGAAAGTTAATACATAAGAGAACTCATCATATTGTTATTATACATGAGGAAATTCTCATTCACCAATTTTATTGTCAATTAGATTAAGTAGAATTTTGAATAATACTAAAAATTGATTTAGTTGAAGTATAGAAATTGAAGTTAGAATTGGATTAGAAATGTGAAGCATAAAAGTAATGCATTCCTAAACTTTCACTCACAGTTTACACACTTAATTTTTGATTAATTACGATTAGCAAATATTTGATGTATAAAAATTAGATGTAGAACAACAACACTAAGTGTGAATCCGAGTTGGTGAGGGTTCAAATTACAGACTCTCTTTGGAAACAAGGAGATTACTAGGGAAATTGACCAATTTAAAGTTCTAAGTGTAGTACAAAAAAATGGTTCCAAAGCGTGCTCGAACCCAAGGCGCTAATGATCATGAAGCTGGTACAAGTAACGGTGAAACTCTTGTGGAACATGTTATGTCTCCACCAATCGGAGCTATGGTACAGGTTAGTATTGTAGTTCAAGTTATGCATCATTGCATATGCGAGACCATAGGAATATATTATTTACCTTATGAAAAGAAAACACGGACCGAAACCAAGGGGCTTAACCCCAAGAAATTCGGCATATGTTTGACAAGTAGGAAAGAATGTCTGGTTAAACTGGTTGCTATAGAAAAGAATGTTTGTCCAAAACCTTCGGTATGGTTTCTCCCAAGTCTCTCTACTTATTAGCGCTGGTATTATGTGGCAGTTGTTTTCCGAAGCGTAAGATGATGCCCAGGATGGCACCGCTGATGCTGTGGTGGGAGTACACCCAGATTAGCCCAGCTGGATACTGCAATTTTGTTTTTCTGTGGCGTGAGGATGACGCCCATCTTGGCACCGTTGTTGCTGTGGCGGGAGTACGTCCAGATTAGCACAACGAGTACTTGTCGAGCGGTATGGGATGCTCATGAGGACAAGGATTTTTATAAATAATGTATACACCGATCGGACATAATATCGCCAGTAGAGATTCTTGAGTGAACCTAATCCAAGGGTTGTTGGTTTAAAATTGGATAACTTCTTGTTTGACTATTGTTTGTAATACTGTTTGAAGGGCTGTTTTAACAAACCAGTATCATAAATAAAGTAAAGGAACATGTATGTTTAAACAGTGTGGTAGTAATTTGATAACAAAAGAAGGGTGAGTGTGGTGTGGAAAGTGGGAGAATGATACCCCGACGATATCATTCTATGGACGGGTGGACCCGATGAGTCGGGTAACTTTCCAACGCTAGAAATTATTTTTTTTAAGTCATAAATCTTAAGAGACAAACCTTGGCGGCTGTGCTTCTGAAACATGGAGAAAAAAGCGCACAGGTTGGTCACTATAAGATTTATACTTTTAGGTATAATTGATTATAGATAGTTTTTATATAGGGTTATGGTGGTCACGCTCTGCCATAGCGAGATAGGACCAATCCTTCACTAACGGTTCATGCCCGTGGCTACGTAGTAGCTAAGGCAATGTCCGTTGGTTTTTCTTTTTCAGGATTGGAGACCTATCAAAGGTACTCTGCTCCTCTCAAAAAGGGGCAGGGACCTCACAATTTGCTTGTCGAGTTGTTGTGTTAGCTTGTTAGGTTTACTTTTGAGATTAACAACCTCAAAGAGTCTCCGTGCCCCATCCAAGTCACTTCCTTGAGTATTGACATTATGTTAGTGACAGATCGCTATGCTACAGACATCCATCATGATGACCCGCTAACATTGGCACCGTTGTCGGGGAAAAATCAAATTGCAATGGACCTTGAAAGAAAATCCATCATAAAGTCCACGCCACAAAGAGGATCAGTTCTACAAGCTTCAGACACATCAACATCCATCTTTACGGCATCTAAGAGACGAATGCACAACAAGAAGAAAAGTTTCCTAGAAAATCAAAGATCAAATCATGTATCAACAACATGGCAGCTATGAATCACTCAAGGAAGGGGGGAGCATCATCAATGCCAAAGCACTTCCCAAGCTAATGACCAACCTTGAAGACAAAGCTGAAGACAATCCTATGACAAGACTGCACAAGGTCGTGTCAAGGGACGACACGAGCTAGGAAGGGGGGAATGTTTGAGGATTGATCGAACGGGCGTCCACATGGCCGGACACGTAGCCGGACACCACATTTGTAGTTTATTTATTTTTCCAAGCTAGCGTAGTGATACTCTATGTAAATCCTGATTCTAGAGTAGCAGGTCAATTCCCTGAGTTGTAATTCTGTCATGATAATTGTAAAGGTGCATGTGAACCGGCCACTAGCCATTTAAAGTGTCCTAGTTATAAAGGTCAATAATTTTAATATGAAAGAAGTCTTATCTTTAGAAGGAGGGAGCTTTGAAAACGTACTCTCAAGCTACGAAGCTGCTTCAACTTGTAATCAACTTTTCTAACGATTGGGTAATCAGTTTTCAATTTAGAAACTTGCATTGTGTTCCTCTCTCTTTGCTCTTTCACTTAAGTGTAAGTATTGTCAGTTTTTGTGATTTGCGACTACGCGTCTGTGAGCCTTAATTGCAAATTTGAGTGCTTAAATTCACTATTTATGATGTTTTGACCACAGGAGAGTGTTCCTAGACCATAGGCCGATATTTTTGAATAATTCTGTTGCAGTTTTCAAAATAAAAAATCGTGATGGATTGTGATTTTAGTACCTTGTTGGATTGCGATCAGACTTGGTAGGATAGTTAATCTTTGAGGATTGATCGAACGCATGCCCACCTGGTCAGACACGTAGTTGGACACTACATTTGTAGTTTATTATTTTGCCGATCAAGTGTTGTAAATCCTGATTCTAGAGCAAGAGGTCAAATCCCTGAGTTGTAATTTTGTCATGACAATTGTAAAGGTACATGTGAACCGGCCACTAGCCATTTAGAATGTCCTAGGTATAAAGGTCAATAACTTTAATGTGAAAGAAGGCTTATCTTTAGAGAAGAAGGAGCTTTGAAAAAGTACTCTCAAGCTACTAAGCTTGCTCCAATTTGTAATCAAATTTCCTAACAATTGGGTAATCACTTTTCAATTCCAAAACTTGCATTATGTCCTCCCTCTTTGCTCTTTCGTTTAAATGTAAGCATTGTCAGTTTTGTTGTGGTTTGCGACTATGCGTCTGTGAGCCTTAATTGCACATTTGAGTGCTTAAATCACTATTTTATGACGTTTTGGCCATAGGAGAGTGTTCCTAGACCATAGGGAGATATTTTTGGATAGTTTTGTTGCACTTTTCAAATTTTCTTTCATGATGGATAGTGATTTTAGTACCTTGTTGGATTGCAACCAGACTTGGTAGGATAGTGTCCCTAAGTATCCTAGACCTCCTCCTAAAGTTTCTTTGCATTTTGAGTGTGTTCGAGTGCAGAAATGGCGTGATGACCTAGAGCGGTGAGAAAGGACATAGACAAATTTTCCTTATCATTGAGTGATTGATTTGCTTGTCAAGTTGTTGTGTTAGCTTGTTAGGTTTACTTCCTGAGATTGACAACCTCAAAGAGTCTTTGTGCCCCATCCGAGTCACTTCCCTGAGTATTCACATTATGTTAATGCGAGATCGCTAAGCTACAAACGTCCGTTGCGGTGACCCGCTAAAATTGGCGTCGTTGTCAAAAAAATGATCCTTAGATGGTGAGTGCCCTAGTGCGTATTTAGAGCATTCTCTTTTGAAGATTTGTCTCTACATTCCATTTACACTTTAACAATGAACCAATTAGATATAGGGTTTAGTGCTTGGTAGAGTGTAGAAGTCGAGTACTTGCTAGATCTATTCTCGATAGGTAAAGAGAGTTGTGAGTGAGATAGCCAAAAGCATTTCATTCTTTGATTTTCTCATTACTTTCAAAGTGTTGTTTCGTTTTTCATTGTGAATTTATTTTGTACCGTTCTGTTTGTTTTTGTTTCATGTTTCATTTCAGTACTTAGGAGTAGGGTAAATAGAAATTTCCACCATCAAATTTGGGCTAAAGGATCGAAGGAAAAAAGGGTGAAAACCGTATATTTGGTTGCAATTACCATAACTCTGAAATTCTTAAAATTTGATGGTAGAGACCTCAAAAGTGATCCAAATTCAAAAATTTGTGGATCAAGGGCATTGGCATACTCTCTAGAAGCAATCTGGAAAGTTTGGAAAGAATCTGTGGAGGAACATGGATCGCGATCCATGTACCCCAGAGACCAATTTTGTAGAATATTGATCAGTGACATTGTACATCAATGGGACATTGCTTTGATCAAGTTTCCCTGAAAGGAAAACTCAAAAATCATATCAGAATTGATTGTTAGGGAAAAAACAGCAAAATAGGCATTGTAGACACAAACTTTGGGATTTTTCAACTTTTTGGGATCCAAATTCAAAAAAGGGGTGAGATTTGGCTTCTCTAGGGAATAGAGAACTTGTATAACAAAATTCATGAAAAAATGTTGTCAAACATGGATCGCGATCCATGTACCTTTTGACATTTGGGGCTGGTATTTGACAAGTACATCCCTGATACCATTTGGGACAACTTTCCCAAAAGGCACAATGTTAAAAAAGTGAAAATTTTTGGTCAAAATAGCCAATACAAAAACTAATCAAAAACCGCAGGGTAGACATTAAAAAATCACTTTTGATTGCAAAAAAATTATCCAAATTCAAAAAGAAGTGGAATAATCTACTGACGCTGCAAATAATCGTCAGACCAAATTTGGTGTTCAGATATGATGGAACATGGATTGCGATCCATGTTTCTCATCAAAAGAATTTGACTGAGATTTGACCAGTAGGTAGCTGGTATCATTTGGAACAACTTTTCCAAAAGAACTATATGCAAAAAAGTTGCAAAAAGTGGTCAAAAGATCCAAAAATAGAACATTGTCAAAACTGTCACAGCCGACTGTAGAAGTCAGTTTTGGTCGGGCAAAACTGATCCAAATCTAGAAATTCTTTGTGGAGCAAGGTACAAAGATCATAAGCTATCAACACACCAAAAATTCAGATCCAAAAGTTGTGGAACATGGATCGCAATCCATGTACCCCTGAGCAATTTTTGGACAAAAACTTTTCCAGCGTGTAGCATAGACCATTGTGAACAAAAGTCTCCAAAGGAGTTTTGTCTAAAAGGTTTAAAAAATAGTTCAAGTTGAAAACCCTAAAACAGGCCTGTGAATTGACTTTTGCTTGAGCTAAAGTAACCCAAATCACATAAAAACCATATAGCTAGCATCAAGAGACCAAGGGCGAGCTGTGAGTCAAGTTTCATTACCATCTAACACAGAGGTACATGGATCGCGATCCATGTTCCTCTGTCACAAGACTGATACCAAACTTGCACCATAGCTAGAGGACATCACAAGGAGTCTAATGATCTTTTCAAAAGTGAGTTTGGATATAAAAAACCAGACCAAAAGCCCAAAACTGCCAAGTACTCTGACAAAGTGCCAGAATTGACCTAACTTTTAATTCAAAGGTCCATTTTCAAAAAAAATGATACCATAGGATCTACTAATCATGTTGAATCTGATGGTATCAAGAAAAATTATTTTGGCCTCCAAACATGGATCGCGATCCATGTACCCAAAGTAAAAGGTTGAGCTGAAAATTTTTAAATCAGTAGTGCATACACAAGGAAACATATCCCCAAGTCCAGTTTTGGAAAAAAATGAGAAAATTTGGGTTAAAAGGGAGCAAACAAGTGTCAAACTGAAAACCATAGTGCAGACCTAGTATTGGGCATTTGACTTGACAAAACAAGTCCAAATCCAAAAGGATTTGAGATTTAGCTTGTGGATATAGTCAAGAATATACTCCTAAGAGATCAAGTCCAGATGAGTCCAAATGTGGTTGAACATGGATTGCGATTCATGTACCTCAACTTCAAAATTTGATGAAAATTGGTATATAGCTTGCATATGACCTTGTCTACATACTATCAAAATTTGGAAAATTTGGAGAAAAAAAATTGATAGAGGAACATGGATCGCGATCCATGTACCTTAGCATAGTGGGGATATCTGACTTGGTGATCTTGTAGACATACTTAAGAACATCCCAAGTTTCAAGTTTGAGCTAAAAATACCTTTTGCAGACCAAGATACAAGCCAAAGTTCCTGTATTCTAGTCCTGAGACTGTTTTGACTATTGTTTCAAGCAGTTCACTAAAATTGCTCTAACTTTTGATAGAAAACTCCAAATTGAGTCAGAAAGCTTGTGAAAAATAGGACACACCTAGAGCTGAATTTTTCTAGGTTTCCTAAATCCAAATTTTTAGGGTACTTAGAACTAGTTTCAAAAACCAAAAGAGTCACAATTCTGACTTCCGAGGGACCTGATTAAGGGCAAAAAGGGATAAGTTGCCCTAAGCCAAAGTGAGATTGCCAAGGACTATCTTGAGAGTTTTGAGTGAGTCTCAAACATGACAAACAAATCACCCTCCACCACCAGGGTTCTCTACTCCACTCAGAGATGTGAAAAACGCAACAAACACTTCTTCACAACAGTGAGATTGGGAAAATGCATAGAGATCCCTGGTGTTCATACATGTAATCCATAAGAACACATATGAGGGCTTATATAGATTCACAAACGGGGATCCATATATCTTCTATAAATGTGTAGAGCCCTATGCTAGAGAGTTGACATTCCATAAGAACCTCTATGCATTCACATATACAGATGCTCATGGAGTGCAAGTTTTGATGGTAGATAAGTATGGAAGAGAGTACAAACTTGTTGATCCAATCAACCTGGAGACATGTCCATACAAGGGTACTACAATTTCTACTTACTTTCAGTCAAAAATGATGTCATATGATATATCAGAGATGATTCTGCCAAGATTTTCTACAAGACAAGAGGCGAGAGCTAGAGACATCTTTCCAAGAGACCATGAATTGGTTAGATTAGTGATTGAACCATAAATATTAAGACCGTCAAGACAAATTTTGAATGGGTCAGGGGATCCATATGCTCGTGTCTCACTCTTCAAACAAGTTTTGAGGATTGAACAAATTGCAGATTTCCATAGTCAATAAGAGGGATTTGGATCGACATTAGAAGGAACGGCTTTGAGTGGTTCCAACCTCTAAATAGAGATGATTTTCTAAACATAGCACAACTCTTACAAGAGTTTGTAAGAGGAGTTCTCAAAAAGGGGAATCAAACACAACACAGTGTCCCAGATCTATGATTTCAAACAAAAAAAGGATGAAAAAGTGAAGGAAGCTTTGCTTCAATTCAAACAATACATAGACAGATGTCCTGTGAGATTAGAGAGAGCTACCGCAAGATGAGAGATTGTCATTTCTGTTTGTAGAGGGCTAGAAGAATGAAACTCTAAAAAAGGACCTATATTTGAAAGTATGTATGGCATTCAAGAAAGTCATTATAGAAGCTCTATATCTAGTTGACAATTGCAAGGCCTACAGAGAGGTGACGTACGACATCAAAAGCATGACTAGTAGTGCCTCTTCTCCAAAGACTGAACTCGCAACAAAGCAAGATGTTCAAACTTCTAAAATGCAGAGCTTTGATTAAGTAGTTGAGGGGGTGATTAGAAAAATAAACCAAGGCTACAAACGGAACCTAAATGTGAGATAGCCTCAATTGAGGAGATGTAATACTTGTGGAGGGGATCATCCCACACCATGGTGTAGCACTCAATTAAAGCCGCAACAAATGCTACAACAACAACCACCTATTTTGAAACATGGTAGAGTAGTAGTTAACTACACCCAATCAACACATGTGCCACAACCTACAAGAATCAATACTCCATGGATGCAATTATGCTCATGTTCATGGCCAATCAAGAGTATGGTTCAAAGGCCATCTTCACCAGGCAAGAACAACCATTGGATGTATCACCAGCTACTACTATGAAACAAGAAGGTACATGCTATGAATGTGGAGGTGACCATTGGGCACAAGATTGTCCAAACAAGAGTCCACAAATAGAAATATTTGGATTCTGTGACGGATGTAGGAGAGACTATCTACTCCAACACTGTGCTAAGAAGCCAAACTACAAGGGGAAAGAAACAATGAAGGATTGTAGGTGTGATGCCTTCTTGAAACGGATCCGAAGTAGAACCAACAATTTATTTAATGGTGATGACTCAAGCTCAAGCACAAGAAGCATCTAAAAATGAAATCGTTGAGGAGGAAGCCACATTGCCACCTCAAACAAAAATAAAAAACATACCGGTGAGAACTGAAAGAAAATCGTGGAAAGCCAAAAGGGATAAAATGAAAGCAAAGAGGCTACAGGAGAAAGTTGCTTTGGAAATTGAACTGAATCAAACAAAAGAACAGCTTAGACAAGATCAAGAAAGCAAGAAAAATGCAAAGGGACCTAAAGAGTCAAAGACTAACTCAGGAGGTTCAGTCTTGGTTGACAAAGTCTTTGAACCCTTAGATGCAATTTTGAAGGCCTATGAAGCTAGTCTAAAACCCAATCAAACCCAGGAGCATAGATGGCTGATGTATCCTCATACAGGGTATTAAAAAGAGAGGTTACAAATGTGCAAGGAGATCATCCGGACAGCCCAAGATCTTATGGAACCACATATTCCACATGATCCAAAAAATGGAGGTGCTAATCCGAAAAAAAATCCAGGAAATGGAAATCCATGGTATTGTAAACAGAGACCAAAAAGAGCTAGGAGTTGAGGCACCTTTAGATATAAGGGAAGTAGCCAATACCACAGATGGGGTGGGCTCACAAGTAGTGACACCTATTCCGGAGGTAGAAGAACCATGGCCACAATCCTTATGGGAATCGATAAGAAACCAAAAAGATGGTAGTGCCACATTATAGTCAACACCTATCCCTGAAATAAACATGGATCACAAATTTTTCCAAGGGTGTATAAGATCTTTATATGGGGATTTTAGGTCTATCGCATCTGAAGAGAGAAAACCACACTCTCTATAGACTTTTCCATCTTTCATAGGAGAACTCAAAACAAAATCTGGGGTTTAAATGGTACCTTTTCAGTGGAAAATCACAACAAAAATGATGAATACCAAGAGCTTGCACGAATTGATGTCTTCTCCTATACGATGCACACTTTATCTCTCAGAGCTACTAAAAATTAGACCGCATCTATGGGGCCAAATGGGCAAACACCTAAAAAAGATGGGGTTGAAAATCCCTTCATATGACCAACTTGCATATGAAAACATGAATGGAACTTTGCCTAAGAAACCACAGGCAAAACCAGTACCAGTAAATAAGGTGGGTGATTATTGCGAAGGTGATGAAGGAGACACCATCTTACCACTTGAATGCAAAGGAGTGATGAAGCAAACACCACCTTACCACTGCAATGCCTTTAACAATGGGATTGGGATAATACATGAGGGCTTATATAGAAGAAGGAGGGACCTCTGAAAACGTACGCTCAAGCTACGAAGCTGCTCCAACTTGTAATTAACTTTCCTAACGATTGGGTAATCAATTTTCAATTCCAAAACTTGCATTGTGTTCCGGTCTCTTTGCTCTTTCATTTAAGTGTAAGCATTCTTACTTTTGATGTGGTTCACGACTACACGTCTATGAGCCTTAATTGCATATTTGAGTGCTTAAATCACTATTTTTAGTCGTTTTGACCATAGGAGAGTGTTCCTAAACCATAGGGCTACCTTTCTGGATAGTTTTGTTGCAATTTCCATGACCTTTTTCATGATGGATTGGGATTTTGGTACCTTGTCGGATTGCGACCAGACTTGGTAGGATATTGCCCCTAGGTATCCTAGACCTCCTCCTAAAGTTTTGTTGCATTTCGAGTCCGTTCAAGTGCCAAAATGACGTGATGACCTAGAACGGTGAGAAAGGAGATAGGCACATTTCCCTGATCATCGAGTGATTGATTTTCTTGTCAAGTTGTTATGTTAGCTTGTTAGGTTTACTTCTTGATATTGACAACCTCAAAGAGTCTCCGTGCCCCATTGGAGTCACTTCCTTGAGTATTGACATTATGTTAGTGACAGATTGCTATGCTATAGACGTCGGTCACGGTGACCCGCTAAAAATATACCTAGATTTTTGTACATTTTAATAAAGCATGGTAAATTGTTGAAAATGATGTGTTGGAATTTAAGCAAATAAAAAAACTGACACAGTTCACAAGAGCGCCTGAAGAATACCATGTAATGAGAAATGTTAGTGTGCATCCACGTTATCTTGAATGATTATGTTAGCTAAAGGTTCTTCTTAAACTTGATGAGATCGTCTTATGACCAATCATCTTTACCACACATCAGAAAGAGCACATCTATGGAATGCCACACATCAACCTTGGTGTCGCAAGTAGTTGGCTCTTAGTTCTTCATTGTCATATGTAGTTTTTTCCATTGTAGATACTCAACTTTGCTAACATAAGTGGAGTGATATATCCTCCCACACTTTGTCACCTTCACATCTTTAATGCGACACTTTGTAGATACTGGACTTTGCTAACATAGGTGGAGTGATATATCCTCCCATACTTTTTCACCTTCACATGTTTTATGCCTCGTGGTTCACATAAAATCCTAACCGCGGCAATGGATGGAGTGATATATCCTCCCACACTTTGTCAGCTTCGTGTCGTAGATCCCATGAATGAAGACCCCTTGTTTTTTAGTCCTAGGGGGGTGGGACTCGGGAAAGGAGGCATGTTTTTATACATAAGACGTGCTAGCTGGGATGGATAGAGCACAACTCTGTGGAGGGGGAGGTCGGAGGTTCAACAAGTAGCCGCGACGTGATGGAACCATAAATTTTTTTATCAACAAAACTTGATCGACAATGGGTTAAACTTCTGCTGTTGATCCCTACACATTCAACGTCATTTATGGTCGAGGGCCTGGGATCATTGACACTGAAGCCCATGGGCTATAAAATGAAGTGAGGTGGGAATCGATGGTGGACAGCTACGCGCACGAATCTCGAGGGCGTTGGAGGGTTGAAAAAATGTGGCGCTCAATGAACCCTAGCAGGTATCGTCTAAGGCATGTGGCCTATCTAACCCTCCCATGCTCGTGTGGTGATCAGGATGAGAAACAAATGCATTATATGTAGACTTGAACACGAACAATAGTTAACCGTGACAAAAAAAATAAACTTGGACACACCGGATAAAATCGAATGACCAATCTTACCTTGAGTCGTGTGCACCTAGTTCTCTGCCGTAGATCCTATAACTAGAGTGCTTCGTTAGCTATGTTCCATCGAATTCAGATCGAAAAAAATATTGGAAACTGAGAGAGAGAGAGAGAGAGAGAGAGAGAGAGAGAGAGAGAGAGAGAGAGAGAGAGAGAGAGAGAGAGAGAGAGAGAGAGAGAGAGAGAGAAGAGAAGAGAAAGAGAGATTTCATCAAAGAGTGTTAGATGTTTTTACCTAAGAGTGTTTGGGATACCGATCGTCGTGCTTCAGTGGTGCACCTCTACAAAAATTGGTTACCGATCGTAATGCTTCAGAGGGATACCTCGCCAAAAACCACAAGGAGTGTTAAGAGTTTTGTCAAGCCAATGTTCATGATCATACAAGATGTCAATGTTATTGTTTGTTGTTCCATTTTTATGTTAAAAAAAGAAAACATGCAAGTCTCCTTGCATGGGGGAGTTTGCACAATCTTCCCCAATTTTTATAATACGAGGGAACATGCCATTCCCATGGCCGCGTGCAATTTTCAATGCGTTCATTAACTGCATTCTCAGTGTCAAAAATCAAAAAATGATAATTCTTACTCACTGCGCGATTGAATGTCCATCGCCAATGGACTTCCTTGCATCAACGATGTTGGGCATCTTCTGCACTTAACCCGCTACAAAAGACGACACCCCAGGGAGGATACCCTTCAAGAAGTTTTTGTGCTATTGTGAGGACACCACATTTTGTATATATATCGATCAAACCACCACTAAGCATGTTTTGTACTCCCAACAAATGTTGACTAGCAATCATATCGTGAATTCTAATATCTATGGCTGCATATGCGATTCCATCCCGCTGACCCGCATGCCTTCCAGATTCTTGTGTAGGTGTAGTTGATTGCATCTGGATAGAGACCCTTCTTGCGATCTTGTGGTGGTGTTCTGCACAACAAGCTCCTTGGGCGCTTTTCGAGCGTTCTGAAGAGCATCATATGTGACGTACACATAGTCCCATGCAAAGCCAAGCACAACTTCTTTCCTGTGTCGCCCATTGGCCTTGCTCTTGTTGCGCACATCCCACAGTGAGTGCATTCAAGGAGTCCACACTGCAGATAGAAAGATGAAAATAGCCTAGAGCTTTCTGGGCTTGCTCCTGGTGTGCGTATCCCGCTACCAATGCATTGAAAGAGACTCCATTCTCATCATTTAATGCATTCGACAAGCAACATTTCGGGCAAAATGGTCATGAAGAACATGCCCATGTCATATTGCATCTTTGAAATTAATTTCAGAGCTTCCTCACCTTCCCTTGCTTGACATAAATGGATATAAAAGCACTCCCAAGAGAGTTCGGTTGGAGAGAAACCGTCACTTTTCTGAAGCGCAACACACGTGTCATATTTATCGACTAAGATTGTGCCAAGCGCGACATCTTTTATCAACAACCTCTGAACAACAATAAAATCTGATTTTTTGTGCCCGTATTAGCCTCTTGCATAGAGACACATGCCTACAATGTGGACACATAGGTGATACCATATGGAGAGAGGCCCACATCGGCATCTTGTGTACAGACATATGCCTTCAAGATGCACGCGTATGTGATTGCATCTGGAAAGAGGCCCTCACTTTAGATCCACTGGAAACAACCGAGAGCTTTCTGTACGTGCTACTGTTGCGCATATCTTGCAATCAATGCACTATGATATGAAGCTCCTCAGGCAAGTTTTGTGCTTTCTGAAGTGCACCACATTCAACATACATATCGCCCAAGGCATTTCCAAGTGCGAGATTTTTTTGCAACAGCCCTTGACTAACAATATCAGAGCGAATTTTAAAGCCCATATCGGCATCTTGCGTACAACCACATGCCTTCTTGATGCATGAGTGTGTGATTGCATCTGGGGAGAGTGCCCTCGGTTTGCATTCGCTGAAAACAACCGAGAGCTTTCTGTCCCTATGCCCCCGCTTTGCATCCACTGGAAACAACCAAGAGATTTCTGTCCCTGCTCTTGTTGTGCATATCCCACAATCAATGTACTCAAAGAGACACCATTCTAGACATGAAGCTCCTCAGGCACGTTTTGTGCTTTCTGAAGTGCACCACATTTAGCATAAGTATCGACCAAGGCATTGCCAAGCACGACAATGTCTTGCAACAGCCGTTGACTAACAATATGAGAGTGAATTTTCAAGCCCATATCAACAGTGCACAGCTTCCGACGCGGCCCATGTCGGGCATATGTTGCAGTCATAATGTTCCAAGAGACAACATCCCGCACCACATTTGGCATACATATCAACCAAGGCATTGCCAAGCACGGGAATTTTTTGCAATAGCCACTATTAAAGAGAATTTTCAAGCCCATATCGACATCTTGCATACAACCATGCCTTCAAGATGCATGCGTGTGTGATTGCATATGGAGAGAGGCCCCCTATTCGCATCCGCTGAAAAAAACCGAGAGATTTCTGGCCCTGCTCTTGTTGCGTGTATCCCACAATCAATGCACTCCAAGAGACGGCATTCGGGAGAGAGACCCTGCCTGCAATTGCATCTGTTGTCCCTCATGCCTTCTAGATGCCTGCATAGGTGTAGGTGATTTCATCTGGAGAGACCCTGCTTGCTATTTAGACAGGAAGCTCCTCAGGCACGTTTTGTGAGGCCCTCTCTTTGCATCCAACAGCCTCTCACTAACAATATAATTATGAATTTTTGTGCCAATACAAGCTTGTGTAGAGCTACATGGCTTCATGCATGCATACATGATTGCATCTGGAGAGAGGCCCTCGCTTTGCATTTGCTAAAAACAAAATAGATCTTTCTAGCCCTGCCCTTGTGGAGAAAATCATGCAATCAACACATTCCAAGAGTCCACCCTCATGACATGAAGCTCCTCGAGCACTTGTGTAGAGCCACATGCCTTGAAGACGAAAGTATAGGTGACTGAATTTGGAGAGATATACTTGCTTTGCATCCGCTAAACAACCTAGAGCTTTCTTGCCATGCTCTTGTTGCGCACATCTCGTAATCGGTGCATTCCAAGGGGCGACATTCTGGACAGAAAACTTCTCTAGCACTTTTTTTGCTCTCTTAAGAACACCATATTTGGCATACATATTGACCAAAACAGTCCCAAGCATGGCATCTTCTTTCAACAGCCATGTTCTTGTTGTGTACATCCCGTAATCAATGGGCATTTCAAGAGGCAAAATTCCGGACATGCCTTCATACATGCATACATGATTGCATCTGGAGAGAGTCCCTCGCTTCGCATCTGCTAAAAACATAATAGAGCTTTCTAGCCCTGCCCTTGTGGAGCAAATCATTCGATCAATGCATTCCAAGAGTCAACACTCATGACATGAAGCTCCTTGAACACTTGCGTAGAGCCACATGCCTTGAAGACAAAAGTATACGTGACTGAATTTGGAGAGATATACTTGCTTTGCATCCACTGAAAACAACCTAGAGCTTTCTTGCCCTGCTCTTGTTGCGCACATCCCGCAATCAGTGCATTCCAAGGGGCGACATTCTGGACAAAAAGTTGCTCTAGCACTTTTTGTGCTCTCTCAAGCACTCCATATTTGGCATACATATTGACCAAGACAGTCCCAAGAATGGCATCTTATTTCAACAACCATGTTCTTGTTGTGCACATCCCGTAATCAATGGGCATTTCAAGAGGCAACATTCCGGACATGCCTTCATGCATGGATACATGATTGCATCTAGAGAGAGGCCCTCGCTTTGCATCTATTAAAAACAGAATAGAGCTTGCTGGCCCTGCCGTTGTGGAGCAAATCATTCGATCAGCACATTCAAGAGTCCACACTCAGGACATGAAGCTCCTCGAGAACACTTAGCGTAGAGCCACATGCCACACTAAATTTGGAGAGGTGTACTTGCTTTGCATCTGCTAAAAACAACATAGAGATTTCTTGCCCTATTCTTGTAGGGCACATCCCGTAATCAATGCATTTCAAGAGGAAACATTCTGGACATGCCTTCATGCATGCATACATGATTGCATCTAGAGAGAGGCCCTGGCTTCGCATCTGCTAAAAACACAATAGAGCTTGCTGGCCCTGCCCTTGTGGAGCAAATCATTCGATCAGCACATTCCAAGAGTCCACACTCAGGACATGAAGCTCCTTGAGCACTTGCATAGAGCCACATGCCTTGGCTAAATTTGGAGAGATATACTTGCTTTGCATCCGCTAAAAACAACCTAGAGATTTCTTGCCCTGCTCTTGTTGTGCACATTTCGCAATCAGTGCACTCCAAGGGGCGACATGCCGGACAAAAAACTGCTCTAGCACTTTTTGTGCTCTCTCAAGCACACCACATTTGGCGTACATATCAACTAAGGCAGTCCCAAGCGTGGCATCTTCTTTCAATAGCCATGTTCCTATTCTGCACAACATGTAATCAATCCATTTCAAGAGGCGACATTCCGGATAGGATGCTCCTCAAGCACTTCTTGTGCCCATAGCAGCTTCTTGCGTGGAGCTACATGCCTTCATGCATGTGTACGTGATTGCATCTGGAGAGAGGCCCTCGCTTCTCATCTGCTAAAAACAGAATAGAGCTTGTTGGCCCTGGCCTTGTGGAGCAAATCATGCAATCAGCACATTCTAAGGGTCCACACTCAGGACACGAAGCTCCTCGAGCACTTGCACAAAGCCACATGCGTTGAATGAATTTGGAGAGATATAATTTCTTTGCATCCGCTAAAAACAACCTAAAGCTTTCTTGCCCTGCTCTTGTTGCGCACATTGCACAATCAGTGCATTCCAAGGGGCGACGTTCCGGACAAAAAACTGCTCTAGTACTTTTTGTGCTCTCTCAAACACACCACATTTGGCATACATATTGGTGAAGACAGTCCCATGCATGGCATCTTCTTTCAATAGCCATGTTCCTATTGTGCACATTCCACGATCAATGCATTTCAAGAGGCGACATTCCGGACAGGAAGCTGCTCAAGCACTTTCTGTGCCCATAACAACTTCTTCAGTAGAGCTACATGCCTTCATGCATGCGTACGTGATTGCATCTGGAGAGAGGCCCTCTCTTCGCATGTACTGAAAATAGAATAGAGCTTGTGAGGCCCTCTCTTTGCATCCAACAACCTCTCACTAACAATATAATTGTGAATTTTTGTGCCAATACAAGCTTGTGTAGAGCTACATGGCTTCATGCATGCATCTTGAGAGAGGCCCTCGCTTCACATCTGCTAAAAACAGAATAGAGCTTGCTTGCCCTGCCCTTGTGGAGAAAATCATTTGATCAGCACATTCCAAGAGTCCTGTCATAAATAATCAATATCTAATTCTCCTAAATGATTTTCTCATGTTAAACTAATCATTTAATATGGGAAAGTGCCAAGGGAGAAAAAGCTAGAATACTGGTTAATTTAGAAGACCGGCCACAGTAGGGATCCAAAGGAGGGAAAATAGGGATCCAAAGGGGGGTTCATCTGCAAAAGAGCTATGTGCAACAATGGGCTTAAAAGACCTTAATGTTCAGCCCATTAAGACTTCCAAAATGCTAAGGTTCCAAAATTCAAAGGTTGTGTCCAAAGGTCAACTTTAGGGAAAATTGGATGCTTTGTGTGTGTCCCAAAAGTCTTTGTCAAGCGCTACATAGGAGGGGGAGAGCCCAAGAAGTATGGGATGAGAGAGAAACTCACACCCACACACACAAGCTCCCTTTGTACACAAGGGGAGAGGGACACATGTCAGCTCCCTAGCCCAGATGCCCACAAGGTGTACTCAAATCCTATTGGATGGCCTTGGAGGTGGACCAATGAGAATTAGGCTAGAGTAAATCTAGTTTAATTAATTTAAAAACACTTAATAAAAGAACCAATAAGAATTAAGCTCTCTAGAAGACTATTGGACAGTCTCCCGAGGGGACCAATGAGCATTCAGCAGCCCAATGGCTTGCCTGATTCCTATTGGCCAGGAGGCAAAGGGGTCCAATGAGAGTTTAGTTGAATTAGTAAATTACCTAAAGCTCTCACAAAAGGGGAAAGGGGGACACATGTGAGAAGGCTATCACTTATGCTGCTTAATTGTCATTGGCTAAGCCTGGGGAGGTCCAATAGGATGCTAGCATGAGTAATTAGCAAGGGGGGTCGACCAAGAGAGAGAGAGGGGGCTGAGTTTTGCAAGGCATTATTGACACACACACTCACACAATCAATGTGTGGAGCAAGAAGACTCTCTCTCTCCTTCTCAAGCTTTAATGGAAAGCTTATCTCCTACTTCAAGCTTGTGAGAAGGGAGGCCTACACCAACAACTCTTGGCTTTGTGATGCAAATCCAACCAAGAGCCAAGCTTCAATGCATGCTCATCTCCTCTACCATGCTGATTACTAAGCTAAGCTATGCTAATATGAGTGATTACGTGAGGAGATATACATCTTTCTTGTAAGACTGCTCCTTCTTTCTCTCAATCTACTCTCATACCCAGCTAGCTCTCACCATCTTTGAAGGTGTGCGAGGTCTTGGGTCTGAGACCATGAGGGAATTGATGTCATGTTTTATAAGTGTTTTGATTATTGCTTGAAGCTTCCATCTTCATTGCACTAGCTAGTATTGAAGGAACACAAAGAATTGTATTGTAAATGTCTCTCTTCATGGAAGAAACCATAATACAAAGCCTTTTGTAGGGGGGACTGGCTCCATGTAAATCTGGTCCTCAACTGTTGCCAATTGCTTAATTTCTCTCTCTTTTGAAGTATTGTTCATGCTATCTAACTAGGTGCTATGCTTTTAGTTGGTCTCTCTCCATCCAAGCACTCTCGTTATGCTCATTAGGAATCTATTCTAATGAAATGCTCACTATGTTCA
The DNA here is from genome assembly GCF_014529385.1 of Adiantum capillus-veneris. Lineage (NCBI taxonomy): Eukaryota > Viridiplantae > Streptophyta > Polypodiopsida > Polypodiales > Pteridaceae > Adiantum > Adiantum capillus-veneris. Next base: position 110,072,768 of record NC_140953.1, on the reverse strand, counting down.
TGATATTTTCCACTACACACAAGTGACTAGGCCATTAAAGGTTACATTGGTATCAGAGCACAAGGTTTCTCTTTTCTTGCTCAAGAAGGGAGGTCCTCAAGCTAGGTATAAATGGTTGGTATTATTAATTGCATGCGAGTAAGTAGAATAGGGATTTTTCAGCCTTGCAGTGTGCATGTCTTCGTGCAGATAACGGAGCATCAGGGTCAAGAGCTATGATTTTAATAGTGGAGTCCTACGGGGATTTCCTATGGTCTTAATAGTGGAGTCCTACGGGGCTTTCCTATGGCTTGACAGGAGTCGGTGCTGTTTTGGTGTTGAAAAACCCTCTCTTCTATTCCTTGCAATTGATGGTATTCGAGCCACGGGTATAGTAGCTTGAGTGATTTTTCTAAAGGGGTAAAGAGGAGTAGCAATTAGGGCTTGAAGTGCCAAAGTACACCTAAAAAGTTTACACCTAAAAGTTGTTAGAATGGCTGACAATAGTAAAGAGAGTGAAATTAATGTTGATAACTTTGATTTTGCTAATGAGCAGGCTACTAATGATGGCCCTATCCTTGTCAACTACCTTGTTACTAGGCTTCAACAACCCATGGGCAATCCATCCCTTCAAAGTGAAGTGCAACGGCAGCTTCGTGCTCATGGGATTCTCCAAGCTCCCCACCATGATGAGAGAACACCTAGGAAGCCTCCTTGTGAGACTTCCAAAAGAGGCCTCTCCGATTCAGGAAGAAGAAGAGGATCCCTACGAAGGGCTCAAAAATTTTCTCCTTGATAACACATCTCCTTCCCAAAGGAGAACGCAAGAGCCTCTATCAAAGGAACGAGAAAGAAGTGAGTCTCCTACCACCTCAACAGAGATGGATCCACGAAGACGGCGGGCTAAATGCTCTCCATCGCCTCCAAAACAGAGAAGACCATCGTACACTTCTCCACACCATACTTCAAAGAGGGATGACAAAAAGCAAGAGAAGGAAAAGGCGAGAAAGAGGACACCCTCTTCTTTATCTTCTTCATCCTCTTCCTCTTATGAAAGTGATGGTGAAGACAACAAAGATCAAGGCAAGAAAAAGGCGAGAAAGCGTTCATCCTCTTCTCCATCTTCCTCAAATTCTGCATCTTCTAAAGAAAGTGATGGTGCAACCTTTGAACGATCAAAAAGAAGAGGCCATAGGAAATCCTATGCCGCATGGAAGAGGTTTTCCAAGCTTAAGAAGTTCAAAGAGGGAGGGAAGAGCATCCCTTTCCTTACCTACGATAGCACCTTTGGTGCTACGTACAAAGTCTTGGCCTTTATCCAACAATTCAATGCGGTGTTCGGAGATGAGGGCTTCAAGGAATCCTCTAAGCTACGCCATGTAGCTATGCACTTTCAAAAGTACACCAGACAATGGTGGTCTAGCCTACGGGCCAACGGTGAAACTCCACGAACATGGAAAGATTTAAGAGCTTCCATTATGAAGCAGTTTTTGGCCACCGATGCCAAAGACAAAGTACTCACCGAATGGCGAAGCTTGAAGCTCTCTCCCTATGAATCCATCCACAAATATGTAGACAAGTTTTGGGACCTACAACTCAAAGCCACTGTCTTCAAAAAGTTTGATTTTGGAGAGCAAAATAATCAATTTTGTGCGGGCTTAACTGAAGAAATGGCGGAGTATGTCAACTCTCAAAGGCCACGCACCATAGTGGCGGTAATACATCATACTATGGTGGCCTCTCGAATCAATTTCCAAATAGGGGTTAAGAGGAATTCTAAGCCCCTTGAAAACAAGGGTTCCAATGAGTCTAAGGGGAAGGACAATGTCCAAAAGTCTCCTAAGGACAACTCCAACAAAGCTAAAAAGAAGGGAGTTTATAAAGGAAAAAATAAACTCTCTTCTGAAGAGCTTGAGCGTTATCGCAAGGATGACCGGTGTTTCAAGTGCAGCGAGCAAGGGCATGCATACCGCGCTTGTCCCCAAAAGAACACCTGCCATGAACCTCCTAGAGCTACCTTGGTCGAAATCCAAGAGGAGGAAACTCACCACAAAGGATCTCCTCTATGCCATGCTCGGGGAAAGGTAAGAGAACATGATGCTTTTATTCTCTTTGACCCCGGTTCTACACATAATTTTATATCTATAGAGTTGGCCACCAAGCTAGGCATACAAACCTACGGGATGAGAGATGTCCTACCCACAGATGGTGCTTTCAAGGGGCAAGAAGCTTCAGTCACTCCCTTAATCGGGAAATTGAGGCTCCATGTCCAAATCTATGTGGACAAAGAGGACTTCTTTATCTATCCTCTCAAGCATGAGGATGTAATCCTAGGGGCACCATGGTTTGATCGCATGGCTGCCAATGTTAAATTCCTTGAAAGGAGAATCTCCTTTAAGTTCAGGGAAAAAGATATATATATAGGTGCTAAGGAAATGGGTAACACCATACCCATTGTACATACACAAGCTTTCAACAAGTCAATAAAGAGCTCTATTTCCATGTACATGATTTTTGTTAAAGATTCTCAAAATGAACCTAATGTTTTAGCAAAAGAAAATATACACAATCAAAAGAAATTAGAGTTATCCAATTTTCTCAAGGGGTTTCAAGATGTCTTTATTGACGACATCCCTTGTGAGCTACCTCCTAAACGAGGCAATGATGACCATGCAATTGAACTTCTTCCAAGAAGTTCACCGCCTAACAAACCTCCTTATAGAGTTTCTCAAGCTCAACAAGAGGAGAGTATGCGGCAAGTGCATGAGTTAGTTGAGAAGGGCATGGTTAGGCCTAGCTCATCTCCATTTTGCTCACCTGTGCTATTAGTGCAAAAGAAAGATGGCACATATTGTATGTGTGTCGACTATAGAGCACTAAATGGGATCACTATCAAGAATAGGTTTCCTGTTCCACGGGTCGAAGACCTATTTGATAAGCTACAAGGATCAACCTACTACAGTAGGATTGAAGACATTGTAAAGACCGCATTTCGCACTACGTTTAGTCTTTACGAATACATTGTCATGCCTTTTGGCTTGACCAATGCACCAGCCACATTCAATCACTTGATGGAGAAGCTATTCAGGCCTCACCGAACCTTCACTGGAGTGTTCTTTGATGATATCATCATCTACTCTAATTCATTAGATGAACACAAGCAACATCTCCAGGTAATATTTCAAGTTTTAAGAGAGAATAAATTTTATGTTAATCAAAAGAAAAGTGAATTTTTCTTGCAAGAGATTCAGTAGTTAGGTCACATTATCTCTCAAGATGGCATCCAAATGGATCCATCAAAGTTAGAGGTAATAAAAGGATGGCCTAAACCAAGGAATCTTAATGAACTAAGAAGCTTTATAGGTATGTGTGCATACTATAGACGCTTCATAGAAAAGTTCTCACTAATAGCGGGATCATTACATGACCTAACAAAGAAAAATTTTAGGTACACATGGTCTGCCAAGGAGAACAATGCTTTCGAAAAGCTTAAAGAAAAGCTTATCTCTCAACCTGTGCTTACACCACCGGATCTCTCCAAGCCATTTGAGGTCCAGTGTGACGCTTGTGGTGATTGCCTTGGAGCTGTTTTGCTCCAAGAAGGGCACACCATAGGCTATGAAAGTCGAAGGCTCGACCCTGTTGAGAAAGCTCTAGGCATATATGAAAAGGAACTCCTCACAGTTCTACATGTCTTAGACTCACGGAAGCACTATTTATTGGGGACTGCTTTCATTCTGCGAACGGATCACCAAAGTCTTAAGTACTTCATGACGCAGACCAAGATCTCCGACAAACAAATGAGGTGGGCAAATTTCCTTTCACACTTTCATTTTCATATTGCTCACATTGCTGGCAAGCATAATCAAGAGTCAATGCGGTTTCCATAGCAACTCACAATGATCTATCTTCTATGATAGATGAGTATGCTATTGATCCCAATTTTAGAGATGTGATTTCAGTCCTTGCACTAGGGAAGAAAGAGGAACCATTTACTTTACAAGATGGTTATCTTCTCTATGGCAATAGACTATGCGTTACTAACTCACTCCGTGAGAAAGTAATGTATGAATCTCATGCTCCTCCTTATGCGGGTATAGAGGGATTCAGTCTACCTTAAAGGGGATTGAAACATATTTCTATTGGCCTACCATGAAAGCAAACATACAAGAGTATGTTTCTAAATGTGTGGTATGCCAAAAGACGAAGTATGATAGAGGGAAGCAACCTGGATTGCTTTAACCTTTGCCAATCCCTAATTCATCGTGCGAGAGCATATCCATGGATTTTATCTTTGGATTGCCTAAGTCTATCCATGGGAATGCAGGAATATGGACGATAGTAGACGGGTTCAGTAAACAACCTCATTTTATACATGTCAAAAATACTATCAAAGCCCATCAAATGGCAACCCTTTTCATTTAACAAATCTTCAAGTACCATGGCTTGCCAATGTCCATAGTGTCGGATAGAGATCCTAGAATGACCAGTAATTTCTGGAAGGGTCTCTTTGAGAATTTAGGAACAAGGCTAAATTTCTCTTCAGCCTATCACCCACAAACGGATGGCCAAAGTGAAATAGCTAACCTAACAATTCTCGATCTACTAAAAGCCTATGTAACGGAAGTAGATCAAAGATCCCAATGGGAGAAGTACTTACCCTTAGTGGCGTATGCCTACAATAACACTGTACATACTTCCACGGGAAAAGCACCTTTTGAGGTAATTGAGGGAATATCAAAAAGTCCTTTGCTACTTAAGGTACACGGGAAGATCTTCGCTGCAGATGAGTATAGCCGAGACCTACAAGAATCCATTAAGAGAAATATGAACCTTGCATGGGCCTTGTAAGGAATCCTAATTTTTAGGGATTAAGGCTAATGTTGTGTGGGGTTTAGGGGGCAAGGGCATTGAAGAAGGTACTTTTGAGTAGGCTTTTCTAGCCTTTTTTTTAGACAAATGTAGGATGTGGACCTAAAGGGTTACTTTCTCTCTCTAGCTTTTTTTAAAGTGAAGGAAGCATAGGGGTGTGTCCACATCAACAAAAACGTGGGTCACAAAGAGTCAAAATTTGACTTTTTTAAAAAATTTATATTTTTACTTGTTTTTTACTTAAAACTCCCTCCCAACATATATTCATATCCAAAAATCATTTTTGACCCATTTTTTAACCCACAAGCTTAGAAAATCCATTTTTTCAAAAATCTTTTCCCCCAAAAAGTAATAAAAATTTTGTTCTCTCCTCCTCCTCTTTCCTTCCTCCTCTCTCCCTCTCTGCCCCTACCTTCCTCCTCCTCCCCAATCTCTCTCTCTCCCCCCCCCCCCCTCCTTCTCTCCTCCCATCTTCCTCAACCTCTCTACCCTTCCCCCTCTATCTTTTCATCATTTTCTTCCTCGCGCAACAACTTCCATGGTGCTCACGGACATCACAAATGGTTTGCTTCCACCACCACGTACTCCGCACACCAAAAGCATACATATTCATTTATCCACGGCATTTGCAACAAAGACCACTAGTGAGGGTGATCAAAGGTCATCACAGGAACATCGCACTGCTTGTGAGACCAATGTTGACATTTGGGTGGATGGCCATTTGTACCCTTACGATCCTATAAGCCGCTTCCATCCACCGTTTAATAGCCTTTTCATATTTCTTCAATTTCTTGGGAGGGGAGAAGCAGGTTTGTTAGGCTATTGCAAGCGGTTTTGTATGGGTGCAAGTGCTTCTTTGCATATGTGGATGCACGAATGTCAAGCTCTTCACCTCAAGATGACGGCATTACAAGAGAGTGTTGCCTCTTCGGAGAGGGTAGTTAAAACTCTTGAACAACAAATGCAAGAAAAGGAGTCCCACATCCAGAAGCTTACCAACACCATCACATACTTGAAAGAAACACCCCTTGGTGCAAGGGAACGCAAACGCACGTATTCATCCATTGAAACTCTTGCACATTCGGGAGGAGCACGCAAACGACGAGTTACAGCCACAGGTGATTTGGTCTTTACTTGCATGATGCATTCTTACTTCACACTATTTTCTAACATTTATGTTTATTTGTTGCTAGAAACTTTATCCAGGAGGCATGCGGTGGAACAAGCCAAGATGATCGATTCAACCTTCTCACTAGTTGTCTCAATACCTAGGACGTGATTTCTATCTTACAATCACCTGGAGGTAAGCACATTAAGGATGCAGTCACCAAGGACCTTATGTGTAAATTAAGAAATGTGGTTAGTGATGATGACGTTCAACAAGCTTGTGATGAGGCTGGAATCAGCACCAAAGCCTATCGGACTATTTTCCAACTCCTAAAGGATGCCCTCAAAGAACATGGCATTGTGGAAAACCTATTTCCCGTTCCTCACAAGGTCAAGCTCGCAAAGAAGGCCACAAACGAAGATGTGTTCTCCCGCATTGGGACATACCTACACATTGAGGACACAATGCCAACTTTCCTTTATGCTTCGTGCGCAACAAAGACAAGGGGAAAAGGTAAGAAACAATCCATAAGACCTTCGGAGAAGGGCTTTCCTTACACAATGTGGAACAATATTTTCGTGGATCTTAGAAGGCTTCAAGAAGCCATGCTTTGCTTTTACGAGTTACCTGAAGAAGGTGACACACTTTACTTTTTTCTTTGGTACTATTCTTATCATAGACTCTGAAGTTTAAGGTCTTAGCACTATTTATTTTGTAGTGCTTGGCACAAAAGTTGCTTTTGTGTTGAAACTCGATGAGTGTCAAATAGTGAAAGGCCAAAGGTTAGAGAGGCTAAGTGTCACTCTAATGAATGAGGCCCTTCTGCAAACCAAGCGAAGGGATTCAGTCGAGCCATCTCCCACCCCATCTTTTAGCGTGCAATCAGAGAAAGACATTTGGTGGTTGGGTGCTATTGAGGTGCCCAAAGAGACCAATGGAGTACTTTCATGGATTTTTGAGAGAACTCCATGGATCACAGAAGTAATATACTCCCAAATTGCAGGTCAGAAGTTGGAGATTGAGGGTTTTGGTAGTTATGATGTGCAGTGGCACTTAGGTGGGGATTTGAAGACCATAAAGTGTTTGCTTGGCTGCAAACAAGGGGCTTCTTCTCTCATGCCTTGTCCATTTTGCACTCGAGGGTACAAACCTAATGGACAAAAATCACATAAGAGCACTGCAAAGGTCGGTTCCATGCTTCCATGGCAAGGGCATGGAGAACAAGGGTTAGATTGTCGTGATGTCGGAGATGAAGGTAGAGAATGGGAAGCGTCTATTCTGAGATGTCCCATGTTCAATGCCCCAAACTGTGATCAAAAGGACCACGCTTGGAATCCAATCTTTCTATTTCCTCTATCGAATGTACATTTTTGTACATTACACGCATTCATGCATATTTTTGATAGGCTATTGAAGCTCCACATTGACTATGATTTCACAATGAAACCGTTGGAAAAGTCCCAGGAAGCGATCGAAAGAGTGGAGGTACTCTTGAATTCCATTGGCTGTCACGGTGGAAATGTGTCTATCGTTGCTGCAAAGAACACAGGGGAGGCCCATGAATTTGCTCAACAAGTGTCAATGAGTGGACAAAAAGCTAGACACTTTTTGAAGAAAGTTTCCCAAGGAAAGCCAAGTCGATATGATGCTCAAAACAGTTCCAACCAGCAGGCAGGTAACCTTTGGGAGCTTTGGAAGGAGTTATGCAAAGCTACTACTACTGACAATGATTCAAATGGCGAGCTTGCAAACAAGCGCAAGAAAGTTTGGACACATTTTGATAAAATGGTCAAGCTTATGGGCCTTAATAGCACAACAGAAGAACAACGCCAATCATTTCAAGAAGCCTTGGCGGATTTTACCACGGTCTTCACCCTTTCTTAGGGTGAAAATATCATCACACATTACATGGTAAGTCATTTTGCATGGTGTATTCATTACAAGGGATTGTTTTTATTTAATAATGTGGATCGTTTACTCATGTGAACAGCATATCTTGTTTGCGCATGGTGCAATTTTTATGCACAAGTATGGATCGCTTGAAATTTTTAGCACTCAAGGCATGGACAAGTCCCATTATCAAGCAAGGGGAGTGTACTTCAAAAATACTCGACATGGTGGTGGAATGGTGCAATCCAATTATTTGGAGGAGATGTTCAACTAGTTTTTTTGCACAACATTTGCTCGTAGGCTCACAATGGAGCGTGCGTGACAATCCAAGATTACTATTGAAGTGCGGAAATGGAGTCGTCAAGAGCATAGCAACAAGTGGCAAATGTCGCAAGGTCCCACCAAGCATGGTGCATGGAGGCGATGCAGAGTGATCAAAGTGGATACTGCGCGAGTCACTAAACGTGAACGCAGGGTCCAACTCTTAGCGACATGTTTATTTAAAAAATAATACTTTTTTAAAAATATTAGTGTGAACAGTGCCCTTTTTGAATGGGCCCTTATAAATATTGCATGCTCTCATAAACCACTCATTTCTTAAGAACAGGTGAGCTCTTACCAACAAAATGGCGCGCACCAAACAAACCGCGAAAGAGCATCCGCCTGCCAACAAAAACACCCTCCAAGGATGTGAGAAGCCGTCATGGCTTAAAGGCACAAGAAAACGGCCACGAACACCTGGCCGTTCCAGGAACTCTTCTGGTAGTGGGCATGGTGGTAGGGCACAAGAGTCATCGAGGACTGTTGAATCTCCATCTCTTCAAGATATAACACCTAGAAAGAGAATGAAACAACGTGCCCAACGATGGAGAGAAGAAGAGGGCCAGCAAACAACAGAGTCCGATAGGGAGCAGCCGTCGCGCCACCAATCACAAGCAGGACCATCCAGGACTCGGGTGGTCCATACAGACACTGAATCAGAGAGTGAGCTACCATGGCTGCGAGATAAAATACCGCGCACACACCAAGTGGCCGTTGGGGGGAAGACATTGCCTCGAGGCCAGGGAGCTCTCCCCACACAACAAGATCGACAGCCAAGGGAAGAGGAAGAATCAGAAGAGGCTGCAGAACCAGCCCCTAAGCATGTAAATAGGCACAAGTCTAAGTTTTTCAAGAAGCCTAAATGCCGCCCGCCAGCAAATGTGCAAGTGCCCCCAAGACAACGCAGCGGTGCCGAAAAATAGCAAGGGCATTTGCAGAAATCCGCCACTACCAGAAGACGACGAAGCTTTTGATTCGACGCGGCCCCTTTGCTCGCACAGTGAAGGAGGTGCTTCAAAGCTATGGAAATCAGTACAGAATGCAAGAAATAGCGCTAGAGGCTATTCAAGAAGCTGCAGAGGCCCACATCATTTCGGTGTTGGAAGATACCAACCTATGCGCCAATCATGCAAAGCGAGTGACAATACAGCCAAAAGATATGCAGCTTGCACGTCGATTGCGACGAGACTTCGAGCATTAGCCGAAGTTACCCCTCTTTTTATATTGCAAACCCTTATCTTTGTAACGATTTGACTTTCCAATGACAATATGATCAACAGTTGTGTCTACTGTGTCTTTTATCTGTGTAATGAAATGACTTTGTAATTTCAAGTTCTGTATGTAATTTCAGTCAATTTCAATAAATTTAGGTATTTTAAGTACCCTTGGGGGTAGATAAGCCTACAAGGGGCAAAAAAAAGCCTGGCCACAAGGGCGCACAAATGGCTCATCCATCAGTTTTGGATGGGCCATTTGCGTGCCCTTGTGGCTAGGCTTTTTTTTGCCCCTTGTAGGCTTATCTACACCCAAGGGTACTTAAAAAGCACAAATTTACTAAAACCTAGTGGTTTTGCAACATTATTTTACATGGATCCTTGTGGGCACCCTTTTTAACATATTGTGAAACCAAGTGTCTATGCAACATTAATTTGGATTTTTCAAATGTCCAATGTAATTGGACTTTTTGGTGCAGGGGTGTACTAGGTAGAGCTAAAGCAGGTAATAGTGTGCTGGAAACTTCATTTTATAATTGATTTCACCTTTTCTAGTGTCCTTGAGTGTGAACATATGCTGGAATTGCCATAAAAGGATGCATCTAAATTAATGATGCAAAACCAATTCATTTCAATATATTTGTGGTTTGTAAGTATCCTAGGGGGTAGATAAGCCTACCAGGGGCAAAAGGAAGCCTGGCCACAAGGGCGCGCAAATGGCCCATCCAAAACTGATGGATGGGCCATTTGCGCGCCCTTGTGGCCAGGCTTTTTTGGCCCTTGGTAGGCTTATCTACCCCCTAGGGAACATAAAATACCTAAATTTACTGAAATTACATACAGAACTTGAATTTACAAAGTCACCAATCAAAACAATTTTCATATCACCAGTTGAAACAATTTTCAAGATTGACAAATCACATTCAAAAGAATTTGCAAGATAGAGAGACAATTTCAAATATTTTTTATTACTTCCAAAACGGTGATTTTACATCATGTATCTGAGGAGCTCATAATTTTTTTGACCATTTCCTAGCGCCTATTTTGTGTGTAAGGCAACTCCCCAGTCAAGAGGGACTGCGCTATGGCCTTTGGGTCAGTTGAGCCAATGGAAGCATGTATCCCTATCTGGGCAAGCACTTTACCACGAAAGCCAGTGCCAAACGCTGTGCATACAAGGGATCTACGCACTAGGAACACTTGATGCGTAGTTTGAGCAATGGTGCTCAAACACAAAAACTTGCTCAAAGCTTTTAACGAACAAGTCATGAAATGGGATTGGGGAGTAAATTCATTATGGATAATGGCCACATCGCCAGGGGGGAGATGTCCTAGGTAATGCGCAAGGGAAGCTTGAGGTCCAAAGCCCATCCGCTTGCCACCCGTCCTTGCAACAAAATCATCAACCTCCATGACATCCTGTCACAAACCGATGAAGGTTGAGAAAAAAGACAATGAAGGATAAAATAGTAACATGAAAATTAGGATACAGTTTACCTCCTGCTCCTTGTCGTCCTCCTCCTTGTTGCCCTTTTCATCCAAGTCAATGCTCCCATGCACCACAGATACGAGCTTTGGATCATCAGATAGGAGGTTGCATAATGGCATAGGCATCCTAGCAGCCTCAACCTTGGCTTGCGTGGCTTGGAATTCTTCATCATCCACGTGCAACTGCTCTTCTGCCAGGACCCCCGCACATACAACTGCAATAGTGTCAGCAACAGAGTCCCCATCTGGCAAGAGCTTGCTTTCTAGGACATCTGGCGTATTGTCTAAGGGACATTTGGTGCTATTGCATAGCCCGCTCAAGCATTCATCCATGCGTAGGCCAAATGCTTCCTCCAAATCATGAAGAAACACATACTCCTCCCCATCCACTACCACTGAGGAGAAGCGGCTGATTTCTACCTCTGGGATAGCCACATCCGTCAGTGGTAGTGGCACTGGAGTGTCACTAGGGCCAGCCGCAACTATGGATTTCTCAACCACTTCCTCAAGACCCCTAGGGTACTCGAGCCGGAGTGCCTTTCCTTCAGGGTTCATGGGGATAACCTACTTCTCCTTGGTGTCCTTGATAAAGGACCCAACCTGAAGGTGTGGTAAGCGGAGCTCCTCCAAATCAGGTTCCTCGCTCACCAAGAAGATAAATGTTGCAAGCCAAGAAAGTTACTCCACCCCCAACTTGCGCTTCTTGAGCACTGACACCCGTGGGGCTTGCTCGTCCAAGTAATAGCCTGCATCGGTTGCAATTTCTTGGAATCGTTGCAACCACTTGGAGAATGGGCAATCACCTTTGTGTATATAGCGCAAAAGATCGCAAGGCACCTAGATCCCTGCATGTGGGGGGATAGATACATAATATTTTATGATGTGCTCCTCCATGAACGCAAAAATCTCAGCAAATGCATCCATGTGAAGGGCAATTGTGGCGTCAAGGTAAGGGAGACGAGTAAAAAAGGTGTGGAGGTCCAGCTTACCTTTGTATTTGGTGTCCTCGAGGAAGAGGATGAAGCGTGACAAAGGGGTGGATGTGGCTGCAGATGCAGAGGCTGTGGAAGCATCCATGTCTAGCCTGGGGTGTAGATAGAGAGTGGAGGAGCTCAAGAGTTGAAAAAGTGAAAATAGTGAATGAGTTAGGTGGCCCCCCTTTTATAATGGACCCTTTTTTTAAGACATTAAAAAAAAGGCACTTTCACCAAAAAATGATTTCTCATCTCAATGCAAAAAAATTATATTCAAAGGCATGATTTGCCAAAGCAAATCATGTTGATTACATCGGAGATCAGTTTGAAAATTGCAAGAGTTACAAAGTTATAAGATCGATAGCATAGTTCCATCCATCCCCCAGTCCTCCTCGACCTTCAATTTGTCTTCCATTCTCTTCCCAATCTGTGGACATTCATTACAATAAGCATCCAATGATCGACAAACCATGATGTATTAAAAATGTGGTGGAAGGATTCTCACCTTGTGACCTTGTAAACGAAATTGTGTTTGTTGAAGGGCCTCAAAACCCATAATAGCCAAATGTTCTCGAACATTACTGAGAGTCCAATGCTTGTTCACTTGGACTGCCTCCAAAGCATCGTTGGGCATCTTCACTGCAATGTCAAATCTTGCAATAGTGCCGTCTACACTCTTTAAGGGAGTCCACGCTCCAAGCTTGCACATCCAACGATCATAGTGAAATCGTATGTACAAGGAGGTGCGGGATTTCAAATAGCGCATTCCAATACCTGAAGCTCCAACCTTACAACGGTACCGGTCCCCGTTGTGCACGCCCTCCACAAAACCCCAGTCCTCTTCTAAAAGCCTTCCTAATTCCTCGTAATGCGCATCTTTACATACAAGCATTGTTGTAGTCTCCACAAATCCAAACTCTTTAAAAATGTGCACAAAACAATGAATAGGCAAACACCAACTCAAGACCACAGACCTAGAAGCCTTAGAGTATTTCAAAGAGTTTTCGACATCCATTATCATCTTTTGCTTGAAAGATGCTACCGACCACAAATCTGGCACCGGCCACTCCATACTTAATAGGGAAGTTACTTTGATGGGTTCAAGCGTTCCAAATGCTTGTGTAGAAGTAGGGACAATATAAGAGTGAGGATAGAAGAAAATCCTTCTTTGAACCAGTTTGGTTGGGCAAAGATGTGGGAACATTATTGCTCCAATATCCACATGTATAGCATTGAATGTGCCCGAGAGACTATGTAGTGGCTGCTCCTCCACCAACGTGGATGGAAATATGACTATAAATGCATGACAAATCTTAAGTATGAATCCATAATAACATTACACTGTGATTTCACACCTAGCTTTGTATTCTCAAAACATGTACTTACAACCTGTTAGAAATCGAGGTGGTTGTTGCAAATGCATGGTTGACATTGAGAAAACATGTTGCACAATGGCTACGGTCTCCTTGTCTTTGCGGTTCTTGAAGCCAAGGAGCTTTCCTTTCCAATGAAGATCCAAGTTTGCACGATTCCGCACACGATGAGGGCCAATAGCAGATGGTTGCATGTATACCCAAGTACCTTTGGTGAACTCTTGTGGCACCCACTCGTCATCTACACCTCTAGTGTTGTGCACAGCATGCAAGTGTTGTGACCTCATCCTTTGGCCGCCTTTGCGAAGTAGAGTTGGCCATGGTTGAGCAAAGAAAACTAGAAGGAGGAGAAGGACCTTGCTTGTTGCTACAATGTAGGTGGGATAAAGTGATATGAGAAGGTGGTTAACCCTTGTGGCAATGGGAGGAGAAGGTGGATAACCCTTGCTTGGTGTGGCAATGGAAGGTGGTAGGGGAGGAGAGAGGAGCTTTCTTGCTGCAGTAATGGAGATGGTGGAGAGAGAGAGAGAGAGAGAGAGAGAGAGAGAGAGAGAGAGAGAGAGAGAGAGAGAGAGAGAGAGAGTTGGATTAGAGGATGAGTGTGATGGTTGCAACCAAGGAGAGGTTGAAAAAGGGGTTCTAGAGAGAGAAAATCACTTTTTGCCTAAGAACTACTTTTGGGGGAGCTCTGGATAGCTCCCCCCCCCCCCTCTCACTACGTAAGAGCCCATTTAAGAAGTGTAAGACTACTTTGTCCCCCTACATTTTTGAGGGCATAGAGTGTGTCCACCACCCTCTTCTCATTGGCTAGCCTCTAATTAACCTTAATCCCAAAGGGCCCCTAGAGGGTTCATATTTTTCCTAATGCTTTCCAAAAGATTAAGGATGCTATCTCTATCTCACAGCAAAGGCAAAAGGCTGCTCTGCTGACAAGCACAGAAGAGCCAAGCCTTTAAAGAAAATGATTGGGTCTTACTCAAATTTCCCAAGTCTCAACTAAGGCACACAACGGGCAAGAATCCTACGGGACAAAACTAGCAAAAAGGTACTATGGTCCCTTCCAAATTCTTGGGCCAATCAATGGGATGGCCTATCAACTCAAGTTGCCCAATCACTGGCTCATACACAATGCTTTCTATGTGAGCCTACTAAAGCCTTACAAACGAGAGCCACCTCAAGAAACAACTATTGAAGACCCACCGGAGATCGAGGACCAAGAAGAGGTGCTGCAACCCGAGTCCATTCTCCAACATGAAGACAAGGTACTAAGAGGCGGTAAGACTATCCGACGATATCTTATTAAGTTTAAAAATTATCCTTTTGAAGATGCTAGATGGATGCAAGGCATACAATTAAAGGGTAGCCTAAACCTTGTCAATGCTTACAATGCTTCCCTAGAGTAAGCAAATGTACAAATGTTTAAAAATGAACAAAGTTTTTGTCTTATAAGACTCTCTTTTTCTTTATTGTGCACAAAAATGAAGTAGTATGCATGCTTAGATCAAGTTTGCGGAGACGACGTCTCCCGAACACCAAGTAGAGCTTGTCACTCTACTATGGAAGATGATAGGACTAATGTGCAGACATGCTTGCGGCAGCCTCAGGCTCTCAAGTGCCAAATGGACTAGTCATCCATTGTGGAATGATGTCGTAGGGTAACATAGGAAAGGACTCATGAATATGATTTATCTTCTCTACACCATAGTCGAGGACAACTATGATTTCAAGAGAGAGGTAATGTCATAAATAATCAATATCTAATTCTCCTAAATGATTTTCTCATGTTAAACTGATCATTTAATATGGGAAAGTGCCAAGGGAGAAAAAGCTAGAATATTGGTTAAGTTAGCTGATCGGCCACAGTAGGGATCCAAAGGAGGGAAAATAGGAATCCAAAGGGGGGGGGCGTCCTCAAAAGAGCTATGTGCAACAATGGGCTTAAAAGACCTTAAGGTTCAGCCCATTAAGACTTCCAAAATGCTAAGGTTCCAAAATCAAAGGTTGTGTCCAAAGGTCAACTTTAGGGAAAATTGGATGCTTTGTGTGTGTCCCAAAAGTCTTTGTCAAGCTCTACAAAGGAGGGGGAGAGCCCAAGAAGTAGGGGATGAGAGAGAAACTCACACACACACACACACACAAGCTCCCTTTGTACACAAGGGGAAAGAGGGACACATGTCAGCTCCCTAGCCCAGATGCCCACAAGGTGTACTCAAATCCTATTGGATGGCCTTGGAGGTGGACCAATGAGAATTAGGCTAGAGTAAATCTAGTTTAATTAATTTAAAAACACTTAATAAAAGAACCAATAAGAATTAAGCTCTCTAGAAGACTATTGGACAGTCTCCCAAGGGGACCAATGAGCATTCAACAACCCAATGGCTTGCCTGATTCCTATTGGCCAGGAGGCAAAGGGGTCCAATGAGAGTTTAGTTGAATTAGTAAATTACCTAAAGCTCTCACAAAAGGGGAAAGGGGGACACATGTCAGAAGGCTATCACTTATCCTGCTTAATTGTCATTGGCTAAGCGTGGGGAGGTCCAATAGGATGCTAGCATGAGTAATTAGCAAGGGGGGTCGACCAAGAGAGAGAGAGGGGGCTGATTTTTGCAAGGCATTATTGACACACACACTCACACAATCAATGTGTGGAGCAAGAAGACTCTCTCTCTCCTTCTCAAGCTTTAATGGAAAGCTTATCTCCTACTCCAAGCTTGTGAGAAGGGAGGCCTACACCAACAACTCTTGGCTTTGTGATGCAAATCCAACCAAGAGCCAAGCTTCAATGCATGCTCATCTCCTCTACCATGTTAATTACTAAGCTAAGCTATGCTAATATGAGTGATTATGTGAGGAGATATACATCTTTCTCGTAAGACTACTCCTTCTTCTTCTCAACCTTCTCTCATACCCTGCTAGCTCTCACCATCTTTGAAGGTGTGTGAGGTCTTGGGTATGAGACCGTGAGGGAATTGATGTCGTGTTTTATAAGTGTTTTGATTAGTGCTTGAAGCTTCCATCTTCATTGCACTAGCTAGTATTGAAGGAACACAAAGAATTGTATTGTAAAATGTCTCTCTTGATGGGAGAAACCATAATACAAAGCCTTTTGGAGGGGGGACCGGTTCCATGTAAATCCGGTCCTCAACTGTATGGGTACGTGATTGCATCTGGAGAGAGACCCTCGCTTCGCATGTGCTAAAAATAGAATAGAGCTTGCTGGTGCTGCCCTTGTGAAGCAAATCATCCAATCAGCGCATTGTAAGAGTCCACACTCAGGACACGAAGCTCCTCGAGCACTTGCGTAGAGCCACATGCCTTGATTGAATTTGGAGAGATATACTTTCTTTGCATCTGCTAAAAACAACATAGTGTTTTCTGCCTCAAGCACTTTTTGTGCTTTCTCAAGTGCACCACATTTGGCATACATATCAACCAAGACACTGCCAAGCACGACATCTGTTTTCAACAATCTTTGACTAACAATGTAATAGTGAATTTTCATGCGTAGAGCCACATGCCTTCAAGATGCATGCCTAGGTGATTGCATCTGGAGACAGGTCCTCGCTTCGCAGATGACATTCCGAATAGAGGGAGCTTGACAATTTTGAAGGTCTACCTAGACAGTGCCAAGCAGGACATCTTTTTTGAAGAGCCTCCAACTAAAAATGTAATAGTGACTTTTCTTGCGTAGAGCCACATGTCTTCAAGATGCATGCCTAGGTGATTGCATATGGAGAGAGGCAAGATGCGAAGCATCTGTGAAAACTGATGACATTCCGAACAGAGAGAGGGAGGTTAACAATTCTGAAAGTCGTGAGCGTTGCCTGCCATGATGAGTGCGATCTCCCTACGACGATTAAGAAAGTGCGGACTTGTTTGACGGCGTAGTTTTTTTTTAGAGCTTTTCAACGCTGGTTTTTTACTTGGTGAGCCTAAGGTGCTTTTCCTGCAGGAAGCCGAGCCGTTAAGACACTTGGCTCAATGTTAACCCTCGATTGCGGCTAGCGTTTTTATGTTGAAAAGCAGCAGCGCGTCGCCTACAAAAAGCAGCCAAGAACTGCGAAAGGTCTGGCTTTGGCTCCTCCATCTATGCCGTACGAGGAGACGAGAGCAAGTATGACCCTTCTGTCGTAGTCAGATCAGGAGGGGGGGGGCTCATCATGATGAGCAGATGGCAGTGGACGATCAGCGGGTGCAGTGGAGCGCTTGCTGGAGGACGTGCTCCCGAGGGTTCTAACGCTTCATACCGTGTGCAAGTCATGAGACCTGGGTCCTGATGCTCCTGCGCCATGAACCAAAATGGTGGGTCAACAACGTCAATAGGAGGAGTAGTATTCAATGGAAGTGGAGCGGCCTTCCTCGACGTGGTGCTTCTGTAGCGCAGATAGCAATGCTTGGGAAGCACCAGAGGCCTTATGGTCCACTACTCTAGAGACACACGCTCTTTTGTGGTGTTCACCCTCTCACCAAGGCCACCAAGTATGTCCGATGCCCATCTTCGATCAGCGATCTCACTCCCAGAGACTATTGGCATGAGCGAGAGACGACAATGCTGGTGGATTCCTCATCTGGCGTCTACTACCTCGTTGTCACGACTCGCTTTATCAAAGCTTACCTGGAAGTATTTGATTACAGGACCTGCAGCTGGAAGGCTTGCAACTCACATTCCTTGTGCAACTGGAAGGCTTGCAAATCACATTCCCTTGTGAAGGCAACTTCAACCCACACAACATCACCACAGCAACTTCACATCATCACTGTGTATTGATAACGACATGTTTATGTTGAATGGGAGCCATATCCAAGCTTCAGTCCAGACCGAAGCTTGGTTCAATTGTGCTGCCATGTTGTCCCCGATAATCTAATTTGCATCAGTACTGGTGAGGACTGCAGAGACTTGGATGTGCGTGTCAAAAAGTTTTGAGCCTGTAATGCGGATTGCGGATCCTGGACTAAATATGTGCCCTAGGCTTTGTGTTGCCACTTAGAGGAGAAACTCCGTGGTTTGTTAACTAGTGCAGATAAGCTCACAGTTTGGTTTGTGGGCAAGTTTTCAATAGCTCATTGCATCACGACATTGGGATGTAAACACTCTTTACACTCAGAGGAGCAGCAATGTGGTTTGCTGACCAGTGCAGATGAGCTTCTCTCTCTCTCCTCTCTCTCTCTCTCTCTCTCTCTCATGCAAAAATGAACTGGAATCATTGCTTATTTGATGTTGTAGTAGCTGCAGACTCACGTCTGTATATTATCTCAAAAGTTCTCATTAGAAATAAGTCAACCATATATGCCGTCATGAGCACCTAGAGCGAGAGAGGCTCTCTCTTTACCGACGACAGCTCATGAAGCGGCTCACTTGCAACCGATCAGCATCGTCGGCTTCATCAAAATCTACCAGCAGAATACTAATTACACAGAGTAAGCTCTAATTACGTGAGCTTAGCAAGCTTCATCAATAACTGTGATAAATCCAGCTATTGAAGCAGCTAGATTGCAGCAACTTTATACTTCTCTAGTAAGAAAAGTAGCAAGACAATCACGCATGTGCATATTGAAGCAGCTAGATTGCAGCAACTTTATACTTCTCTAGTAAGAAAAGTAGCAAGACAATCACGCATGTGCAGCTATAGGTAAAAGTGCTTCTGAATAAACATACAAAGGATGACCTCAAAGCCCTTATTGAATGATTGCTCATAATATATTGTGGAGATATAGGTCATTGTCTCCTCGGCACCACCACAATGTTGATCGGCACTATTGTGATCTAGAGTAAACTCTAGACCGTCTATAACATACAACGTAAAGTTATCCATGCCTCTTTAAGTTTAATCTATCTCCCATATCATTCATATTTGTATCAACGTGTGTTTTGTGTCTGACAGAGAGGATATATATTCACATCAGTGGACGTTTCAATTGCACAAGCTTTACGACTCTAGCTTGACAACATTGCAAGGTACATTATTTACATCCAATTCCCCATGCCTATGCGTTTGCTTGGTGCAACACATAAATGCTACGGGGTAGGGCATGGCTTCTGTCTCTTATAATATTTGGAAATGATATGCAGCAGGTCCCATGCCTAACTCTGATCAAGATTCACACCAATTCTTTTCCACGCAGTTTGCCCATGCAGCACCAAGCAGGGCAAAACCAGAAAAGAGTACCGGAGACCTAATTTCCAACCCTGCTTATATTTCGCAGACCATCAAGCTAGAAGGTACTTCGGATGCTTGCCGACGTGATAAGCCCTCTCAAAGATCATATATTTTGTGCGGGCAACCCATGGCAGAGGTCTGTTCTAGTGCTACTGAAACAAAAGATACCAGATTCAAATCGATGATCAGTTGGCCTAATCAGAAGTCGAATCACCAAAACTCATTGCCTTCGCAAGCCTGTTCACGACATTTTTTTGTTGATGCTATGAGACTGTTGGTAATGCAGACGGTAGAAGTTCCTATTCTAATTGAGCTTGAAGAAAATGTCAATGTTGTTGTCGTTGGATCCTACAGAAATGTTGAAGGAGTTTTAGCATTCAGGGGTTCTTCTGCTGTGCTTCTATTGAAAGATCACAACTCCCCCTTCACTGTTGTATGTCAAGGTGATGCCCATGCAGCGAGAAGGGAAGTGGACAAAGGCGACTGTCATGTTGTTCTCCTCTATGGAGGAGAAGCCCACCACCTTGTAAGACAAGGAACCTGTGTGGAGGCATACATGATGATGTCCCCTTGCTCCATCACCACTGCGAATTTTTCATAGGAGACCTGCTGAAGGAAACGCTGCCGTTCTCTTGAAGGTTGTATTTGTTCTCCAGCCAAAAGCTAGCCAAGCACACTGCTAGTCCCACAGTACGAGGAGGTCACCTTCTACCACAATAATACACATACATGGAAAATTAAGCACAAGGAGATTTCTAGTTGGGGGCTCGAGGGAAAGGCCTCATTAATCTTCGCAATGCTTTGGCCGTATGTCAAATCCCCTAGAAGGCATATGGCACTACCTTGGTTGACATGTATGTTTGAAATGTACTCTCTTGAAATGCATTGATTGCGGGATATGCCCAACAAGGGACTGGGCCACGAAGCTCTGGCTCATTGGTTTTAGCATGCAAAGCGAGAGCACTTCTCGCACTACGTAGGAGTCCAATACATCTATGATGTAGAACATAAAGTTAGCTCTGCTTCTCTTTAAGTTTAATCTATATCCTGCATCTTTTCTATTTGTCTTTACGTGTGTTTTGTGTCTGACAGAGAGGACATATATTCACAACCGTGGACGTTTCAATTGCACAAGCGCGACTTCAACTCGACAACACTACAAGGTTCGTTATCTGTATCCAGCACCCCATGACTATGCGTTTGCTTGGCGCAACTCATAAACTCTACAGGGCAGGGCACGGCTTCCGTTTCTTATAATTTTTGGAGAGACCACAGTGCCTGCTCTCCACCATACTTTTGTATGGCACCTCTGCATGACGTGCACTATATACTTTGCAGTTTCAATCTGTGATGTTTCATTGCAAGACGATATGTTTAACTATTCACATTGCTTTTTTGTAGCTTGACTCAAACATTGTTCGCCGGCTTGCACAATCGGATGACATTCATACACGATTATCAGGTTGGTAGTGTAGTTCATGTTTTATAGTCTATTGATTGACTATGCTTGATTGAGAATAAGATGGGTATCTCAACGATGGTTCCATGATTTAGAAACTAAATGGTAGATATTACTAGGTTGAATGGTGCAATAGGCAAATAACTACCAAGGTAGGTTAAGTTGCAACTCTTTTGCTCAATTCAATTACCCTCTTTAGTAGCTCTTTGTCGTATATGGAGCACGATGGGACACAACTTGCTTCATCCCAATGCTCATCAAGTCCCAAGTTGAGCTATTATTGGTGCCTATCAATAGGTTCTACTCATTTTCTCGTGTCACCACAATAAAACCCAAGGCGACAACAGTCACAACCAACTAACCAAGTAACCAGCTGCGCTCCAAATCCGTCAGATTATGTACGACAAAGGCCCACCAAGCAAGACTAGTTTTTTGAAAAAAAGAGCCACGTGGGCTAACGACAGGCCAGGGATTTAAATTTGCCCACTACGCTAACGAAGCAAAGAGGCTCGGATGGGCTCGATCCAAAAGTTGGAATGCAGAACGACCCACTTTATTGTAACTTTCCTCCAAGACTCGCCTTATACTACCCTTCTCATTTCGCCCTTTTAAAGACAGTCAATAATGAAGATCGCCATATCTGTATCTAACGGTCTAAGACCCCTCCTCTTGCCTAGAGGCGACTGTGAGAGAGAGAGAGAGAGAGAGAGAGAGAGTCTGTCATCTAAGAGAGAGACAGAGTGTTTGAGCTTGAAAGTTGACCCTTAATGCATGCAGCCGCATTGCAGCGTGAGCTCTTGGGGATGGTAAAAGTGCCGCTTCCTGCAGTGTTATTTGCAGGCCTCCTGTCCTTGTATGTAAGTGATGGACGCGTGTGGCCTGTTGTGTGTGTGAGAGAGAGAGTGATGGTCGGATTGCTCATTGCTGTGATGCAGTCTAGGGAGCATACGTAGTGTTCTCTCACTCGTGGGTCTGTTTGATTGTTGCGTGTACGACGTCCTTTCCCCGTGTGTGTGTGTGTGTGAGAGTGAGAGAGTGAGAGAGAGAGAGAGAGAGAGTACTCCGCATAGCATGGATGCCAGATGGGCTAGTTTTGAGCCTGGTGAAGGGCTTGGTGTGATGTTTTTTGAGTTTCTGGTACGATCAAGTGAGGGTCTGTGTACGTCGCAAGATGATGGGGCAAAAGTCCAAAATATTTAATCCTCCAAAACGCTTGGGAGTGCAAAGCTTCTCCATTGAAAGTAAACAGAGCCCTTTCTCGCGGGAATTAGTGAGAGAGAGTGTGTGTGTGTGTGTGAGAGAGAGAGAGAGAGAGAGAGAGAGAGAGAGAGAGAGAGACTCAATGGTGGCTCTCATAGCACCATCCCTGATCTCATCATGGGGGACATGCATTGTTGATTCTTCCAAGTGCTCCTCACTCTTTACCTTGCTGCTCACAATATGCTCAATGGCACTGTTTTTATTTCTGATAAAAATTCGACGCAAGCCTGCAGTATACGTCATCGACTACAGCTGTGCAAAGTGCCCCGACGACACCAAGACAAGCTTGGAGACCATGTTCTATTTTCTCAAGGGCTTGGGTAATATTAGAGACAGGGATATACTGTTTCAAAGCAAAGTCTTCCTCAAGTCCGGCATCGGCGAAGAGGCACATGTGCCTCGTGCTAACCTTACAAAAGGTAACTACCTATCCATGGAAGACTCTTACAACCAAGCCCACATTATTGTTGTGGGTGCTGTAAATATGGTGCTTAAAAAGGCCGGCATCTCTCCCCGGAAAATCGATATTCTTGTTGTCAATTGTGGCTTATTCAACCCCACCCCATCCTTGTCAGCCCTCTTGGTGAACTACTTCAAGATGAGATCAGATGTCAAAACCTTCCATTTGGCAGGTATGGGTTGCAGTGCTAGCTTGATCTCTCTTGGATTGGCCCGGATTTGTTACAAGTGCATCGGAATACTGCTCGATACGCCCTAATTGCAAGCTCGGAGGTCATCCAGGCCCTCTATGTTGGGAAGGAAAGGCCGATGATGGTAACCAACTGCCTTTTCCGGAGCGCAGGGAATGCAGTGGTCCTTTCAAATAGGAGAGAAGACAAGAAGAGAGCAAAGATGGAAGTAATGCATGTGGTAAGAGTTAACACGGCTCGGCATGATGATGCACATCATGTGGTTGAGATGCGAGAAGATGAGGAAGGGATATGTGGAGCTAGTTTGAGCCCGCAGTTAGTCAAGATTGCAAGCGACGCATTGACAGCGAACATCGAGAGGCTCGCCCCCAGGGTTCTGCCACTAACTGAGCTTTGCAAAGCAGGGTGGAACATGGTGCAGAAAAATGTACTGAAGAAGAAAGCAGTGCAGCCATTTGTGCCCAACTTCAAGCTTGCATTTGAGCATTTTTGCATACACCCAGGCGGGCGGGCAGTGATAGAAGGGGTAGGGAAGGGGCTGAAGTTGAGCCCCTACGATATAGAGCCATCGGCAATGGCATTGCACAGGTTCGGAAACACATCTTGCTCTGGAGTGTGGTACACATTAGCTTACATGGAAGCCAAGGAGAGGTTAAAGAGAGGAGATAGAGTTTGGCAAATAGGGCTCGGATCGGGGTTAAGTGCACATCGGCGGTGCTGAGGGTGTTGAAAGACCTTCACTGTGAGCATAACAATCCATGGTCTGATTGCGTGCATCGGTATCCCGTGTGTGAGGACCTTCAAATGCAACCACACATTGCCTCTCTGATAGCATCTATGCACAAATATTTAGATGTTCCACCTCCTAAGGTGAGTTGTTTTGGGGGGGGGGGGGGGGGGGGGTTTGAGAAGGGATGTTGAGTAGCCAGAGTAGGGAATCTTGTTTGCTCCCTGATACAATACAGAAGAATTTATGGACTGAAGGAGCTAATTATTACTTGGAAGTGTAGTCATTTATGTAATAAGAGTTTTTTTTTGTAAGAATGGGCCCTTAATGTATCTCTGCCCCAATGACTTTTTTTTGAAGCCGCCTACTCTGAACCTCTTCCTTGGGTTAAAAGGAGCATGATTGCTTTATTTTTTTGTTTGGAAATGCAGTGATCTGTTGTAAAATCTTGCTACAAAATGAGGGATTTATTGATTAGAAAGATACAAAATTGGGGGGGGGGGGGTGGTGTTAAGATGAACAAGCCACTACCATAATCTGATTATAATTACAATACCCGTTACAATATGCGTCTGGTGCTTAGTAGGTGGAAGGGATTAAGTCCTCAAATGGACTGCCCTTTGGCCAAAACTCACTTACACTCTTTGGTCTAGACTCTAGAGTGATTGAACTAAGATGGCCCTCACATAGAACTACCAAAATGGAGGGTTGTCTAAATTGGAACTCCCTCTCTTCAAAGTTAGTGGGTGAAAAGGACAAAAAGTAAATCTTGTGATTTTAGGTAGAAAGATATAGCTGACTTGCACTAGCAAGGTCGCTCTTCATTTAGAGGGCCTTCTAAAACCCTTTGCATTGGGGGTGTTTCTAAGAGGTGCATCACATTTAATGCACTTCCATAACACTAATTAACACCTAGCATTAATGAGAGGCGGAAAGGGGAAAAGAGGGGGGGGGGGGGGGGGGTGCTGAGTCCTTGTGCCACCTCGTTTTTTTGCGACGGCCACGCTTAATGCATCTCGAGATCCGCCTTGAACCTTGGCCGTCGATCCCATCCCCCCCCCCCCCCCCCCCCCCCCCCCCCCCCCCCCTCCCCCCCCCCCCCCCCCCCCCCCCCCCCCCCCCCCCCCCAGGGGTTCAATGGTAGATCTCGAGATGCACTAAACCCCGACTGTCGTAAAAAACGAGGTGGCATAGGGACTCAGCCACCCCCCCACGATCCGGGTTTAAAACCCGCGACCTAGCACCTCGGGTAATGTGTCACATGGCCAACCACCTCAACCCCGCGCACATCGTGTATCCCCATTTCTTTTTATGAGGCTATATTGTGAGACTTAACATACATTGCGCAGGATTTTGGGGTTTAATGCATGTTTGGGTTTAGTTTTGATTTGACATTCACGATTGTGATCTCCTCGGCCTTTGTGCGTGGAACCCCCCATCCTCTTTCCTTTTCTTCTTTAATGCTAGGTGTTACTCGGTGTTGAGGAATGCACTCTTTAAGGTCTATGAGTACACAATGTATAATTTGGAAGGCCCTATTAAACCATAGCTATGTGGTGTATGACAGTATGTGGTTGCCGTCCAAATCAAACAGCTCCCAAGAAGTCCTTTTGTTATGATGCTTTGCTCATAGAGAGATCATTGAAAGCCTCTACAGCATGTTACGTGACATTTTGTCCCTCACAAGTTACAACCACCACTTTGTGTCTTCTACATGTCATGTGACATTTTGTCACTCTCAACCACTCCTTGTCTTCCATTGGGGCTTTTGCAAAGTTTTACTGGTACAAAAAATACTTGTCCTGGACAATGTTTTTTCACCTTTAATTGTGAGGGAAATTTTCAAATGGTTCAAACTATTTTTGCAAATCAGTACGTAAAATGAGTATATACTATTTTTAGGGAAATTTTCAATGGTTCACAAACTATTTTTGGAAATTAGTATGTAAAATAATAGAAACATGTCTTCAGTAACCAGTTTCACTTCTATCCCGTGCTCGAAAAGAACCTAGTGATTTAGTGTAATCCCACCTACAAATTTTTGAGATTTACCTCTAAACCTATATTTGAAGGTGAGAAAACCTACAAAATTTTTAAATTTCTTTAGTGCAAGTTAGTGTAAAAACCTTCAAATTAGTCAATTTACCTATACTGTTTCTCATATGTAGGTTTGCCAAGTTTTTGGAGAAAAGCTTTTTGAAGCAGTAGTTGTTCATCTCTCTCTCTCTCTCTCTCTCTCTCTCTCTCTCTCTCTCTCTCTCTCTCTCTCTCTCTCTCTACTTTTGAGACGAGTGGGACTTTTTCCACCAAAGGAAATAAGCCTTATTTTAAGCATCTTTCGATATTTACACTAAAACTTGCAAAAGTTTCCAGGTTTTCTTCAAGGTAAGCTCGGAATCTAGCCAAGATCTTGCAATTTTAGCTGGTTAAAAATACACTTAACGTGTGTTTTTTGCAAACAGTGAATGAAAGCTTGTTGCTTTGTGTGTTGTTTGTTTGGTGAATCTCAATCTCTCTCTCTCTCTCTCTCTCTCTTCCTTCCTTCCAAATTGAATCTTTCTCTATGTATCTATGGATTAGTGAACTTGCAAGAGAGGTCTCTATTTGTATTTTTCTCTCTCGCCCACTTTGTTCAAGGGCCCTCTGATGAAACAGGATCTCAAAAAGCTTGATCAAACTCAAAAAATCCTGAGATAAAATAAAGCCAATAACAAAAGGAAGTATCGACAAGGGCAACTTACAAGTCTCCGTTTCCTCTCTTTTTTCGGTGCTAGTTTCTGAGATTTTAGAAGTTGTTGGGTTATCTTGACCAACTTTTCAACAATATTAGAATGGAAGACACTATGGACACTAAAGAGAGCCTGAGGAAGTTAGTGGCACAAAATCTAGCAAAAGTTTGCCAAACAAACACATGGCATGGATGTATAGGAAAGAATGGACATCCTGAAAAGGTTTTGGTTTCTTGTTTGTATGGAAACATGCATTTGGATGCTCATTTTATGTTGTGAGACATCATACGCGTATGATGTCTCTGTGCTTTGACTGAGGTGAAACGTGACATATGCATATATAGCTTATAGCTTGTACATCACATGTATATGCCTGGATTGTGGTTTGAACAATTAATGAGCAAGATTTTGGCTTATAAGATCCTTTCCTTCTTTGAAATGGTAGATTAGGTGTAATTGGGGTAGATGAGGTTCAAATGGCTTGAAACTTGGTGTGGGGACTCATGGGCATAAGATGAGAACATTGGGTAGGCCAAATCCTCTTCAAGTTGACAATTTGAAACTTTGTGACATCGTACACATATGATGTCTTTTGTCTGCAAACAAGTGGAAACTCATAGGGTTGGATGTCCATAGCATGTGTATGGTGCCTATAGCATTAGATGTGAAATTGAGCTTGTATTTGGATGTTAGAAGCCATGAATGGGATTTTTACGCTTTGGTTTTTGCAATATGGGTAAAACTGGATCTAATGATGTCCAAATATGATGAGAATTGGCTGGCAAACTAATAAAGATGTCATAAATGTACTAGAGATCTCAAAAACACTGCAGTATGTCAATTTTAGGGGTCTAGACATCATATGCGTATGATGTCTAGATTGTCTTTTTTGGCTCAAACTTGGTGTACAGCTAGCTCATGATGTGTGCACTAGACTGATGTGTTTAGAAATGAATTTGGATGAGGATTCATGTGCCCTAGACCATAGAAGGTGTTTTTGACTCTTTGATTTGTAAAATGAAGTGTATGATGATCAAAACATGCCCAAACTTGGTGTCAAGAGTGTATATGCTAAGATATTGAATTCTGGGCACTCAAAATGTTGACATCGCCTCTTTATGACAGGTTTAGACATCATACGCATATGATGTCTACTCTTGTAAAATTGATATATGAGCATTGGGGTATGATGTCTATGCTAGGTGCATGCCTTGTGTCAAGTTTCTATGAGTTTAGAGTACTCTTTCTATGGATAAGACCATATCTTGCCCGAGGACTCTAACTCTGCGGTTTTTGGCTAGATGTTGGCTTCATGTGGTCCAATTTTCATGAAACTTGGTATGTGAGCTATGATGAACATATTGAAGATACTAATGTGGCGAAATTACCATTTGCATGTGTAAAAATGCCAGGCAGACATCATACGCGTATGATGTATGGGATCAAAATTTTAGTTTTGAAGCATTGGGGAGATTAGTGCTAGTGCCCTAAGCCCTTTTAACTCTGGTTCAACTTTAAAATTCACTAGTTTAGCTTAGAAACTCTCTGTTTGATACTTCGGACTCTGAAATGGATTTATGCATTGGGAGATGACTTTCCGTGATGCTTTCTTTTGAGCTTGATCACCCAAGCTTGTAGATGTTATGGGGCACCTTTCCATGGCTTCAGTGTAGCCTTTGGCGTTATGGATGCCGTTTTTGGCGATTTGTCGCTCAGAATGTGTCATTAGTTAGGTGATTGTCGAAAGCAGATTTCCTCGATGTTTGACCATATGTTTTGGTTGTCAATGGTATGTTGATGATGCTCGTGACGTTTGGTGGCAAACGGATGCACCGTTTGGCCGTGAGAGCCAAATGACGCTTTGCATGTCTGAAGCCTATGTCTGAAGCCTAGCTCAATGTTTTGACACATTTTTTGATGATTGATCCTGGAGCAAGTTACACAAGCTTGTAGAAAATCTTGAGAAGCACCTATCCCTAAAGTTTCGTGCCATTTTGCCGACTTATTTCTATTTGCTTCTGCGGAGCCCAAGAAGTTAAGGTTTTTCTTGCTAATTTAAACTGGCATTGGAGGGCATAGTCATGCTCATCTAGCCTATGGTTAACCCCCTATCAAGTCTTGTAGCTGTCAAGTTAGTGATTGTTGAGTTATAGTCCTATGCCACATTGCCGCTTTCGTTAGTTTTTTGCGTTGGAGTTAGCATTGAACAAGAAGAGCACATGGTAATGGGCCTACCTCTTATGTCTGGAGCCAATCGGTGTCTCTGTGTGTCACACAAAGCTATAGAATATCCACGCAGTCTATGTCTCTCAAGCTCTCCTCTAACTGTGAATAGTGGAAATGAGGTAGTAAGTGGGCCCAAAATACCTTATATCGAGGGTCCTAGGACCACTTGCCACGAAATTTGACATGTGCTCCTATCTTGTCGTGAAATGCACTTTAGACTCAAAAATTTCTCCATTTGGACTCAGTTTGCCCCATTTTCAAAAAAATTGTCATTTCGTCCAAAAACTGGTCGGATCAGACTTTTCGCAACATTTTCATAATTGCACCCCGACTTCACAATATGTTACCTTGACTTACTAATCACTCTCGTATTTTTCTTTTGTCATTCTCACCTGATTTTTCTATTTTTCTACGTTTTTCTAGAAAAAAATAACAAAAATAAAATAAAAATAATTAAATTAACCCAAAAATTACCAATAAATCAAAATAATTCTAAAACAACACAATAAGCCTCTATGTACACTCATTTGTAACATTTTTGGTCATATTGCATTTTTTGCGTTAAAAAATACTATTTTTACATACACACACACACACACACACACACACACACATACTTAGAGGCTTATCTTTGGCATTGATCCTCATATGTCTATAGTACCACATTAGATAAGGCACCAAGCAACTAATTTGGTACCCACACTTTTGTGATAGGCTATGGAGGTATTTTCCTGTGTTTATCGTATACCGATTGATAGGTATCACTGAGAATGGTCTGTCAAAATTTTGCGGCTTCATCCTTCTTTATCCAAACCTGCTTGGGTTCTATTGTGGGTTGTGATAACTGACTTTTCTTTGTGGTTTTCCCCGACGATTTTGCTGACATTTTTTTTTTGGTTGGCCATACCTCCCCTAGGTGGAACCAATGTGGAAGTGCTTTCTGTTGAGGTTCTCTTTGGTATCCATTGTTGAACCAATGTAAGGAAGGGCTGGTTTTCCTTATCTCTTGACTCTACTGTCGATGGTTTGTCACCTCTTGTGCAACAAATGGAATCACTTGGTTGTAATTAGTATGTTGAATGTGGACTTTATCAAAGCTCCAATCAATCTGTACATTGTACTTTCTCTAACATGGCTAATCGAGCAATAAAGGGTGCTTTGCTGGCTTATCTTTTACCACATAAAATTTATGTGGATAGCCATTAGTTAATTTGGACAAATATGATTCTCCATCCCATTACCTTGATTGAATGCTCCGAATAGCTTTGAATGTTATGTTGTGTGGATTGGAGTTGTTTTGCGAGTGCAAGCTGCTTGTATAAGCTATAGGAAACAAGATTTCCTTGAGCTCATGAATCTAGAAGCGCATTTACTTCTACTTTATTACTTCCAACCTTGACTTCGATTGTGGGATCCATCGTATTCTTTTCATCAAATTTTGTTACTTTGAGTGTATTAATCCGTAGTGGTGGTCCTTGTTGCTATCTTTGTTGTAGAAGCTTTCTCTTTGCCATTTGTTCCGCTAGAGATTCTTCAACTATTCACTATTTTTCTTGCGTCCTTTTCTTCTCCTCATGGATTTTTTGGAGTATGTCCTTGGTTAGTGGAAGGGGATACTTTTTAAGCCTACATCCACTAGATCAGTTTGGAATTTCTTCACTAGCCAATGTAGCAAGCTTGACAGCCCCACTTGGTGATAGTTCTTTGATCACAAAGGGTCCCATCCCTCACTTTTTAAGTTTTTTGGGATGTTGTTTTCATGTATCGCTTGTTTTAAATTCTTTCGAGCGCACATGCTTATAAAAAAAACTATTTTTGCCTTCTTTTTGGAGCGTAGATAGAAGCTACAACTTTCAAGAAAAGATCATCTAGATTTTCAATGTCATCTATTCTCGAAGATGATTCATGGCTTATCCATTCTAGTTATTTAGATTCTCTTAGCGTTGGGATTAAAAACTCTAGGGACAAGATAGCGTTAAGACCAAAAACCACATTATATGGTGTTGTACCAATAGATGTCTTATAGGCTACTCTGTAAGCCCATAATGTATAGTGCAACTGTTGATCCCAATCCATCCTTGAATCAAGTACTATTTTTGTCAATATCATACATAGGATCTTTTTTGTAGCTTTAGCCTATCCATTAGCTTGTGGATGGTATGGAGCTGACTTCTTATGAATTACCATGCATCCATCTAGAAGACTTGCAATAACTTCATTAATGAAATGTGTGCCATGATCATTGACAAGTTCTATTGGTAGACCATATCTAACAAAGACATTTTTGTATAGAAATTGTGCAGTGGTCCTTGCATTGACTTTCTATGTGGCTTTAGATTCAGCCCATTTAGTGAGATAGTCCGTGGCAACAATGTTATATTGGGCATGAGTCCTATAAGCGGGTGGTGAAATTGGTCCTACAAAGTCTATATCCCTCTTAGCGAAAGCTCTAGCTCCCACCATTGGCCTTAATGGCATCTCGTCCCTCTTTATTGGCACTTTGGTACGCTGGCAAGATTACATCTTTTAACATATTTTTCGGTGTCCATATGTAATGTAGGCCATCATGTTCTTGCGGTTAAGACAATTTTTGTTGTCTTATCCTTTGAGAAATGGAATCCACTTATTCCTCCATGTGCCTACTCTAGGATCAGCAAATACATGCTTTTTGTTTCACATATCTTGAGCTGATTATCTTTTCCTCTCTTATAGAGATAATTTTCAATCATTGTGAAGCCTCGAGTCTTTATCTCTATAGCTCTTTGAAGTGCTCTAGAGATACTTTTAGAAAACATTCTCGTTGTCAGGTAGTCAACTATACGTTGACTCCATTTTGGTGCAATTGTCATTTGAAACAGCGTTGCATGTTCTATTGGTGGTGTAGATCTGCATGTAGCATAGTTAGTAACATACTCATGAACATCAACACACATATTTGGCCAATAAACTCCTAGTTGTTTTAAGCACTGATATGTTTTTGTTTGCAAGCAATGAAATGCTAAGTCATGAACGTGTGCTTCTAAAAGATAGCAATCGTATTCATTGAGACTTATGCATAACCATAAAATCTTATCTGAGCTTAAATGATACAAACGTCCACTGATTAACTAGAAATTCTTACATTGCCAAACCCTCTAGTGGTTAATCTCTTGTTCGTTTCAATCAAATTCTCCTCCATAGCACAATAAACTGACTATCTTTTGAGACCACTTGGGTACCATTTCAATATTAAAAAGATATGCATCTGGGATGTCATCGTCTACGTCTTCAAGAGCTTCTCCATTTGGCAATTTGTACAGATGATCTTCTTGAAGATGTGTCTTCCTCCTTTTAACCAATACTGTAAAGTTAAACTCCAGCAATATGATAAACCATCATACAATGCGTCCCCTATTGCATGGTTTGTTTACAAGGTATAAGAGGGCTTGATGATCAGTGAAAAACACAAACTCGTTTGCAAGGAGATAATGCCAAAACTTATTAACATCATATATTATCCCTAGCCCTTCCCTCTCAATGATACTGTAGTTCTTTTTAACATCTTTAAGCTTTTTATTGGCATAAAAGATTGGGAAATCCATATTTCCTTCTCCTGACTGAACCAAGATGCATCCTGTAGCAAATGACAAAGCATCAATATGAACATGAAAGATCTTTTGCCAATTTGGTGCTTTTAAAACTAGAGTAGATATGAGTGCTTTCTTTAATTTTTCAAATGACTCCCCACAGTCATTCGTCCACATAAAGACTATTACAAGTCTATACAGGGGTTGAGCAATGACCGCATACATGTGTATAAACCT
Organism: Adiantum capillus-veneris; assembly: GCF_014529385.1. Taxonomy (NCBI): domain Eukaryota; kingdom Viridiplantae; phylum Streptophyta; class Polypodiopsida; order Polypodiales; family Pteridaceae; genus Adiantum; species Adiantum capillus-veneris. The sequence continues at coordinate 110,040,537 of NC_140953.1, read as the reverse complement.
CCTATAATAGCCACGATGTCCCATAAAGCATTGTACTTGCTTTGTGTTGTTTATTCTAGGCATCTCTACAATCACTTTTATCTTATCCAAATCCGTAGATATGCCATTTTTTGAGACAATATATCCCAAGATTGTACCTTGTCTAACCAGGAATACACACTTTTTTGGGTTAAGGCAGATCCTATACCTAGTGCACTTCTCGAATACTTTTCTGAGGTGTTCCGTATGTTCATCTCTCAATAGAGAGTGTAGACATAGATCATCCATATAAATCTCCAAGAACATCCTCAAGTATTCTTTAAAAGCATGTGCCATTAATCTTTGGAATATTGTTGGGGCATTGGTCAATCCAAACGGCATTACCCTATATGCATATATACCCCACTTGGCTACAGATGACATCTTATATTGACCGTTAGGAGAAATTGCAAGCTGGTTGCAGCCAAAGAATCCATCTAAGGGAAGGAATATGCTTGTTTGCATGCCACTCGTTCCAAGACATGATCAGTGATAGGTAAGGGATAATTATCCTTTATTTTGCCTACATTAACCTTCTTTAGATTGACACACACTTGAAGTTTACTATTCTTCTTGGGAACTACCACAATTGGAGATACCCAGTCAATGTGTTCTATCTTGTAGAACTCAGCTTCCTTTAGTTTATCAGTCTCTTCCTTGATGCGCTTAGCAAACGTATCATAGTATGTGTACGGTCTCTGTCGGTTGGGCTTCGCATCAGGTGTCAATGGGATTGTGTGTTGGCCTATTGTCAGATCTCCTCCTTTTAAGTCTTTATATGACCATGCAAACACGTCCTTGTACTCCTTGAGAAGGCTTTTGAGCTTCTCCTCTTCATCCAAATTCAAATTTGTTGCTATATGTAGACCGGCCTTGGCTCTTCTCCTAGCTATGCCAAGTCTATCTTCTTTACATCTTTTTACCGCTCATAAGACTCCTTGTCCTTTCACTCTTGTATGGGTTGTGTCATCACTACCTTTCTACTTTGGATAGTAAATTTTTTGTAGTGGGAAGAAACACTCATTTTGTCGTCATTTTTCTCACCCTCTTCTTCACCACTCTCTATTTTTGTTGTCAAAACTTCCCTCAAAGTTTTCTTGAGCTCTCTGTGTTTCTTCTTTCTCTCAACTTTAGTCCATTTAATTTCTTTGAGCTTGTCTAGTGCTGGTTTTTTTGTCTTCTTTGGTTTTGTTTCAATTATAGACTTTCAAAGTTGTTTTCTCAGGGTTTTTTCCTTGTCTCGTGTTTTTGGTTCTCGAGCTTTAGAGAATATCCATGAAACTTTTTTCAGCATTTGTAATTATCAAAAATTGTGTTTTCCCCCTTATTCTAGGCAATAGATTCTCTCTAACCATGTGTTCAGCTCTCTTGCTCTTATAGCGTTGTTGAGGTCTAGGTTTTTTATTTGGAAAGTCATAGAACTTAACATCTGCTATCATTTCCTCTGGTTCACTTGGGTTGTCAAAGCATTCATTTCAACGTCCTCATCTCGCTCAAGATATTTTGGTGAGTTGTAGAACAACTCCCTTTCATCTACTTCCACCGGTTTGTCTTTTATGGGCTATTCAGAGACCGTTTTCACCTCTTTCCCATTTACCACACTCGCCATATAGTATGGAACCATGTCATAGCCATCTTTGTCACATAAATTTTTTGTGGGACCATCCAAAATAGCACACACATCTAGGGTAGCTAGAATATGCATCCATTCTAAAGGTTCTAGAATTTCTTTCGAGAAGGGTTAAAAAATGTATTCTTTACCAATAGCCCTTTCTAGAATACACTCTCCCTTTCTAGAATACACTCTTCTCATTTTAAGCTTCCACATTGAGATGCTCCACACATCCATAGCTCCTTTGGCTTACCTAACCAAACTGGAAGCTTGGATCTTGCTAATGTAACTGAATCAAACTCCTCAATTGAGATTTGATTCACATCTTTGTAAGTATGGTCTTCAAGGTTTATGTGCATTGTGGTTTCTATGTGCCTGAGGTATACATGATCATAACCCCAGTCTTGGACCATCTTCAATTGTCGCATGAATGGTCATCCAAGTATTATGTCAGAGTTATTCTTCTTGCCAAAATCCACTATAGTGAAGGTATTCTCATACTCTATGCCACAAGAAATAACAACTACCTTCTCTAGAAGCCCTAAGGAATTCTCCATACACCCATCTGTTATTTGCAATTTCATCCGTGTGGCTCTCAAGGCAGGTTTTTCCCATTTCTTCGATATCTCTTTGGTTGCAATGGCCACACCAGCCCCACTGTCAAGAATTGCCATGGTTGTAGTACCTTGGAACGCAGCAAGAAGCGTAGTATTTCCATCATCACCTTCAAAATACTCTCCTACATTATGTAAGGGTACTTGTCACATGTTTATCTGAGGCTTTTTCATCTCCTTGATCCCTTCGTGTATCTGTGATGTTGGATCTTTTACCCCAAATTTCTCTAAGCATTTTCCAACTTTTGCCCACATGTTTGACCGTATTTGAAGAAGCTCAGCTAGTGTAATGGTGCAAGTCACCGGTGTAGACAATATGTCTATCAATCCTTTAGAGTCCGTCACCTTTCCCAAAGAGAGTCTTTGTGATGGCACCGCCTTCTCATCAGACCTCACTTCATATTCTCCCATGTAAGAGGGTAAGGTTATTAGAGACTGAGGTTGGCTCTCTAAACATCTTATAGATACTCTATCCCCTCAATATGAGCGAATTTCTAGGTGTGCTTGAGATCCTGCCTTGAATTCCTCAATAGGTGGAAGAAAGACATATGTCCCCTTACTCGTTTGATTAACTCTCCAGATCAAATCATTTGCCTTGTTTGCTTCTCGTATTCGTCTCCAAAGCTCATCTAAGCCCCCGTCTTCTTTGTAGGCCTCATGTATGATAGGATGGAAACCCTTACATGCTTGATCTATGGTATTTGTCACTACCCTTGGCTTTTTTATTAACTTCAAGGGTCCTATCTCGGTTGTGGAAATCTCATCTTTCCTTTTAGGCTCGTGTCTTGGTGGGAACACTGGTGTTGGAGCTGGAATCTCTTTCCAACCCTCTGGTTTTCTTGCCGGTGACTCTAACAAAGCTTGGGCTATTTGGATCATCTTTTGACACATCTCTAGCCTTTGCTTTTCCAACTCAGCATATGGGTATGACATCCATCTTTCTTCTTGGGTCTGGTTATTTTTAATTCATGCCTCATATGCTTCCAAAATTGCATCCAGAGGTTCATTCACTCTTTCAACTAGTATAGATCCTCTCAAGCTTGCTCCTTTTGGTTCCCCATTTTTCTCCAGCTCTGCCTCAAGGGTCTCCTTTCCTTTGTTGACTTCATCTTCTAGTTGTCTTTTTTTTTTCTTGGTTTGTTTTAGCTCTTATGCTAAGGTAGTTTGTTCTCGTTCCTTCCTAGCTTTCATGCGTGCTTTCCTAGCCTTCCAAGTGATGTGATGAATTCTCCATTCAAGACTGGGTGCATCTATTCTTGGTTCCTAAATTATTGGTTATTCCATTGTTTTTTGAGCTTGCGCTCTTGTGACAACCTGTATAGGTATCACCGTTTCATTTTCAATACCACTTCTTGACGGGATCATCTCTAACATGTTCAATGTTGTTTTCATCGTTTTGTTTGGGTTTTTTGGATAGTCATTAATCACATGAGTAATTCAACAATATAGACAATATACATTCACCCTAATGATCTTCGTATGAGGACATTCTTTCATCAGGTGGTCACTACCACGCTTGTAGAAAAGTCCTAATGGTTGTCGAGGTGCTCATGGAGCTACTCTATGTTGATAGGCTGGCCTTTGTCATGCTAAGCCATCTTTGGCTATGAACAACAATGTGCATTCATCCAAACTGTATCTACCTTCTCCTGCAGCATGAGCCAACATTTCCAATCATGCTCCAAGGTTATCGTGCTTTCGGATCTTTGGGTGGGTAGTATGTTGAACCAATCATATATCCACTTAACTCTTTGTAATATGTGGGCACAGGCACTAAGGCTTGTTCCTCTGGTTCTTCCACAGTTGGTGCATACCTAATGACTACTAGTCTTGCTCCTGGGAGAGGTGGTTGCTGCCTCAAATTTGGTTGTGGACACTTAACCCTATTGGTCCTGGAAAATTCCCTGCTATATACCTAGGCATTGGTGGTACTTGACGAGGTGCTACTTGGGCTGGTGGGGCATACTATTTCTTGTTGTAGTAACATTCTTACATCCCATGATTAGTTCATATTTGCTCAAAGGCACACCACTTGGATTTCTTAGCCTGGGGCTTAGCAAATGGGTTTATCCTTTTGAGCACCTCTTCAATAAGTTGCTCGTGACTTACAACTATCTCATTCTTTTGTGTTGATTTTATGGACTTAGATCCACTTTGTTGTGATGATGAATCATAATCTAAATCCTTATAGTCACCTTCCTTGTAGGGTTGTCTACTAGGTATAGAGCTTCTTTGGTCAACTCGTTTAGTGTTGTGGTCCTCTTCATATGAAGATCCTTCTGAAGATCCATTTTTGAACTTGAGAAGGTCTGATCCTCCGATGATCCATCATTCTAGACATAGTATCCCCCATTCCTCCTCTATGAGCCCTTTCTGACCTAGGATAGGGTACATGTTCCTCCCCTAGGGGTGCTCCTAATCTATAATTCCTAATTGGTCTAGCAAGTGGTCATTCCTCTGCTCGGACCCTTTCTTCTCATTCTTGTTCTTAATGTGGTGCTTCAGTCCTGCTCGGATTTTGCATTCTTGTTCTACTCTCACGGAGTGGTGGTTTTGGTGGTGCTTCTAGCCCTGACATGGCCTGATATCCAACCCCTTTTGTGTTCAGGTCTGGTGTTGCAAACTGCTCGAGCCATGCTTGAAATGATAGCAACGATGTTTGTGAGTTTTAAGGGCTGGCCAATGGCTATTTATTTGATTGCAATGTGGTGTTGTAATCATTTGAGAAGAGATTTGTAGATTTGCTACTAGTTTCTATGTGATTTTTCTTCTTTTCCAAAGCATGCACCAACAGTTCTGATGTTATCACTTTCCCTACATCTTCTGGGTGAACTGGTTCGTATTCTTGTCCGTACTTATTGACAAAAATATTATGGGTTCCAATTATAGAATCGTACAAAAACAAGTACAGGACTTTGTCTATGCTGAATTCATTCACATGGGGTTCCATGCTCCGATAGTAAGAGGTGACTCTTCCCTCCTCGTGCTTGTAAATCCCAATTTTTTTTTTAATTGTGGCCATTCTCACTACTCTCTTGTCATGATAGCTTAGAAGTATGCTTGCCGCTGCTCTTTGCTCTGATTTGCCTTCAAACCGCTTTCTCAATTGGTAAAGTACTTTGCACTCCAAAATGATCATCAACTTGCAAGATCCTTGGTTCTGGCTATCTATACAAAACTTTAACTTTGCAATCCTTTGCCAAACTAGTGATTCTCACTTAAATGCTCTATGACGTTGGTCGGCATAACTAGAGGGTTAATCTCAACCATACAACTATATATAAGGACTTGATTCCCTCTATCCACTGGTCGGAAAGGATAGATGGGGTCCTAGGGTCACAAGGAAGACTATTGGCTGGTTAAAATCTCTGTGTGGCTCCTATCTATGCATGGAGACTTCATACACGTATGATGTCTCTAAGATCAGAATTAGCCCAAACTTCAAGTTTAGACTCTTCTTGATATGCTCTATTCACCCCAAGTTCTGCTTTGTGATTCTGACATCCCTTGGCAGGTTTATCACTCCTAATTCTGCCTTGGTTGCTGTCAACTTCTTTGGGAGGTTATCATAGACAAAGATACTCCAAATTGGGTGAAACTAGGTCTCTAAGCTTTTTTTGTGGTGCTAAACACCATGGTCTGCTCTAATGTTAGCTTTGGTCCCTAAAAATTCCCTATAGACATCATACCACTCTAGAGGTCCAAATGAAGTAAAACTCACTCTAGAGTGCAAGAACATGCTAAAAAATACAATTTCCTTTTTTTTCCGTTTTTGACACTTCGACTTTTGTCTTTTGGGTTCTAAGTGTTGGTCAAAGCTTTAGTTTCATGGTGAACTCAAGGTAAAACACCCCTTTTGAACACTCTACTGCAACCTGTTTTGTCAAATTTGGTCTTTTGCTAGCCATTAAGACATCCTACACATATGATGTTTGAAGTTGCAAAATTTTCTCGATAGATCTCTTGCATATGCTTTCTTATGCACTCAGCATCATTCAGTCATGCACAATTATCCACTAAAACTTGTTTATTGCATTTTTATCCTAAAAATCAACTTTTCAGAGATTGCAAATGCAAACAAGCATACAAGCAAATAATTATGTGCTAGATCTACTCATATGGGGTGTTGCACTTATGATTAGAAAAATGCTTCACTGTCTCACACGGACTAGCTATCATTTTTATCACCTCACAAATCAGTCACACATACTAAAACACGACTACCACTACCTATGGTGGAAAATCCAGGCGAGTCACGATCCCTAGAACTCTCCTAGACCTCAAGAGTTCAACTCTCAGATCCAACTTAAAATCAAATAACAAGACTCTGGTGAACCAGAGGAACTTTTGCCTCGTAGGACTAGTCTAAAGGTCACCTACCTAAGGCTCTCATCCTTGACAGTGGCACCAATGTTTGCGGATATGCCACAAAGATGCTAGCATAGTGAGAAGAGACAAGGCCTCTCTCTCTCTCTCTCTCTCTCTCTCTCTCTCTCTCTCTCTCTCTTCTCTCTCTCTCTCTCTCTCTCTCTCTCTCTCTCTCTCTCTCTCTCTCTCTCTCTCTCTCTCTCTCTGACACGACACACAACAAACGCAATGATTTGAATAATTCAAAAGTTGTTTTAGGGTTATAAAAATTGGCTTATATACAATCGTCTTTAGAGGCTCATTCCCACCAAAAATGATCTCTACATCCTTACAAAATATCCTGCTTTTCATCAAAATTGAATATTACAAAAGTGGTGTAGCTTTCCCGCGTTCAATCGTCAACAGCATAGGACTACTAGTCCATGACTACGCCAATCAAACATTGACAATTCAAGGAACCAAGAGGAGGATTCAAATAAAACCTTACAACACCAAAAGCTAGAAGAAGGCTTTAAGACCTGAAGAGTTATGCAAGAAGTATGGAGCAAAGAAGATAGAAAAGATTCTTACCTCAATGAACATCTTCCCACTCATAGAGATAGAATTGAGTGTTGTGCTAATGCAAAAGGAGTGGGTGGAGAGACAAAGGAAATAATACCCAGACCTGTTCATGGAAGTGAACTTTGGAGAGAGGTCAGTTCAGCTGGATGGTCAATCACCAAAACAGCCAGCACCATACAAAATGAATTTTAGACCAGTAGAGAATAACAATCAAGAAAATTCTTATGAATAAAATCCAACAATTGAAGAAGCAAAGATTCAAAATGGTTCACTAGAATTAGGTAGTCCCTTCAATGATTATGCGACATCATTCACCTTGAGACCATCACACAAGTGTGTGCAACAAGAATTTACTATGGCTGGAACACCATTATCCACTCCAACCTAGAGCTAGACACTCTAAAAGAAGCACTACAACACACCAAAACTGAGGTAGAAACACTCAAAAAGGAAAGAGCTAAATGGACTAAGCAAATGTTGCATTTACAGATTAAGCAGCATAAACATGATTGTGAGATATCAACTCTGTAGAAGAAGGTAGATAAGCTAATGCTGAAAATTATGAGATGCAAAAAGAAAATAAAATTGCTGCAGCTGAAAATTTCAAAACAATGCTAGATGCAAAGAGGGGTGACTACAAAACCCTTCATCAAAACATCACCTAATGAAAACAGCCATCCTTGAAAAGTAAATCTATCCTTTTTTGTCTAGATAGTAGATGCAGATGGAAATCTTACTCTAAATTTGAATGTCCTAGAAATGGTCATTGAATCCATCCAGTCAAATTTGAAAGATAAAGCCAAGGAGGACATTTTTGAGTACTTGAATAATAAAAAAAATGAAGATGAGGATTATGATAAATGTGATGAGCAAGAGGATGAAGCAATGGGCCAGCATCACTAAGGAAGAGACGATGATGACGAGGATGATAATGATAAAGCCAAGTAGGACATTTATAGATTGAGCAACATAAACATGATTGGGAGATATCAATTCTCTAAAAGAAGGTAGATAAGTTAAATGCCAAAAATTATGTGATGCAAAAAGGAAATAACATTGCTCAATAGGCAGTTAAAATTTTCAAAACCATGCTAGATGCAAAGAGGGGTGACTTCAAAACCCTTCATCAAAAACATCACCTAATGAAAACAACCATCCTTGAAAAGTTCATCTGTCATTCTTTGGTCTAGATAGTAGATGTAGATGGAAATCTTACCCTGAATCTGAATGTTTTTCTAGTCGTCGAATCCATCCAGTCAAATTTGCACGATAAAGCCAAGGAAGACATTTTTGAGTACTTGATTAATTAAAAAAATGAAGATGAGGATTATGATAAAGATGATGAGCACAAGGATGAAGCAGCGGGACAGCATCACCAGGGAGGAGATGATGATGTTGAGGATGATAATGATACCCATCACTAGGATCAGCTGCAAGAGGCTGAGCACCCGCTAGAGGCCAAAGTGCAAACAATACAAAAGAGGAAAACACTAGAGGCCAACATCCATCTGCTGAAGGTGCTGACTCCTAGCAACAAAATCCACCGGCCAACCAGCAAAAGAGTGTACAACAAACTACAAGAAATTATTAGACTAACATCAAGGGTAAGCATACTATCCTTGAATCTGGTTTTGAGTCTATTGAATCTGTTTTGAAACCCCATTTAACCTGCTATTTGGTAGTTAACCCTGTTTTGACTATTTGCTATTTGGTAGTTAGCCACTAATAATTTGAAGTCTCTAGGACTACATTTAGAAATTTTTCTGAACACCAAATCCACTTACTAGTGTATGAAGTACATAAGGGTCCAGATTAAATAAATGTTACTTCAAATGCAGAGTTCCAGAGGAGTATTAGATCAAAGGATCAAGGGCCTCGTTGAAAATAATACTACCAGTAGTAAAGGATCAAAGGATCAAAGGATCAAGGCCCTCCTTGAATAATACTACCGGTAGTAGAGAACCAAAGGCATGGATGACCCTAAGGTAAAAATAGATGAATCCGAAGAGTTCTTTCATCTAGTTCAAATTACTAGAGCGATGATGTAGCAAGAGAACCAAGTGGTCTTGAACTTGCTAGAGTTTGTTCCAAATTCCTTGGTGCTGGTGTATGTCATTCCACATAAGGAGGTAGAGCTCCCAAGATTTTTCCCATCTCTTTACCCCACACCTCCTCAACCAGGAGACCAAAAAACTTACATCAAAACAGTGGATGAGCTCCACAATTGGTATGAAAGAAATGCATAATACAATAAGGATCTAGTAGCAAGGAGAGTAGAGAGAGGTACAATGCAAAGTAGATTAGTGGCAAATCAAAAATCTACATTAGTATACTATTACAAAGTGATGGCATCAATGACAAATGACGTTATCACACTATAATTTCAGGTTAATAACAATAGAAATGCAAAATAACAAATATTATGTTAATTGATATTCATCTTTTTTGACCTCCAGGGAGACTTGGAGACCGGCTCGTAGCCCACCGGGCTAATTAGTTTGCCCGCCTGGCCCGCCGTGGCTATATAAAGGCGACGCCGGTGCTTGTCTTTTTCACAAAAGAGGTACATTGAAAAGTCTTCACCAAACTTTTTGGCAGCTTTCCACATTCTCAAAGCAGTGTAGCAATAATTTTTTAAACCCTTCCTTATTTTATCGATGTTTTTTTGAGTTTTTTGCGTTAAAACTTAAAGGTATAAAATTTCTTTTATCAAATCATCGTACGTGGATGCACTGGCACATGGTTGCAATTGCGGAAAGGTGTATCATTGCAAAAGCGTAGGGTGACTATGTTTTATGTTGCTCCCAGTCATTCATGCTTCGGCACATGGTTGCAATTGCGACTAGGTGTGTTGATGCTAGAATGACAGGAGCATCTGTTTGAAAGAAGTAACCGTGCGTGGATGCACTAGCACATGGTTGCAATTGCCGCTAGGTGTGTCATTGCAAAAGCGTAGGGTGACTATGTTTTATGTTGCTCCCAGTCATTCATGCTTCGGCACATGGTTGCAATTGCGACTAGGTGTGTTGCTGCTAGAATGACAAGAGCATCTGTTTGAAAGAAGTCACCATGCGTGGATGCATTGGCACATGGTTGCAATTGCGGCTAGGTGTGTCATTGCAAAAATGCAAGATGACTACGTTTTATGTTGCTTCCCGTCATTCATGCTTCGACACATGGTTGCAATTGCGACTAGGTGTATTGTTGCTAGATTGACGGTAGTATCTAATGCATGAATGTGTGCTCAAATAATTTCATAATGCTTCATATGCTTGAATATTGAAAGAAGACATCGTGCGTGGATGCACTGGAACATGGTTGCAATTGCGACTAGGTGTGTCATTGCAAAAGCGTAGGATGACTATGTTTTATGTTGCTCCCAATCATTCATGCTTCGGCACATGGTTGCAATTCCGACTAGGTGTGTTGCTGCTAGAATGAGAGGAGCATCTGTTTGAAAGAAGTCACCGTGCGTGGATGCACTGGCACATGGTTGCAATTGCGGCTAGGTGTGTCATTGCAAAAGCGTAGGGTGACTATGTTTTATGTTGCTCCCAATCATTCATGCTTCGGCACATGGTTGCAATTGCGACTAGGTGTGTTGCTGCTAGAATGACAGGCATCTGTTTGAAAGAAGTCACCATGCGTGGATGCACTGGCACATGGTTGCAATTGTGGCTAGGTGTCGTTGCAAAAGCGTAGGGTGACTATGTTTTATGTTGCTCCCAGTCATTCATGCTTCGGCACATGGTTGCAATTGCGACTAGGTGTGTTGCTGCTAGAATGACAGGAGCATCTATTTGAAAGAAGTCACCATGCATGGATGCACTGGCACATGGTTGCAATTGCGGCTAGGTGTGTCATTGCAAAAGCGTAGGGTGACTATGTTTTATGTTGCTCCCAGTCATTCATGATTCGGCACATGGTTGCAATTGCGACTAGGTGTGTTGCTGCTAGAATGACAGGAGCATCTGTTTGTAAGTTGTCGTACGGTGAGGCATTGGCACATGGTTGCAATTGCGATTAGGTGTGTCACTGCAAAAGCGTACAAGATCTATGGTCTATACTGCACTTTTTCTTTCACGTAGAAAAGATCCAAATGCAGTGGCACATAGTTATATTTCACAATGTGTTGTTTGCAATAATACCATTGCAGGCTTAATGGATCCTTCTGCTACTTCAATGATAGAGTTCAAAAAGAAAATTAGACAATTGTTGATTACGATCGTCAGTGCACTAGATCCCGACGATATAGCGCTGATTGTTGCAGATGAGTCTAGATTGCAATCATTATACAGTGAGATTGCCCGCAAAATGTTGTTGCTATATCCAGACAAAACAACCGAATCAATAATTTCATTACTGAGCAGTTGGGTGGGCAATTCGCCCAAGGTGGCCTCTGATTTGAAAGAGGAATGCCCTCAAGAAGTAGACAAGGGTAAGCTAGATCATTGGAACACTAGATGGAGAGCTGAAAAGGAGAGGTCAAGGCGAGCATCCCACATAGACACAATTTGGCCTAAGCAAGAAAATGCGAATGGCTATCACCAGAGTTATGGGGAGTAGCCAAGTTGGAGAATCGTTTATTGAGGAGGCTACCATTGAGGGAACATCGGGTTCTACTGCTTCTGCCAGTCACCTAGAGAGCAGTATATACAATTCTGAATGTAGTATGACTCTGGGCATTCCACATAAGTCCATTAAGAAGATCGAGAAACTTGGGTCAGGGGCTTATGGCACAGGGTGGCAAGTTCAAATCAAAGGGATCAGTTTCCTTCCTGCAACGAATACTTATTGTGCCAAAGAGTTCAAAGGACAGGCCAAGCATCAGTGGAAAAGCTTTGCATCAGAAAGTGGGGTAGATCTCAACCATAGAGGGATTGTGAGGAGTATTTCCCACTCTGTAACGTTGCCATGGTTTCTGATATTCCCCTACTTCAATGGGGGAACTTTAGGTGATCTTATGGAGACAGTGCCCCTTCCACATGGCTCTTTCACGACACTTGTAGCGCATCAAGAGGGGAAAGGAAAGATCCCTGAAGACTTTAAATGGACGCAGCCCTCTGAAGACAAGAAAACACGTATCAAGAGCCTATGCAATCATGCTCCCTCGTTGATCCATGCCTTGGTGAAGGCATTGCGATTCACACATGACGAGGGAGGGATCCACAATGATCTCCATCCATGGAACATCATGTTGGACTTTACCAAGGATCTCACTCCCCATATTGGAATAATTGATTGGGGATTGGCTCTGCGTGTTGGCTTAGAGACACAAAAGACCAACAATACTGATGAAAACTGGAAAAAGATTCATCTTTGGCGAGCTCCTGAGTTACTAGATGGCAATCACTCATGCCCATGGACCAAGGCCACAAATGTGTACGCCATAGGATGGGTGATATGGCAATTTTGTAAGTTTTGTGGAGAGTTCTCTGACTACTACAGCACAGATTGGTTCAAACATAAGGTTTCAGTGGAGGTACAAGCCATATCTAGGATTGTTGTGGAAGGTTGGGTGAGGAAGAAATCCACAGACAAAAAGACCTTGGCACTTTTGGACGAAGAATTAGAAAGATTTGAAGCCCACCCAGAACGATGCTTACGCCCTCCCTCTGAAATGAGTGTAGCCTTTTTTTGATGGATATATGATGTACTTTATGAAGCAGGATTTTTTGAGACTTTTGACTTATAAAAGCACTTTTAAAAATTGGGTTTTATGCGCCATGGATGATGTATGAGTAATAAAAACACTTTGTTATATCTCAATAGACAACAAATTTTCTATGAGTTTTGTTTTTTCTCTTAAGTTTCAAGCAATAAGCCATGTGGAATCACTGATTTTCATTCATTGATTTAAAAAATGGTGGTTACTCTTATATCAATTGATTGTCGTAAGATGGTGGTTATTCTAATATCAATTGATTGTCGTAAAATGGTGCTTAAAATTATAGCAATTGATTGTCGTAAAATGGTGGTTACTCTTATAGCAATTGATTATCATTAAGTTTGTATGCCGTAACTGAAGTATAGTGTTTAATCAGGATATGGATAATGATAATCAAACGGCTAAGCGTGCTTTTGAGTGTCTCAGATCCATGTGTCAAGGCGGTGGAGTGAAGGACACCACTCGAATTGCAGCTCATTGCTCCCAGTGGGCCAACCTAGTGGGTACACAATGGAAAGAGGTGAACACTAGGATTGACCGAGAAATGGTCAAATCCATATGGCCAGGAGTTGCAGATGACAACATCCAGAAAGGCCGACTCAAGCTATCACAATGCATTAATGCTGACATACGAGACAATGGAGAGACATATATCTCGATGTTATGGGTCATCCTATGCATCATATGGATTGTCCATTGTGGTTTGCCAAGATGTTATACATGCATTATGTCTTGGGTGAAGCAGTGGACTTCATCTCAAGGACACCTCACATGACGGTTGAGGACATTCGCAATAGTGCAATCACCGTCACACGGCAAGAGATGTCATTGGCACTAGAAGGTGCATCAATGGAAGTGCACCAAGTTAAGGAGGAGCTTCAAACTCAACTGAGGCAAGCATCACAAGCTACACAAGGATCTCATGCAGAAGCAACCCTAAATAGAGACTTGCAAAGGGAGGTGAAGGTGCTATCTCGCCATGTAAAAGAGTTAGAGGCGACTATAAAAAAATAAAATGCTGCCACATTGATTGAGCACCCAACATCTATTGAGGCCCCTCCAGCTTCTGGTGAGCACGGTGGTCCTTGCCCCATATGTAGATCATTCTTTCATGAGTGGTGTGGTCACTTCAGCTTGCCATGCGGACATATGTACCATATATCATGCTTGATGCAAAGCAGGATGAATAACTTTCATTGTGCTATATGTGAGTATGAGATATCCAAAAATCTATATGCAATGTTCAAAATGTCTGAAGACTATAATAAGCTTAAAGGTCAGCGTGAACAGGAGAATGAAGATATTCTCACAAATATTTCACTATCACTTGGATAGTTTTTGTAACATTTGAAAACATTTACTCGTTGTCTTGCGAGAATTTATTAGTGAATTGTGAATTGTCCTCACTTCAGCTTCAATTATGATATGTGATAATGCAAAGATTTGTTAGGGCTTTGTATATTATGAAGCTTTAATAGTGATTTGTGGCCTTGTAAATGTTTTTAAGGGCTTCGTTTATTATTAAGCAAATGTCTAAACCTTAAACTAAATATATAAAAAAGCTTATAAGATAAACAGTTTCTGAACTTAAACAGAAGTCACTCAATGGATTCAATAATGTATTAGTTAAACCACCGTCGCTTGCTGCGACGGGTCAAAGTTGGTTCAATTTCCAAATTCTCTTCAATCTCTTCTAAAGTACATGTAGTTTCTACTTCATGAGATTCCCCTTGCAGCTCACTGTCTTCGTCCACCTCATCATTGGTTACATCATAAGTCCAGTGCGGCATCTCCTCTTTGTAGTTCTCAGCTTGCACTCTTGCCAATAGCCGATGGTTGCAGTACATATACACCAATTTTTCAGCTCTTGAATTTAGAAGGCGGTTTTTGATGGTGGAATGTACATATTTATATGTACTCCAGTTTCTCTCAGAACTTGAATTGGATGCACATTGGGCTAGGATTCTAACAGCTAGGCGTTTAAGGGTGGGTGCACTACCACCATTCATCATCCACCACTTCCACGTTGGTTGCTCGGTGGCAAGTTTCTGCACAAATTCTGTACCAAACTTACCCTCTTTGAGTTTAAACTTCGTAAGATCAGTAACAGCTAATGCATGCTCATCAGGATCATCATAAAACCTGCCTATCACATCATAAAAGTCTTCCAGCACCTCCTCATCAAGTTTGTCTATTTCCATTGCCCAATACTCTGGATCCAATAAGAAAGCTACGTTGTGTAGTGGACTATGTGCTCCAACCCATCGACCATGCACATACTTTCTCAAAATTTCTCTCCTCTTTTGAGTGAATGGTGTCTTACAAGGATTCACAATTGGCTCTTAGGGCTCCTCTGAATTTGCAAGGCTTTCTTGAACAGTCCACCAAGCCATCCACACCTTACCTATGTTAGGCAAGGCAGAATCCAGTTGGCGTAATGCGAGCATAATTGGCATCATGACATTGTGCACATCCACCACATCATCCTAGAAGTGGCGATCAGCTAGTAGATCTCTGATCACCCCTATTTTGCTTTTTATCTTCTCATTTTGACCGGCCTCCCATTCTAAAAAAGTGGCACAAACAAATGTCTCCATCACAGCATTCTTATTTTTTATTAGTGATTCTACCGTATAGTAGTTGGTGCAAAATCTAGTTTCGCACGACAGTTTTAACATAGTAGACATCCTCTGACGGTACATGTCAAGAACCCTCTGACGCTTCAAAACAAACTTGACTATTAAGCGAGCATTGTCTATCCATTTGAACCACTCTGTGTCCTCCCTCTTGTACCAATCTTGCAATACCAAGTTCAAGTTATGTGTACTGCAACCAGCACTATATAGGTGAGAGAAGCAACTTTCAAGTATCCTACCTGCAGCCCTGCAATTTTTGGCATTGTCCATGATTACTTAGACAACATTTTCTTTTCCAAGTTCCTCAACTGCGTCGCCAATGATGTCAGCTATAAAACTACCAGACTTTATTTGACCAGAGCTATCCACAGCTTTGATAAAACATTCACCACGAGGACATACAAGCATGATGTTGATCAATGGCCGCCTTTGAACGTTGGACCAACCATCACTAACTATGGTGTATCTAGATTGTTATGTTGCATTTAATATTACCCTTTGAATATCCTATTGTGTGCTTGTGTAACATTTATCCAACAGTTGGTTTCTCATATGGTGATATGTTGGAGGGGTAAATCTAGCACCATACTCCCCAATGCGTTTCCAAGCTGACTTCCATGCATCAGGAGTGACAATGGCCAATGATCCCCCAGTGAAATAGACGGCTTTAGCTAGAGCAAGTTGTGCTTCTTCTAAGGCAAGTGTTTTGAAGCTCGTCTGTAAGCTAACCTGTCTACTTTCTGACGATCCTACCTGAAAGTCAGGAGATCCATGGTTTGGAGGTGTAGTTCCATCGATATGAGAAGTTGGTTCCGTGCTTTGAGTGCTTCCATTGGTGGGTGTTACACCCAATGATCCTTCATACTGGTTTGATCTTATCGATACTGGGGTGTGATGATTGAAAGTAGAGAGTTTTGATCTTTTGTTCGTGGAAATTAGCTTACCAATTAAAGCTTTTAAGCGCATAGCTGCTTCTTCTGCACCTAAGCCCTTGCACTTTCCTCCTTGGATTCTGGTATTGCCACCTAGCAAATGATCCCTTATTCTTGGTGCTCCTCCAGATTTCTCTTCGCCACAAAAGTTACATTTTTAATTTTGATACTTATTTAAATTTGTGGAAAAATTCCACTCGGGTCTTGGCCTTTTTCCACCTGCCTTTTGCTTGCCCTGCAAAGTGGTGCCCTGCAAAGCAGGACCTGGCATCGAGGTAGGAGGTCTCCTCAAGGAAGCCAGGCTTGAGACACCAACATCACCGCTCACATTCTTGGTGGAAGACATACTTATTGGATGCCTGCAATACCAATAAACATAGCTCAATATGCTATCTCTTCTTTCAAGTATTATTCAAACCAAACATTAGTGTTATAATTAATATCACACACAAGCGTAGTAGTGAAGCATGAAGGGAATAAACCTCAATCTACTCAAACATGAGCAAGCAAATACAACGGTGAATCAAATATGTGATCAGTCCATCCCAAAAGTAGAGATATCGACCCAAAGATTCACCTTCCTACCCCTTTCATGAATCAGTCCAGTCCAAAAAAGAACTAATGACCCATGATTGGAGCTCTAATCGAAATAGCAAGCAAATACAGCGGCGGTGAATCAAACATGTGATCAGTCCCAAAAGTAGAGATATTGACCCAAAGATTCACCTTCCTACCTCCTTTCATGAATCACTCCAGTCCAAAAAAGAACTAATGACCCATGATTGGAGATCTAATCGGAATAGCAAGCAAATACAACGGTGAATCAAACATGTGATCAGTCCATCCCAAAAGTAGAGATATCGACCCAAAGATTCACCTTTCTACCTCCTTTCATGAATCAGTCCAGTCCGAAAAACAACTAATGACCCATGATTGGAGCTCTAATCGGAATAGCAAGCAAATACAACGGTGAATCAAACATGTGATCAGTCCATCCCAAAAGTAGAGATATCGGCCCAAAGATTCACCTTTCTATCTCTTTTCAAGAATCAGTTCAGTCCAAAAAAGAACTAATGACCCATGATAGAAGTTCTAATCAATATAGCAATCAATTTAGCAAATATAACGGTGAACCAAACATGAGATTAGTCCATCCCAAATGTAGAGATACCGACCCAAAGATTCACCTTTCTACCTCCTTTCAAGAATCAGTTCAGTCCAAAAAATAACTAATGATCCATGTTCAGAGTTACATTAAGTTTTAATTTTTTTTAAAGACTATTCAATTTTTTACCTTTAGTTTTTCTTCTAAATTTTAAAGGATGACCAAATTTAGAGGAAGAGGTGATGTGATGTGATGTCTACTACAGGGTTATATAGAGCCGCCAAATATAGAGGGGGTACATGACGGGTCCGGCGGGATTCTTGCTTGTCCCGCCGGGCCCGCCGGGTTTCATGATAAACCCGCCCGGCCTGCCGGGATTGTTGGTTGTCCCGCCGGTTCTACGTTTTCTACCAGTTTTCGTAGGTCATGACATTAGATATGTTATTAACATGAAAAAAATAGTGATAATAACAACAATAATTAACATTTAACAAAATGCGTCATCGCGTAATTAAAATCCCTCGACATCATCCACCCATGCACTCTCAAGATAGAGCTTAGATGGAAATTTAGACAACTAGAGCAGGTAGGAATACAAAGGGCTTACAATCTTTCAATAAGGATGTGTGTGTGTGTGTGTGTGTGTGTGTGTGTGTGTGTGTGTGTGTGTGTGTGTGTGTGTGTGTGTGTGCACGCACGCGCGTGCTAGTGTGCACCTCTATTGTGTAATGACACATAGAGAAGGCCTCCTTATATGAATGTAAGGTAACCTCTAAACGCCCATGTGTAGGCTCCCTTAGAGAGCCAAGTCCAAGTAAAACTTGGCCATGCATCTAGTGGCCCCCCTTGTGTGACCAAGTCCAAGTATGACTCTCCCATGCGCCCATGTGTAGCTACCCTTGGATAGACAAGTCCACCTAGAACTTGGCCAGCGACCGTCAAAATCCGGCCTTTGTCCAATGATGACCGGTCATCGATCATCGACCAAAAACCAACGGCCACCAGATGATCATTTTTTGATGTCGTTTTGGCCATCGTTCGACCAAAATATTTTGATGATAAGGAATATTTGGAAAATAAAAATGGCCCCGAATTTTCTTTGTACCATCCACGATCACAAATAAAGATCTCATCAGCGTGCAAGGGTGGAATCCGGCCAATATATGTGAAGTAGTGGCTTCTCCTCATATGGGGTCCTTATAAACTATGCAACATACATTGTGGTGGCAAAACTAAGAGAGGTGGGCATACTGCACCCCCCTCAACGAACACCCGAAGATGCTTTATGTTGGACACATGCCAACTCCAAGTTGAGTGAAGGTGTTGAAGTAGTTGGTCTTTCCCAAGAGCTTTGGTGAGGATATCTGTGCATTTATCTTTAGTAGGACAATACTCTAGCTCCAAAATCTCATTTTCAATTAGCTCTCAAACATAACAATATCGAACCTCAATATTCTTTGTGCGTGCATGGAAGACAGGGTTCTTGGCGATCACCATGCAACTCTGATTGTCTCATTGAAGTGTTATTGTTGAATCAATAGGAACACTTAAGTCCATAAGAATTCTCTTGAGCCAAACTACTTCACAAGCTCCAAAACAAGTAGATTTACACTCTCCTTCTATTGAATAAATAGCAATGGTTGGTTGCTTCTTGCTGATCCAAGAAAACACTTTAAATTCAAGTGAGAAACAATATCTAGAAATTGACTTTTTAGAATCAAATTCTCTTGCCCAATGAGATTCACAATACCCACTTAGAGTATTTGTGCCAATGTCGTAGAAATTTTTGTGGCCCAAAGTACCTTTGATGTACTTTAGAACATGCATTCCTGCCTTCCAATGAGATTCCCTTGGTTGGTTGGGAAACCTGCTCAAAACACCTACTACAAAAAAAGTATCTGGTTTAGTATTACACAAGAAAATCAAGCTTCACACAAGCTTCATGTACTTCTTGATGTTGACTAAGGGAGAAGAATCTTCCATGGAGAATTTTGTATTTACCTCCATTGGAGGGCTTACAACAGTTCATCATCCCAAAAGCTTTTAGGGTCTCTATTGCATACTTTTGCTAAGAAATGAAGATGCCCTTTGTGGATTCTCAAACCTCAATCTCCAAACAATAATGTAGCATTCCCAAGTTTGTCATTTCAAACTGGGAGCTCAAACTCTTGCAAGTTTGTTGGATGAGCTCTTCATAATCACCTCTGATAATCAAGTCATCTACATACAAGATTATTAACTTGCTTTCCATTATCTCTAAGCACATATAAATTTTCTTCAGAAGCACTTGTTCTAAAGCCAAGTTTTTAAAAAACTTATCTATTTTGACATACCATGCTCTTGGAGATTTTTTAATGCCATATAAGCCTTCTTCAATCTACAAACCTTTTCTTTTGAAGGACGCAACTCAAACCCTAGTGGTTGCTCTACATAAACCGCTTCCTTGAGAAGTCCATTCAAAAAAGCACATACTACATCCATTTGGTAAAGAACCCGCAAATAGATAGTAGCAAGAGCAAGAACAACACGAATAGTAGTCATTCAAGCTGTATGAGCAAATTTTTCACTCACATCAAACCCTTCAACTTGTGAAAAACCTTGTGCTACTAACCTTGTTTTGTACTTTTCCAAAGAGGCATCAGCCTTGTGTTTGAGTATGTACACCCATTTGGTGTTGATTACCTTCTTCTTTGGTGGCCAATCCACTACCTCCCAAGTGTCATTCTTGGTCACTATATCCAAGAAATACACACTTCTTGATTTTGGCTTCTAACTTTGTTCTTTGTGAATCAGGAATATGTGCGTAACAGAAACACCCAAAAGTTCTAAAATGCAAGACCAAAGGATTCTTACCAAAATAGGCTTCTTAAGGTGTTTTCCCTTTTGAAGCCTTTGTGTAGCTTTGATTGAGGATGTGCACATCTACTTACTACTTCAGACCAAAAGGAATCTGGCATATCCTTGGCTTTGAGCATGCACCGTGCCATCTCTGACCACCGTCTGATTGCGATGTTCCACAACTCCATTTTGTTGTGGTGTGTAAGCAGTAGTAAGGTGACGTTTGATGCCATGCTCATTGTAGTAGCTGCTGAATTCATTTGAGATGAATTCTCCTCCTCTATCTACACAAAGTTTCTTAACCTTCATTCTTGTTTCATTTTCCACAAGCTTGCATTTGCCACACTTTATATTTACCAAAAGCTTCAGACTTCTCTTCACAAATGAAATACACCCACATCTTTCTACTAAAGTCATTGACTAATAGAAAGAAATAGAAAGATCCACCCGAAGCAAAAGTAGACATTTTACCACAAAGATCTACAAGTACCAAATCTTGAGGAGATTGAGCTCGATTACTACTCTCACGTGGAATTTCCTTACTTTGTTGATTGCCCATCGTACAAGCTTCACAAAAATTCATTCATATCTAATATTTGTGGACTGTGTGTCACAATCCCAGATTTTTGCATCTCTTTCAGCACAACAATGCTAAGGTGACCAAATCTCTCATTCCATAATTGAGTTGTACCTTTTTATGTAGTGACCGTAAGTGAAAAACGTTTGTAGAGATTGTTGCACCTCATGCCCTTTCCCACTATGTTGCTTTCAGAATCCAAGATTTCTGCTTCTTGAAATGAACTATAAGACCATGATCAATGATTGCAGCAATCGAGAGCAAATTCCTCTTAATTTAAAGCACGTACAATACATTAGAGAGTTCTTTACTTTCGCTTGAAGATGCTTAAAAAGAAACTTTCTCAAATCCTTCGGATGGACATTTTGCATTATTTCTAGCAATTACATTCAATGGGTTCTTATAGAGGCTTCTAGGAGCTATACCAAAATTTCTTACTAATCATATGTCAAGATGCACCACTATCTAGAATCCAAGAAACATCAATAAATAGAGTTTGTGCTGATGAGCATACCTCTTCTATGACGGCCCATGGTTCAAGGTCTACCTCAACATTGTTGGTGGATTCTCTTTCCTTCCAAGAGGATTTCTTGGTGCCATTTTTCTTGTTTGCTTTATTCTTTTTGCAATCTTTAATAGCATGACCCTTCTTGTCACAGTTAAAACAGCTACCTGAAAATTTCTTCTTTTTGGACTTCTTCTTAGAGGCATTTGATGTAGTCCCCTTGCCTTTTGTGTTGGTTGTGAAAGCAGCATCACCTCCACCATCCCTAGTCCTGAGTTCTAGCTCCTCTTCAAGCAGCATTGGACTCAGTTCTTTAAACATAAGAGGGGTTGGACAAACTGAGTGTTGAGGACTGTAATAAGAACATCATATCCTGCCAAAAGTATACAAATGTAGTACCAAGCTACATCTTTTGCAGAAATAGCCACACCAACAACAACTAATTGATCTTGGAGATCCTTAATTCGCTTGATAAAGGCCTCCACCTTCTCTTCGTCAGAAAGTTTCTCAGCAACAAGCTGATTTTCTAGGTTTTGAATTTTGGTGTAATTGTGTGTCTCATATTGGTGAGCCAAAATGTTCCAAGCTTCATGTGCTTTAGTGATACGTTGAACAAAGTGAGAATAGAATCACTTACACGCATGACAATGGTGCATAATGCATTTTCATTCCTTCTTTTCCATGCACGTAGAAGAGTAGCATCAGGGGGAACTACAAGGCTTGGATTTCCTGGATCATTTATTGTTATGGGCTCCAAGTCTGCACCATTTGGCCCCAACATTGAATCCATCAATTTGTACAAATCTAGGATTGCGGAAAATTTGAATCTCCACAATGTGTAGTTGGTGCCATCAAGCTCGCCTTTTGTGAAGCCTGGTGAATGAATGCAAAGTAGAGTAGCACTAACAGCAGCACTTGAAGACACCGACATGATTGATTTTTCACGATAACACAAGTACTTCTCGTATTCTATTATCTACGAGCACCTAGTGCTCCAATACCATGAAAGAAATGTGGAATACAATAAAAATCTAGTAGCAAGGAGATTAGAGAGACATACGATGAAAAGTAGATTAGTGGAAAATCAAAAATTTAGATTAGTACACTATTACAAAGTGATGGCATCATCCACCCATGCGCTCTCAAGATAGAGCTTAGATGGTGATTTAGACAACTAGAGAAAGTAGGAATACAAGGGGGTTGCTAATGCTTCAATAAGGATGTGTGTTTGTGTGTGTGTGTGTGTGTGTGTGTGTGTGTGTGTAGAGTGTGCACCTCTAGTGTTTAATGACACTAGTTGTGCACCTCTAGTGTGTAATGACACATAGAGAAGGCCTCCTTATATAGATGTAAGGGAGCCTCTAAATGCCCATGTGTAGCCACCCTTAGATAGCCAAGTCCAAGTAGAACTTAACCATGTGTCCATGTGTGTGGCCGCCCTTATGTAACCAAGTCCAAGTAGGGCTCTCCCATGCACCCATGTGTAGCCACTCTTGGAGAAATAATTCCGTCTAGTACTCGACCACTAGTCATTGAAATTTGGCCACCGACCAAAGACCAAGGACCATCGACGATAGACCACTAAACGAAAAAAAAATTATGTCTTTTTAGCTGTCGTCTAGCCAAGATATTTTGATAAGAAGGAATATTTAAAAAAATAAAATGGACACTGAATTTGCTCGGTACCATCCATAATCACAAATAAAGATCTCATAATGTGCAAAGCTGGAATCCACCAAATATATGTGCACTAATGGATTCTCATCATATGGGGTACTTACAAACTTTGCAACATACATTGTGGTGGCAAAACTAAGAGAGGTTGGAATTTCAAGCATACTAACATGTATGAGGTCACTAGCACTGAGTGCACAACCTGGAGTCAAGTGGTCGTTGAAGCACTGAAGAAGAATCAACCAGATGAACTAATCAAAGGACTTCAAAATTTTCAATTGAAAATGGGCAAGTGGAGAGTGCAGATCTGTAGGCTAATAAAGATCACAAATCAAATACTGCAGCTTACAATAGAAGCCTCCAAGATCCTTGAGAAGGAACTAGCTAACAAAGCATCCTCTAAACCTTAGTTCAAAGAGATAACTAAAATATTGTTTGTAAGAAGAATAAAATACAATCAACCATTATCTCAGGGATGGATTCACATTGCATCCTTCTGTCACAAGATGGCCAAAGCCTAGCTCACTAGGGGTAAAAGAACACTCTATGACCATGACACAAAAACATGGAATGCATTAACACTATACGAGCTCAAGATGAACACGATGAGAAAGGATCAGTTGGAGCAAGAGGCCATGTACCGACTTATTCAGAAAGAGAACATTGGTCCAAGTTCCCCAGAGCCATTCAAAGTTTTGCACAAAGCTCTAAAGAAGAAGGCACAGGCAATCAGAGCCCAGTCAAAAGCCTATAAATAGGGGCCACTCATCGTGTTCAGCTCAAGATGAACACGATGAGAAAGGATCAGTTGGAGCAAGAGGCCCTGTACCGACTTATTCAGAAAGAGAACATTGGTCCAAGTTCCCAAGAGCCATTCAAAGTTTTGCACAAACCTCTAAAGAAGAAGGCACAGGCAGTCAGAGCCCAGTCAGAAGCCTATAAATAGGGGCCACTACATCATTTTGAGGGAAGTAGAGTTTTGGTCTTGGGTTGAGTTCATTCCTAATCTTAATCCCTTGTATCTTACTTTGTGGAGCTACATGCTCTTGTAGTTCAAATACACATTTAGCTTACGTCTCAACATTGTACTTGTGGGTGAAAGCACGTTAGCGTCTCATGCTTTTTGTGCTAGTTAGTATGTGCCAACAAGCATATCTTGAAAGCATACGGAGGGTGATGTATTTCCAGTCACTAAGGATAATTTATTTTTAAAAAAATTGAGGGGGAGAGAGAGAGAGAGAGAGAGAGAGAGAGAGAGAGAGAGAGAGAGAGAATTCATGAACAATTTAGAGAAGAATAATAATTTTCAAAATGGGAGTGGAAACCTTGATTTGAATCACACTATAACCCTAAAGGGAAAATTGTTACCTTGAATATATGTGTAAGGTCCCTCCCTAAACCCTAGAGCCATTCGAAACTTTTTCAACCTAGAAAATAATTTAGAAAAAGCAAGACCGACAAAGAGCTATGCGGACAACGAGACTTTACTCCAGAATGAAAAGACAAGGATATTTCGGATAAGAAATTACGTCATCCCTATATCTTTCCAAAAAGATTGAGATTATTTTTATACTTCTTCGTCAAAAGCCGGAGTGGGAACTGATCACGATCGAGAACTAGGAGAAAAAGGGACTAACTTGATTGAAAGATAAAGTTAAGAGAACTAAGAAGAAAATTGGGGTCCAATAGGAATTAAGAAGAGAATTGGGATCCAATAGCATTTGAGAAGAGAATTTGAGGTCCAATAGGAATTGAGAAGAGAATTGGGGTCCAATAGGAATTGAGAAGATAATTCCACCCACCATTTCCTATATAAACACCCCCTATCCTTTGTATTTTTACACACATATATTGCTAAGCTACTTGCATACTTGCCATGCTCAAGACTATGCTTAAGTAACTCAAGGTTTCCATTAAACCTTGCTCTTGCTCTCTCCCTCTCTTGAAGGCCAAACCCTCAACTCTCTTCCTCTCTTGAAGGCCAAACCCTTGAGGGTTTTGTGAAGAAGCTCCTCTCTCCTTCCTCTTCACCATAAATCCCTTTCCTTCCTCCTTGAGCCTCACATCTCTTCAAGAAGGACTTCAACCCCACTTCCCTCTTGCTTAGAGGAGGTAATCTTCATTTCTAGTAAGATTATTAATCCATGTGTCTTAATACTAGGAAGGTTTATGTACATCATTTTAGGTTTAAGCTTTAATGGTAACCTTGGAATTAGGGTTAAGTATTAATGGTAGTTATGCATCATTAAATTACGCTTCAAAGATAGATTTGCACTCGTAAGCTAAGCTTTAATGGTAACTTTGCACTTAGATGTAAGCTTTAGTGATTACCTTGCATTTTTAGGTTTTAATCTTTAATGGAAACCTTGCAATTAGGGTTAAGTGATAAGAGTATCTACGCATCATAAAGTTAAGATTCAAAGGTAAATTTGCACTCGTAAGCTAAGCTTTAATGGTAACTTTGCACTTAGATGTAAGCTTTAGTGATTACCTTGCATTTTTAGGTTTTAAGCTTTAATGGAAACCTAGCAATTAGGGGTAAGTGATAAGAGTATCTACGTATCACTAAATTACGTTTCAAAGGTAGATTTGCACTCGTAAGCTAAGCTTCAATGGTATCTTTGCACTTAGATGTAAGCTTTAGTGATTACCTTGAATTTTTAGGTTTTAAGCTTTAATGAAAATCTTGCAATTAGGGTTAAGTGATAAGAGTATCTATGCATCATAAAGTTAAACTTAAAAGGTAGATTTGCTCTCGTAAGCTAATCTTTAATGGTAACTTTGCACTTAGGTGTAAGCTTTAGTGACTACCTTGCATTTTTAGGTTTAAGCTTTAATGGAAACCTCACAAACAGGTTAAGTGCTAAAGTATTTATACATCATTAAGTTAAGTTTCAAAGGTAGATTTTCACTCTTAAGCTAAGCATTAATGGTAACTTTACATTTAGGTGTAAGCTTTAGTGACTACCTTGTATTTTAGGTTTAAGCTTTAATGGAAAGCTTTACTGGAAAGGTCGAAAACTCATAAATTATAGGATGACCTTCTAGCTTCCTAAAATGGAAAGCCAGGTACCATAAGAAAAGAGTAGTTGTCTAAGCTCGATAGAAGTAGTTCAATTTTTGGTATTGAAGAGTATTTCTAAAGTTTTCAATTTCAAATTTGTTTGCAAATATGGGATGGGGGAGATAGGGGATAACTTCGCGGAATTGATCTCCGTGTTGTTTGAACCGAAAACTCTACAAGCTTCCATAGAGATGCCCCATGGATGGCAAAGGATTGAAAAAAACCTGAGAATCGACAAAACGAGGACTGAACTTAAAAAGTTGGCATTTCCGAAGAGACATTAACCATCAAATGCCTATGGCAAAAACTCGCTTGTATTTTCTTAATAAACTTGGCTGGTAGATAATTAATGAAAGTAGGAATTAAGGTTGATAAATGAATGAACTTGGAAATTACCAACTATGAGTTAAAAAGGAATCTCGAGAGGTGATAGGGATAGCCCATTGCAAAACATAGATTTAATTAGGAGTTTTGAAGATTGTCTGAAAATGACCGGAAACCAAGATGGATCTTCTTGGGGTCAATTTGATTGAAAGGCCGGCCCATTGAGAGGATTCTCTTGGGGAACTTGTTGGAGATTGGCCCTTTTCGGCTAGGGCAGCGTAACCGGCAAGTTGTTATACCTAGGTCATTCATGCCCGAGGGATAAGGGATGAATGGGTTTGTTTTATTTTTGTCCGGCCGGGTGAAGTACCCGCGGTATCTTATTGGAAATCGGCCATAATCCGGGTATGTCCTGATGCCAATAGTTGGATGAGAAGGTTTTACTCAAGGAGGATGATGTGAATTTAATTAAGGAAATTTGTTCGACTTGGTTGCTTAAAAAGGAACTGGAAAGGCTAGGAATATAGGGGCTATCGTGTGCATCTGTCACCAGATGGTGCTATACTTCTCGAAATAAAATTCTTAGGAAGGAATGATTAAATTACTTGATAAGCCTTTCCCAAACACTTAATTCTGGGAAATATTGTGAAGGTGCTGCCATTTTGATGGCTTGTAACCGATTATCTTGGCTGGAATGGGGAGGCAGGATGAATTGGTTGAAACTAAATGTGTTGCATGATTAGTTAGGAAACTAGTTACAAGCTAATTATAGCAGATAAAGGAAAGGAAAGGAATTTAACAGTTTCAAAATAAAGATCTGGTGGGAACAACCAGATGAATTTTCCTGAACGAGGGTATGCAACAGTTTGCATGCTGCTTGTTGTTTGACAATGTTTGATAGACTGTCTTCCCTGATTTTGTAGTAGTTAAGTACTACCTCGGGAAGGGAATTTCATGAAATGGTTCGGTGGGTGGGCGGATCCGGAGGGTCAGATGGCCAGATGTTGATTTAAAATTTTTATGTTAAACGCTAGGACTACGTGGGATAAAAATGGGTAATCGGGGACGAGCGAGACCAAGTAGGATTGCAAGATCCCTCTTCTTAGGGGTAAGTGATAACTGCCGTGCATGCTTGCCAGGAAAAAGGGGTTATCGCCATGAACCAAGGGAGAACAAAAAAGCAAGAGCACATCCTCAAGTTAAAGATCAAGAGAATCAAGACTAAGGACCACGATTTTGGGTGCGGAAAGCTGTCAAAGACATATTGATTATGAGAAGCGGATAGAGTCATTGAATGAAGGGATGTACCCCTTGGGTTGGCATTCGAGATAGGTTGGAGTCCTGTCTAAGTGTCGATCCCAAGTGGGAGGGATACCTGCAGATAGATCTACGCCATTCCCTGGAACGGTCTGGAGGACTGAGGGAGGTGAGTAGGGTCGAGTCTGGGTATGGCCCTCACAAGTGGTATCAGAGCATTTTGTTTGTACCCCTTGGGTTGGCATTCAAGATAGGCCGGAGTCCTGTCTGAATGTCGGTCCCAAGTGGGAGGGATACCTGCAGATAGATCTACGTCACTGCCTGAAACGGTCTGGAGGACTGAGAGAGGTGAGTAGGGTCCAGTCTGGGTATGGCCCTCACAATATGATCAAAAGGTTAAATAAAAAATGAGTACATTTATACTTTGTGCTTCTTTGAATACTGTTCCAACAGAAACTTTGTTTTTCTATCACAATGGGTTTCATTGACCATTATGTTGTAAGTGTATTCTCTCTTTCTCTTAGCATAAAACCATCTGAGTAACCATCATTAGGAAGTGAGCGGGGTATAGGAGGGCCTCTTTATTTAGTAGTTTAAGGGATTGCTTAAAACTTAAGCCAAGTTTGACCAAGCCTAAAAGAGAGGGCAAAAGGCCTATGCTAAGATTTTATAAATATCCATTTTCATATTTTGTATGTGAAAATAGTATATTTAGTAACCCAAAAGAGAGGTGGGTAAATGAATTTTAAAATGTCTTTTTCTCCCTCTTCTCTCTCTAGCATATAAAACACTCTCTCTCACTTAGATCTCATTAAAGGAGGCATTTTTCAACCCCTTTTCTCCTATCTCTGAGTACTCTTCACTTCTTTCCTCCATAGCCAACTTCACCTGCTTGTACCAATCAACATTACACATTCTCTCTCTAATTTTCTTGATTAGCTAACACAAATTCAATTCAATCCCCTACCACTACAAGACATTAATAACAAGACAAAATGATATCGATTAAATGCTGATTTAGAGCAGGAATATGCTACTCGCGACTTGGCACATCTAATACCAATGTTGCAGATCAACTACGAAACCTTGGGTGCAAGGCAATCAGGTTATGGGTTGATGGCCATATTTACCCTGGCGATCCAATGACTGATGCATTATCGCCCTTTCGTAACGTCATTGAGAGCTACTACGTGTTATTGGAGATGGGAGAGACGGATTGTTTGGCTACTACTGGAGATTATATTCAGCTTTTATCAATGAATGGAAAGTACGAAAACATCTCCATGCTTCCTATTCATCATTGCAAGAGAAGTACGTGAAAGAATTGAGCAATTCAAAGGAGAAGCCAAACGAGAAGACGAAACAACTAAACAATGAGATGGCAAAGCTTAATAAAAAAGTAGAGCATCAAAAAATGGAGCAAGAGCACCGTCTAGACAATTATGTTCAACTACAACACACTGCACATAATATGCACCGGCAGCAAATCGATCATCTCACACACATTCCATTGAGCTACCACATTTGCAAGTGCAAAAGACATGTGATGTTTAGGCTATCTTCAAGTGGTGGAGCTCGAAAGAAACGTATCTGTCAAACTCGGTAGGGATACAAATGCAAGCTTCTAATTTCTTACATTTTTGCAAGTTACTGTAATATCATTTCAATATCAAGGAACTTGGCTCGGATGATTATGGGAATTGATTCCGATGCTCAAACGATTGGACATACTCTGCTACAACATATCATCAAGCCAAAGGAGTTAGTGGAGCTATTCAATGATCTATCCAATGCTAGCATTGCTAATGTTTTGCACAAAAAGTATTTTAGTGAGCTAAAGAGCATTGTGTCGCCCCAGGAGATGATGGAGGTATGTTACAGTGCATGAATAAGTTTCAAAGCCTACAAAGCTTTGTATAGAATTGTCACACTAGGTCACAGAGCAAAAGATTTGTTTAGGTTGCTGCCAACACCTTAAAGTGTCAACATTGCAAAAAGGTGCACCAATTGCAAGCTTGTTGGGTGGATTTCAATATGTGAAGGATGCCCTACCATTAGAAGAGAGAAAATCCTTCCGTTACAATGACTTCAATAGTGTCTATATTGACTTGTTGAAGCTCTAAGAGTCAATTATCGACTTTTATGGGTTGACACAGGAAGAGTGTGATGGAAAAGTTATATTTGTGATGAAGCTTGATGATGCCATATTGTCAAAGGTGAATGGATTGAAAGGGTAAGCGTTACGCTTATAAACGTTACGCTTATGAACAGAGCCTTGGTGGCGTTGATGTTGAGCTAAATGCCAACAAGAAGGGAAACACCTGTTTAGGTGTTCAGCCAGAGAAGAATATTTGGTGGTTGGCAGCTTTTCATCTCCCACACAAGACACATGAGTCCCTCAAATGGTATTTTAATCACACCCCAGTCTTTGATGTCATTCGGCAACAACAAGGACAACGATTGCAGGTTTCAGGTCCGAGTACGTTCCAAGTGAAGTGCAATTTGACAGGAGACTTGAAAACTCTCAAGTATATGTTAGGGTGCAAGCAAGGTGCAATGACCCTCTTTCCATGCATTTATTACTGCCACAGTAAATTCTCATTAGGAACTGATGGCAAGGGTGCAAATTCCAGCAAGTCAAAGGGCGGTAAGGGTAAGGGTGGCAAAGCTGCAGTCAACTCTATGAAAGGTGTGCCCATTACACAAATAGTGGGTAAAGTACTATAACAATGGTTTCAAGGTATCCTCAACTGTTACCAGAGTGTACCCCCTAATCGAGACATGGACGATCCAAATTGGGATCCTATTCTACCGATTCCTCTGATAAATGTACATGTGTGCACTCTTCATTCTCGTATACAAATTCTTGACAAGTTGCTTATGCTCCATATTAATTATGACTGGAATATGGAGCCTGCAAAAAGAAGAGAAGAGTGTATACAAGAACTCGAATCTATCATATCAAGTGTTGGTCTACATGGGGGTGCAGTTGAGGTATCAAAAGACAAGAAGGCATATGGAAGTACACATGATCGTCCTAAAAAAAGATGCATGGGTGGTAGTAAAACTAGGCATTTTCTTTTAGACTATTCTGACTACCAAAGTCCCAAAGATTTTCAATTGTGTAAAAATGTGTGTGACATTACCACCTACAGAGGTAACGAAGCAGCCCTAGGAATTAAGCGTGTTCGTGTGTGGCAGTTTGTGGATGATTTTTTTTTTTTGCTTAAAAAGACAAAGATAACTTGTGCTGAGATATCCACCTTAAAGTTTGTAATCAATAGTTTCACAGTGCAAATGGTGGATGCGTGGGGGGAGATGCACATAACACATTACATGGTGGGTTGAACACTTTGTCTTTGCAGTCAAAAAACATCAGTGTTGGAACTAGAGTTTTATTGTTGTTTCAACACATTCTTTTTTCTCATAGCTCATTTTTTCTCAACTCATTCGGTTCATTGGACATCTAAAGTAGCCAAAGAATGGAGCACTCACACTATCAGGTAAAAGTAGTGTATTTTAAAAATACACGGCATGGAGGTGGGAAGAAAAAGAGAAATGCCCTACACAAAATGTTCAATTGGTTCTATAGAGTTTTAGCGGCAAGATAAAGGAAGAATACTAGAGTGCAAAGAAGTTTGAAATGCAGAATAGAGAAAGTGGTTAGCCTGAGGCGATCACAATCATATCATGCTTCTAGTGCAAAAGATCGATTCCCACGATGGTTGGACACAAGGCGACAAAATGGCAGGTGTTGGGTGGAAAACTAATAAATTTTTGGCACTAACCACTTCTATTATAAACATGCATTGTAATGCCACGTGATTTGTTGACGCCCCAACCAATGGTTCTGTGGGTCAATTTTCATCTATTTTAGAGTTTTCTTAAATTTTTATTAGTATTATTGATTTTTTAAGTTTTTTGTAAAATTTTAAGTACTACATAAGTCAGAATTCACAACTTGAAGTTCATTTCTTGTTTGCACATTCTAGAAGATCCTCTCTAGCACAAACGTGTACACACTCATATCTTGCACCACATGGACAATTCACACGAGAAGACCACTATGCACATCAATACCACCACAGTCACTCACACCACAAAAAATCTACAGTCAGCACCCCATGCAAAATCTACGGCTTCAAATCCACATTCCCAACCACAAGTGGATAACCCAGCGTCCCAACCGCTTTAGATGCCCAACAGCCTCCCCAACCATCAAATGAAGATGATCAAACCACCATGCGACATATTTTTGGTGATCTTGAACCACTAAACCATTTCAACCGCACACCTCTGCTAGATCCCCACCAGTTTCATCTCTACATAGATCCACGCAAGAAACAAGAGCAACCAAAGAAGAATACCAAGGTCCGCTTCAAAATCCGGAGCCCTCGCCTACTGTCACAGCACCTAGTGCTCAAGCCATTGCAAAAACCATGCCGTGAAGATTTGGACCATGAGTCAAAAAAAGAGTACTCAAGGTAATACCAGGCGACCAAGTTTCTAAAGCACGAGAGGCCAAGAGGAGGAAAATAATCAAAGAGATGGAAAAGAAAGAGGCATCTAAGAAGGAAGCAAAAAGAATGCAAGAAGAACAAAGAAGACAAAGGGAGCAAGAGGAATGGCAGAGAGCCAAGGCCGAGAGAGCTCACTTCGAAAACTTACAAGAGTGAGTAGAGGCAGAGAGGAAGGCGGCAGAGGATAGGGCTCAAGCCACCCAACAAGCAAAGGCTGGGAGCTCTAGGACTTCAAAAATACCCCAAAGAGCCAAGCAATGTGCAAAGAAGGAAAAGGACAAGGTGACGCTTGAAGAACAACAGGCCTAGGAGGAGAGGAGGAAAAAGTACAAAATGATCCTCCTCAATGGGCAAGGTAGGTGGCTCCTCCACCACCACCAATAACACAGAAAAAGCAGAGATGGAAGCGAGGCACGGTTGCTTTGTGGGAGATTTAAAAATATCAGAGGAGCATTGAGCCCATTATACCCAAAGCAGCCTTCTCTCGGGTGGTGAGAGAGATAATGGATGAATATAGCGATTCAGTTACACGCATACAACGTGCAGCCTTACTGGATGTCGAAGACATTTTGGTGCAGCTATTTCAGGATAGAGCTTCCTGTATGGTGCATGCTAAACGTGTAACATTGAAAAATATGGATTTCGCTCTAGCAATCAATTTGCAAAATGAAGGATGCCTTCATAAGAAATAGTTTATCCCATGTACTCTCTCTTGATGAGATTTGTAATCTTCTCATATAATATCAAATGTCAAATTTCTACCATTTTGTGCAATTATTGAACTTGATTTTGTACAAAAAAATTAACTATTTGAATTTATTGACATATTTAAACTGACCACCATGGCGCATGGCTCGCCCAACGGGGTCGGAAGGCGCAAAAAAAGACATGCAGTGACCCATCCATCGGGAAGCACATCTCGATAATATTTTTACAAAATCAAGCAATTGGCGCGGGAGGGGTATGGGATCAACGGGACCACCACGGAGCATGGTGGCGCCCAACGATGTCGGATGGCGCAAAAAAAGCCCTGTGCACCATGATGCATAGGGGGAAAATCTGTCACTGTCTGCGTGCCATGGTGCACAGGGCTCTTTTTTGCATCGTTCGACCCGGCTGATCATCATCGTGCTCCATGGTGGTCCCGTTGATTTTGTAGCCCCTCCCCCCCTCCCCACATTGCCCGGTTTTGTAAAAAAATCACCAAGATGTGCCCCGCGGCCGACCGGTTGCTGCATATTCAAGGTTCTGTGCATGTGTTGTGGAAATGAAATATATTGGACAATATGAATTTAAAAAAAAATAAGTATAAAATGTTGACAAAAATTGTTAACGAAAACAATTGTTCTGTATTGATTTGGATATTACATCATGGTTGATTAGTTTACTACGAATTACATATGTGGGTAAGGGGCGCATGGCTGACTTGACGCCAAGGGATTTTACAATTTCCTCCAGGTTTGTCAACCCTTGACCTAGGCTCAAGGTGCAATGAGAGAGGACTGAGCCAGGGTGCTTGCATGTAAAGGCATACAATACCGCCTCTCTATCCAGTTATATACATTTGTAAGCATGTAGGGTGAGGGAATCTTCAGCGAGTATGGCACTTAATGCTTTGCACTTGAGCAACTCTGCAGAACCATTCTTGGAGAACTCTGTGTGAGCAACTCAAAGAATCCATGGCCCCAAGTGGCTTAGGTAATGCCAAAGCGAGCTATTCCTACCCATGGGCGCATTGCGTGAACCTCTCGTACGCATTGTGAACTAAACAACATGGTATGCCATCTGCAAAGCATTTTAAACGACTTTAACACTTGTTGTAAGGAAAAATAGATAATCGACCAGGTTAAGATATGTTTACCTCAGTTTCCTCATTCTTCTCTTCAAGATTTTTCTTTGTAAGATCGATGCTAGATTGATCATCTCTACCCATCGCGATCAGTGGTTTTTGTGGATGAAAATAGCTTTTCGGGATGCTTTTGTAAAATGAGGCACATGATTTGATTTCCACAAGTGTACTTGCTACTGTTTGCACCAAATTCTATTTTTTTCATTGGGGGCAAAAGAGAGTCTTGCTGGGAGATCGTGGTCTTCAAAATCAATTTGAAATTTGACTTTCAGATCCTTCATACCCACATAGATAGCAGGCATTGTGAGCGACTCATCTTCTCTGAGTCCTAATGTTTTGGCAATGTTGTCAAGGAACAAAATGTGACAATCATCCACCACCAGTGCATGCAAAGTGAGAATTTGGAGGTCTGGGACTTCCTCTAGCACCTCATCTCCCTCTATCATTCGATCTTCCTCCTCAGTGGAGTTGGGCTCTTGTAAGAGAACGAGTGACATAGATGCTTCAGTTTTCTCATCAATCTCTTCAATAACTTCATTTGATTCCTCCATAATGGTCACAAGTGGTCTTTGGTTGACCTTTTCTTTGATTTTCTTGTATCCATGCCCTCAAGCACAATTAAGGCCAGAACCATGTCCTCAGAAATGACTTGGGTGCCTATGCACCCCATGCCCAAATCTACGAGATCAACCTCATCCTCTGTCCTGTAGTCCCGTTCCATAAGGCCTTTAATAAACCTCAACAAGCAAAAGAAAAAGTTTTTGTCGGGTGCATAGAGATGCTTGAGGAAATCCACTGGCAACCATGCCATGTTGGATCCCTCAAAGACTATGGCATATTCTTCCATGTGATGTGCCATGTAGTCAAGAAATCTTTTGAATGCATATGCATGAAGGTTGGGAGTGGCATGCATGTCAATTGTCTCCTCGAACACACTGAGTAGTTCACGTGCTCGATCCGCAAGTCCTACCTTTACTAATTGTGTGAGAAGTGCATCAGTAGACATTGCCATGGGTTCGTTTGAGAAGAAGATGTGAAGAAAGCGTAGAGCGAGAGTTTTGTGAATGTGAGAAATGAAGTTTAAAATCTAGAAAGCCACTTATATACCCAAATTTACTTTTTTAAAAGCACTTAAAATTAACGTTGGTGCAGCTAAAGTTGGTTGAAGCTGGTTGAAGCCAAGCGGTGGTCTATGCCAAGCAAAGGGTGCAGTCGAGTGCAGTGCAGAAGGCTAGGTCAGGTGCCAAGGCCCTTAGCAACCAAAGGATAGCGGGAATGTATGCTTAAAGCGGCTTTTTAGGCCAAAAGTGCTATGCAATAGTCCAGATGGGATGGCGAGTCAAGGTGTCCAAAATTCCAAGTCAGCATCCTAGAATGTAGTGTTCAGTGTGCTCTAGAAACCGGTCCAGATGGCTTGTCAAATGGAGCCCCGGTGCTTAAGATATTGCAGTTTAAAGAAAGAGTGTGTAGCAGATCCCCGACGGGAAGGACAGCTGGGGACAGGTGTCCCGGGCTGATGTCAGTGCATACATGTGTAGAGCTCGAGTTACGGAGCATGCCTGTCTTCTCGGATTGCGGATCGGAGCTCTGGATGGCAAGTTATGGCCATTAGAAGATTTTCCGGGGGCCGGGTCTGAGCCCACTTGGTTGCATTGAGGGGTGTGCCATCTGGCATCATTTTAGCCTCGCGGTTCTTGTTGGCACTGTGCATCATGGGGAATTAGCACAAATTGACGGTTCACCAATCGGGTTCCTGGTCTGCAAGATACTGCAGGTCAAAGTTGGGGGCTATCCCTTGGGCGGTGATTACAGATGCTTTTCTTGTGTTTTGTTGGCCTTGTTTGGTAGGCCTGGGAGAGTCAGAGTGCGGTGAGCACGGGGGGGTTTGAAGTTGGGAACCAGCTCCATTAGTTGAACCTTACAACCCCGAAACCCGATTACCGGGTGCCAGTTGGTAGGCAGGACAGGCAAGGGGGGGAAATGGGCTCTTTATAAGAGTGCTTTCAACAAATTTGCAAAGGCCTTGAGGGCTCAAGGGACTGGCAGCTGCCACGTGGTGCCGGAGCAATCCCATATGTGTTGAAAGAGGCCGGATCGGGGTGGGGTATAGAGAGCAAGGCGTGAGGCCCATTTGATATAGAAGCAGAGCGTGGAGCTTGGCTATGGTGTTGACGCAGGCGGCGCCAGGGGCGCTACGTTGGGCGGAAGTGCCGACGGTTTTGGCAGTGGTGGCCGGCGAGGCGGGGTGGCGCAGTGGCACGCCCGCGTGGCGGTAAGCACTGCGTTGCGTCGTCAAACAGACAATGACATGGCGGCCCCAGTGGGGGGTCCGTTCCCACGGCCCTTAGAGGCCCGAAATTTTGAGAAAAAGGGAGGGGGCAATAGCGACATCGCTATTGCCTCCCCCCCTCCAGGTAAGGGGAAAGTCCCACAGCAGGGTCCCGCGGAGCAGAAGCCATAGAAAGAGAGAGAGAGAGAGAGAGAGAGAGAGAGAGAGAGAGAGAGAGAGAGAGAGAGAGAGAGAGAGAGAGAGAGAGAGAGAGAGAGAGAGAGAGCCCAAAGGCCACAATGTGTACCAAGCAAAGAGCAAGACCACTCCAAAGAGTGTCCGGGCAAGTGGACCAAAAAGTAAAAGGACCAATTGGGGCAGGACAAACCAAAACTAAAGGAGGAAATGAAAGCTAAGGACAAAATGAAGGCCAAGGGGTCGGACAGAGAAAGGGAGTCAAAGTCAAGCCTATGGGGCAGTATAAAGTTCAGTCTAAAGAGGGTAAAATTGAAGGGTAAAAAATAAAAAAATAAAAAACCAAGGGGGCAATAGCGACATCGCTAATGCCCCCCCTAAGTGCAAAGAGTGAAGAAGAAAGAGATAGAGCAAAGCGGTGCTCCTTTCCCAAAAGTTGCCAGTTCAAGATGCCAAGTGGACCAATTAAAGTGCAAATTCCCAAATTAAAGGCCCCCCTATAAAAGTCAAAAATGGATCAAATTTGGGGCTTTTTTTGGCCTTTTGAGGTGCCGTTTGAAGCCTACAAAGTGGAGTTCTCTACGAAGCTAGCCCCTTTGTAACTTTTGCTTGAAAATGGCCATGGTGATGGCATTGCAAGCCTGTGTATATGTTTTCTGAAGTGCAATCAAGCCACAGTTGCCTCCCGTGCTGTTGTTTCCCCTTCCCCCCTTCTCTTTCTCCTACTTTCATGTTTCTCCACGGTGCCGGTTGTGTGGAAGTGTGTGCCCCCGCGGACCGATGGTGTTTTGAGTGAGAGAGTGAGATTGAGTTGCTGTGTGCGTGTGTAAGGGTGGAGACATGCAGTGGTAGTAGGTGTACCTTGTGTGGTGGTTTTGTGGAGTGTATGAGCAATAGAAATCGAGCAGGAAGTGGTCTACTAGTGTGATTTGTGTGTTTGAAGGTGTTATCCGAGAGGATAGGGGTGTTGTGAATACCTTGCGCTATAGAGAGGCCTTTGTGTTGGTGCCGGGTGTGTTCCCCCTTTCCATCTTCTTGTGCCCCCACGGAGGAGCACACTGATTGCTTCTAGTTGATCGAAAAGAAGCGCTTTTTGCGTTGGAAGTCATGGCAGCTAGCAGCTATGGACCAATTTTTACAGGAGAAGAGAGCCCTGACAAGTGGATGTGAGATTTCGAGTTGTATATGCTATCGTTGCGTATGCCGAACGAGGATAGCAAAATGCAGGCTTTTCCTCGGGTGATGCTTGGTAGATCTCAAGCATGGTACGACGCATTAGAAGGTGAGCCGAAGCAAGCATGGCCGGCTCTACGGGCGAGGTTTCTTCACGACTTTCACAAGGAAAATTCCCCAGTCGAAATGGATGCAAAGCTGACGGCGCTTAAGCAAGATGTAAGTGACGAATTCAATTTGTTTTTGGGTCATTTTGAAGAGTGTTGGGCAGAATTAGCGTCAGCCATGCAATTGGCTAATGGAGACTACTTCAAGTTGGACAAATTCATGGCGTGTCTGCATACCAAGGTGAGAGAGAAATTTGATTTCGAGAGCCCATAGAATTACAATGGTGCGGTAGCCATTTCACGGTTGAAGAGCAGAAAGATAAAGAAGAAGATAGAGCAGGGCGTGTCAGGCTACGAGACGCTGGCCCATGTTCAACCGCAGAGTCCAAGAGAAGCTGCACATGAAGATAATCATGGAAATCGAGGTGTAGCTATTGTGCCGCAAAATTGGGTGCGCACGGTGCAGGATTTTTCCGAGAAAATGCAAGAGTTGCGGCTCAGTGTCATCGATGAGGACAGCCAAGAGGAGCCAGGGGCAAGGCACGACCACTACCTGGTAGGTGTTATAATTGTGGAGAAGAAGGGCACTATGCACCCGATTGTCCTCAAGTGCAGAGAGAAAGAGGAGGTATGTACCCACTTTTTGGTAGAGGTCGAGGTCAAGGATAGTACAATGGTCCAAGAGAGCAAGTGGTGGAGAACCCTGCGCAGCCAGCTCTGCAAAACGGAGGTGAGGTCCCGAGAGTAAACATCGTAGGAGTGGATAAGCAGGATGTTGAAGTTTTAGCCAATAAGAGAGCAAGAGCTGAGAGGGAGACAGAGACAGAGTGGGAAAGTAGAGATCGCAAAGGCAAAGAGAAGGTGTACGAAGGTGGAGAGCAGCCTGAGCCTAGCAAAAGAAGGAGGCGTCGCAAGATCAAACAAGCGGATTTCCAGCTAGGACGTGGCTATCCCGAGTACAATATGGTGAGTGATGTTCAAAATCAAAAGGCAAATATTACGTTTGGTCAGTTGTTAGCTTTAAATCCAAAGTTAAGAAGGCAGTGGTCCACAAGTGTTAGCACCAGGCTACCAAGAGCTAAGGGTAATGTGCAAGTAGTGCAAAACATGGCCTTGAGGGTAGGTAGCCCAACTAATGTTCTTCCGTTGGTGGATGCAATTATAGAGAAGAGGATGCAGGTACAAGCCTGCATAGACGGTGGAGCACAGGTTTGTGTCATGACGGAAGCAGCCATGAAAGAGACGGGAGTCAAGACAATAGTCAAGTCAATTGTGCGCATGAGGATGGCCAACCATACCAAAGCCAGGTGTCTAGGTGTGGCACAGGATGTGAAGGTCAAGGTGATGGGCATAGAGTGCCTGATAGAATTTTTTGTGATGAAGGCAGGGGATAATGCTTATCCAATCATTTTGGGTAGGCCATGGCTTTTGGCAATAAGTGCAAAGTAGGATTGGGAGAGCAAAGTGTTCACTTTGCCTGACAAAGAGAAAGGCAGACAAATTGTGCTTGATTTGAAGACCAAGGAGAGCAGTTTTCGTCCTATGGCAGTTAAAGATGAGGGTGACACGACGAGCTATGAGTACGAGACAAAGACGGGATATGATGAAGGCTATACTAGCACAGAGGAAGAGGAGAGCAAGGATGACATGCTGAAGATAGATGCAGATTTGTTCCGGGTCACCATAGACGACTCTCCACCTAAAGAAGAAGGTATGCAATCTCAAGCTCATGGTTTAGGTCTAGAGGAGGTTTCAAGTAGGATAAGTGAAGACCTTACCAAAGGGGAAAAGGAGGGCTATGTTCAACTGTGTGAATCCTATCCAAATCTATTTGCTACGGAGTACAAGCATTTGCGAGGTGCAAAGGGGGTGGAGCACAAGATTGTTCTTAAGGAGGGACATAAGCCTAGAGTGCAGAAGCTAAGAAGACTAGGAGAAATTCAAAAAGAAGCCCTTTGGCAGGAGATCAATAAGCTATTGGATACAGGCATCATATATCCTGTGAAAGAGTAAGAGTGGGTCTCGCCAGTGGTCATAACCCCTAAGAAGAATGGTAAATGGGGTGTGTGTCGACTACAAGCCATTGAATGCCGAAACCAAAATCACTACCCCTTGCCGTTTCAAGATGAAATCCTAAACCAGGTGGCTGGGCATGAGAGGTACTCGATTATGGATGGCTTTTTGGGGTTTTTTTCAAATAGGGATGCGTTTGAAGACCACATTCATATCTCCATGGGGTTCGCTTACCGCAGAATGCCGTTTGGATTGGTGAATGCATATGCCACCTTCCAAGGTTGGATGAACAAGGTATTTGGTCCATACCTGGGCCGTTTTATTAGGGTCTTCATGGATGATATCAGCTGCTACAGTTCAAGGTTAGAGCACCTATCGAAGCTCCAATTATGCTTTCAAAGGCTTGATGAAGAAGGAGGTCAGTTGAATCCCAAGAAGTGAAAGCTAGCACAGCCTCGAGCACTGCTGTTAGGTCATGTGGTGTCGCAAAACTGTATAGAGGCTGATCTCGAGAAGGTGAAGGCATTGGTGTTGATGGAGCCTCCATCAGATGCTCAAGGTTTGGCTTCATTTGTTCATAAGTTGAAGTATTTGTCACGTTTCTTTTGGATGCTGTCGCAATATGTGCATCCTCTTCAAAAGAGGGCTTTGCAGGTGCATGGTTATGAGTGGGATGAGGAAGCTCAGGAGGCTTTTGATACAGTTAAAGAGATTTTGTGTCAGTTGCCATCGGTGTGTCCTCCCAATCGAGAGGACGACTTCTATGTGTCTATGACAGTGGGCACATTTGCTATTGGAGCGGTTCTACTGCAAAAGGTAGGGAGAAGCTACAAGCCGATATACTTCGAGAGCAGGGTGATTAGCCCAGGAGAGGCTACCTACACCGAGGCGGAGCAGTGGGTGATGGCTCTAGTCTTCGGTTGCATGAAGTTCAAAGTCCATTTGATTGTGCGTAAGTTTTTTGTGTTGACGGCTAATAACCTATTTCCAAAGGTAGTGCTACATTTGAAGCCAGGAAGGAGGATTATGAAATGGGTGTTGGAGCTACAGGAGTTCGAGTTCGAGTTCAAGGTAGATCACACGAGTCGATCTCACCTAGCAGACATTCTTGTCAGCAAGGCCATTGATTTTTCGGCCTATCCAAGGGTGGTGCGAGATGAAGCTAAGGAGGAACCCGACTTGGAGGATGCATTTACAATGTGGTTCAACGGAGCGTATCGAAGGGTAGTGTAGAAAGCAGGAGGAGATGTGGTGATACACGACCCACACGGCAAAACAATATTTTCAAAGGCGTATGATTTGGAGGATGTCCACACCAATAATGAGGCGGAATATCTCACTCTACATTTGGGTTTAAAGCAGTGCATAGAGTTCGGCATTTCAAGGTTGGTGGTGAAGGGAGATGCAGTGCTAGTTATCAAAGCAACTGTTAGGCCAATGGCAGGTAAAGCGTGATTCTTTGAAGCATTGGTTCTTTTCAATGAAGAAGATGTTCAATATTTTGAAGAAGTCCAATTCAAGCATGTGAGGAGAGAGCAGAACTAAGAGGTGGATCAACTAGCTAGCAGCAAAGTACAGGTGAATGTTGCAGGTCTATATGTGGCCCCAACCACTTATACAGGTAGAGAGACTCTTAAGGAGATTGAAGGCTTTTTGAGTACAGGGCAATGTTCAGAAGGTTTGTCCAAGCTGCAAAAAAGAAGAGTGGTGCAAAAGGCCCGCAAATTCACACTGGTAGGTGAAGATCTCATAAACTATGGGCGTGACGGAGTGCTTAGAAGGGTGTTGTACAAAGAGGAGATATGAATGGTGTTGGAGCAATGCCATGAAGAGAGCGGACACCAAGGCAAAGATCAGGTTCTGTTTCGAGTGCTTAGAGCAGGCTTCTGGTGGCCTTCCGTTGTGAAGGACGTACATTACTGGTGCAAGACGTGCCACGAGTGTCAGACTATAGGTGAAAGACGACTGGTAGCGGAGTCACAGGGCGCCATCATCGCACAAAGTGCTTTCGAGAAATGGGGTCTGGATGCTATAGGCCCTCTCCCAAAGTCTACAAGTGGTAAGAAGTATGTGGTGGTAGCCATTGACTACCTTACAAGATGGGTTGAGGCCAAGGCAGTGAAGGAAGTAAATGCTAATGTGGTGGCTCAGTTTGTGTTTGATAACATCTGTTGCCGTTTTGGTGTTCCATGGGTGTTAGTTTCTAATAGGGGTCAGGGGTTTAGAAGCAAGCTCATGAGCGCATTAGTGGAAAAGTTAAAGATTCAACATAGGTTTTCCTCGCCCTATCACCCCCAATGCAATGGTCTAGTTGAGAGTGCTAATGGTCAAATTGTCAAGATGTTAACGAAGTATGTGTAAAAGCAGTAAGCTGAGTGGGAAGCAAATCTAGAGAAGTGTCTGTGGGCATATAGAACGTCCTATAAAGTGGCTACAAACTTCACTCCATTCGAGCTTGTCTATGGTAAGGAGGTTGTATTGCCAGTGCATGCACAGCTAGGTGCTTTAAAGGGTATGTGGCGTGTCAATGCCACTCAAAAAGGAGTTCTATAGGATCGGATAGCCAGTTTGGAGGCTTTGCGGATGGATAGAGACGCAGTGGCAGACTACTATGTGAAGCAGAGAGAGAAGCGAGTTGCCAAGTTCAATCAAAACCTGCCGGACAAGAAGATAAAGGAAGGAGACCTGGTCATGAAGTACGAAATCTACCTGGATTTCACGTTCCAAAAAAAGTTCAAGAAGAAGTGGACAGGTCCGTATAAAGTGAAGAAGGCCTTTCCGAATGGGACGTATCAACTGGCAAGAGCAAATGGCAAGCATCTTAGGAACAGGGTAAATGGTGTATGGCTCAAGCTGTATTTCGAGAGGGATATAGTGCTTGAAGTGTAGCAAATTATAGTCAAGGGGGGTGGGCAACCCACCTAGATCATGCAGTGTGCGAGAGAAAGAAGATGAAATTTTTGTACATAGCCTGTACATACAGTTGTGGTTTTGTGAGTGCTTTTAATCATGAGTTTGGTGTGCCAGTTTTAAAGTTATGTACATATGCTTTTGGTCGAACATAAATGTTCGACGAGGGGGTTGGGCAATGATGGTGCAGCTAAAGTTGGTCGAAGCCAAGAGGTGGTCTATGCCAGGCAAAGGGTGCAGACGAGTGCAGTGTAGAAGGCTAGGTTAGGTGCCAAGGCCCTAGCAGCCAAAGGATAGTGGGAATGTGGCTTTTTATGCCAAAAGTGCTATGCAATGGTCCAGATGGGATGGAGAGTCAAGGTGTCCAAAATTCCAAGTCCGCATCCTAGAATGTAGTGTTCAGTGTGCTCTAGAATCCGGTCCAGATGGCTCGTCAAATGGAGCCCCGGTGCTCGAGCTATTGCAGTTTAAAGAAAGAGTGTGTAGCTCGGGACAGGGGGCCCGGGCTGACGTCAGTGCATACATGTGTAGAGCTCGAGTTACGGAGCATGCCTCTCTTCTCGGATTACGGATCGGAGCTCTGGATGGCAAGTTATGGCCATTAGAAGATTTTTCGAGGGCCGGGTCTGAGCCCATTTGGTTGCATTGAGGGGTGTGCCATCTGGCGTCATTTTAGCCTTGCCAAGGTTCTCGGTGGCAGTGTGCATCATGTGGAATTAGCACAAATTGACGGTTCACCAATCGGGTTCCTGGTCCACAAGATACTGCAGGTCAAAGTTGGGGCTATCCCTTGGGCGGTGATTACAGATGCTTTTCTTGTGGCTTATCGGCCTTGTTTGGTAGGCCTGGGAGAGTCAGAGTGCGGTGAGCACGGGGGGGTTCGAAGTCGGGAACCAGCTCCATCAGTTGAACCTTACAGCCCCGAAACCCGATTACCGCGTGCCAGTTGGTAGGCAGGACAGGAAAGGGGGGGAAATGCGCTCTTTATAAGAGTGCTTTCAAAAAATTTGCAAAGGCCTTGAGGGCTCAAGGGACCGGCAGCTGCCACATGGCGCCGGAGCAATCCCATATGCGTTGAAAGAGGCCGGATCGGTGGGGTATAGAGAGCAAGGCATGAGGCCCATTTTGATATACAAGCAGAGTGTGGAGCTTGGCTATGGTGTTGAGGGCAGGCGGCACCAGGGGCGCTGCATTGGGCGGAAGTGCCGGCGGTT
This sequence comes from Adiantum capillus-veneris, assembly GCF_014529385.1. Lineage (NCBI taxonomy): Eukaryota > Viridiplantae > Streptophyta > Polypodiopsida > Polypodiales > Pteridaceae > Adiantum > Adiantum capillus-veneris. The sequence continues at coordinate 109,996,534 of NC_140953.1, read as the reverse complement.
TTGGCAGTGTCCAGCGAGGCGGGCCGGTGCAGTGGCACGCTCGCGTGGCGGTAAGCAATGCGTGGTGCACGCGTGGCGGTAAGCAATGCGGTGCGCCGTCGGACAAACAATGACGTGGCGGCCCTAGTGGGGGGTCCGTTCCTGCGGCCCTTAGAGGCCCGAAATTTTGAGAAAAAGGGAGGGGGCAATAGCGACATCGCTATTGCCTCCCCCCCTCCAGGTAAGGGGAAAGTCCCACAGCAAGGTCCCGCGGAGTTGAAGCCATAGAGAGAGAGAGAGAGAGAGAGAGAGAGAGAGAGAGAGAGAGAGAGAGAGAGAGAGAGAGAGAGAGAGAGAGAGAGAGAGAGAGAGAGAGAGAGAGAGAGAGAGAGAGAGAGAGAGAGAGAGAGAGAGAGAGAGAGCCCAAAGGCCACAATGTGTACCAAGCAAAGAGCAAGACCACTCCAAAGAGTGTCCGGGCAAGTGGACCAAAAAGTAAAAGGACCAATTGGGGCAGGACAAACCAAAACTAAAGGAGGAAATGAAAGCTAAGGGCAAAATGAATGCCAAGGGGTCGGACAGAGAAAGGGAGTCAAAGTCAAGCCTATGGGGCAGTATAAAGTTCAGTCTAAACAGGGTAAAATTGAAGGATAAAAAGTAAAAAAATAAAAAGCCAAGGGGGCAATAGCGACATCGCTAATGCCCCCCCCAAGTGCAAAGAGTGAAGAAGAAAGAGATAGAGCAAAGCGGTGCTCCTTTCCCAAAAGTTGCCAATTCAAGATGCCGGGTGGACCAATTAAAGTGCAAATTCCCAAATTTAAGGGCCCCCCTATAAAAGTTAAAAATGGATCAAATTTGGGGCTTTTTTTTGGCCTTTTGAGGTGCCGTTTTTCAGACTACAAAGTGGAGTTCTCTACCAAACTAGTCCCTTTGTAACTTTTGCTTGAAAATGGCCATGGTGATGGCATTGCAATCCTGTGTAGGGTAAAGGAGCCAGTTTAGAGACACTCAAGAAAAAAAGTGTAATTTTGGGTGGGATTTTGCAAATTTGGTCAGATCTGAATTTTGAAATGTGCATGAGATTCCTCATGCACAGGCGGATTATGTAATACCAAGATTGATTTTTTTTATTTAATTTGGGCAGTCAATTTGAGAAAGTTTAAATTTTGAGGTCTTTTAGGCATTAGAAACACCGAAGGCTCAGTAGTGGTACAGTTTTCAGCAAATCACAAGTTGACACATAAGCAAGATTCCTAGCATATTCCAAATTTTTGTCTCTAAATTGGGGCGTGCATAACTTTTAAAAGGCACATGTGTTACAACTGGCTCCTTTACCCTATATGTTTTTTGAAGTGCAATCAAGCCAGAGTTGCCTCCCGTGCTGTTGTTTCCCCTTCCCCCCTTCTCTTTCTCCTGCTTTCATGTTTCTCCTTGGTGCCAGTTGTGTGGAAGTGTGTGCCCACCCGGACCGATGGTGTTTTGAGTGAGAGAGTGAGATTGAGTGGCTGTGTGCGTGTGTAAGGGTGGATACATGCAGTGGTAGTAGGTGTACCTTGTGTGGTGGTTTTGTGGAGTGTGTGAGCAATAGAAATCGAGCAGGCAGTGGTCTGCTAGTGTGAGTTGTCTGTTTGAAGGTGTTTTCCGAGAGGATAGGGGTGCTGTGAATACCCTGAGCTATAGAGAGGCCTTTGTGTTGGTGCCGGGTGTGTTCCCCCCTTTCAACGTCAAAATAATTTAAAACTATAATTTTAAACAAAATCACGTGAGAAAGCATTGAAAGACACCAACATTGAAAACATTTGTGCTCCACTTAAAAGAAATTGTATGTTTCAATCAAAAACTTGAACAAGTCGAGAATAAACAAGTATGCACAGAAACGAGATTCAAAAGACTGTATGTATTAATGGGAGAAAAATCCCTGTCAGCAATTAGAAGATTTTACAAAAATACATCGCGAAAACGGAATGTTCTCACATGGAAAGCTCTTCTCTTTTCTGGAGCGAACAACATTTTCATTGATTACAAAAAGATATTGCTTGCGCAAGGTATATTTGAGATTAAGATACTTGCGAAGGTGCCAATCATTATTCATTGCAATGCCGTGCAGTGCATCATCGAGGAGGCATATTTGCAAGTCAACTCATTCTCTAGTAGCAACATCAGATTCTATTGCCTCCCATTCTCCCATCGTCAGCTTCCATGCTCTATAGGGAAAAACCATTGACAAGCTTTGCTTTGTAATATGGTATCTAAACACTACATTGTCAGTAGCTATAGAGCACTTGATTCTATCTCCCTGGTGATTGACCACCTTAATCTCTCATTCAGCTTTTGCAAGAAATCCGTTGATCGCACTTTCCCCTTTCCAAGTCCACATTTCTAGTGTCTGTTGAACATTTGAAGTCGAAAGATAAACACAAACACATGAAGAGACATAAACCATGTTACCATTGATGGAGGCAAAGACGTTGTGCGCACACTCACACACCCAGACAACTCAACACCACACAAGGAATTCACTTAAATTCAAACCCACACACACCATCACTCATGAGCTCAATAAAAATACTACCCACAAGCTCAATTCAAACACCAAACACCTCAACCTACAAGCCCTTGCCTGCCCGCAGACACTACAAGGTGAGTCGAGCTGATCAACACTTGAAATCACACTTGATGGTGACCAAAATATACAAGAAAAACCATCAAAAACTCAAAAACTCAAAAACTCAAAACCTCCAGCCACAAAAGGCTTCTCTCAAACCATTGCAAAGCCTTCACCAAACTCCACTCTGTTGGACTCTTTGGAGTAGCGCCAACCCTAATGGCACCGATACAGGGTCACATAGTCTTGCAGAAAGCCGCACCTTCTTCCCTCAATTCCTTGCACACACACATCCATGGAAACTTCAGAACTTCCATATACTCTCCCAAGTGCAAAATTGAAGAGAAAAATCTCTCATTCACTCCTCCACACACTCAAAAACGGGACGCAAACGCGACGGGACTGCACTAGACCACCTGTAAGAACCCTCCTTCCTCCCACACACAGAGGGGTTAAAGTGCTGATATTGCACATCAAAGGTTCTCCCTCAGCCTCAACACTCACGGCACCATGAGTGATGTGTCAATTTTCAACCTTTTCACTCCATTTTTTACCATTTTTTGACTTTTTTTAGCCCAGTTTTGGCCAATTCAATGACCCTTAACGAGCATTTTTTGAAAAAAAAGTCCCAAACAGACTCCAAAATTCACCAAATTTTGTACGCTTGATCCTTGATACCCAAATTTCTTTGCCACATCCCCAAATTCGATTTTTGACCACTTCTAGGGTGGTGCATGCATCAATGCATATCAGGTACCGCAAATAGATAGTTACTGCATGTGTCAAAATTCTCAAGCGGGACGAGGGTGCCCACACCTCCTACTTGCATTATTTAAATTATACAAATCTCAAAAACATTCCCTAGAATCAAAAGAAGCCATTTGGGACCACATCCAAGGCTTTGATACCTTGTCTAGCATGTACGTGTGCCCAACCGTTGGCAGGCAAGCATGAATATTTACAATGTGCACACATTGCACCATGTTTGAAACTCAAAACCACTTTGCAAATATCCCAAATGCATGCATTTACATCCTTTTGTGCATATAACCATGCATATACGCACTACTTTGTACAGACCAAAAGTGGTTTATCATCATTGCCCAACCCCAAGTTGAGCATTTATGCTCAACACTCGCACAGAATCCCTCAAAAGGTGACCTAAAAGTCCATCATGGATCATATGGAAACTCATCCACTTGCATAACACCGCCCATGTATCTAAGCTTTCCACTCACACCAAATGCAAAAGAATCTATTTTCTTGCCATAACGCCACCGCCCACCTGGATCCCAATAATCATTTGAATTTCCTCCAAGGTTGGTACGTGCCATGTTGTACCATACTTTGTTCCAATCAGTCGAACCCACAAATACCTCAAAATGCATCTCATAACTAGAGCTCATTCGATTGACAACCATAAATCCTACATTATCTTCTTGATGCATTGACAGCTCTTCATTCCCCACACCCAAGAGACCATCACTCCAAGCATTAACAACTCCACTCCAAAACTAAAAACGCTCTTCAAAAACACTATCACTAGCATCCTCTTCTTCCACATAAGGAATCTTTCACTTGAAAAGGTGGAAACATGTATACAAAGCCACACAAATAATCATAACTAAGTCTTCATCATGCCAAATTTCCCTAGGACTCACCAACTACCAATGACGATATTCACAGATAAAGGGATATGGCCCAAACATACATTGAAGCATGTGAAATGCTTCCACCAAATCATTGTGCAAGCAAAAGATCGCTTTAACCTCTTTGTCTACCCCATCCTTGAGATGTTTATATTGAGAAACCATAGGGCATGTATCATTGAAGACATCCCTTTGAGATGGAACTAGCATCAACTCCTTGCATACATAGAACTCATCTCTATCAACTTCATGACCCAATACCTCTTCATTATGACCACTAGAGGGTTGACCAAGTTGCACATATGGGCATCCACACATGTCTCCAAACTATTATCCTGCCAACATGACCACCTTCAATTGCGAATTTATGCACATAAAGGTCATCCACACTATCCATACCACGTATTGACAAAGGGAAATTCATGCATTGTAGCAACGCACAATTTTCTCTCCTTTCGTAGTGCTATTTTTAATGCTTCACACATGGAGTTGGGCTCTTTCTCTTGCACTTTCATCTTAAGAACTGGGTACAACAAACTCATGAGTACTTGTACTCTTTGGCTATTGGTAAAAGTGGACTAAAATTCCTCTTTAGACATGGCTTCCACATGCAATAGAGCATCTTTCCAAACTCTCCAAGCATCATCAAATCTGACCAAAAATCTGTAACAGACTCGTGCTCTTGCATACACAAACTAGTGACCTGCTTCCATGCATCTTGATGAGGAATCACCATGTTGAACCGCTTTCGAAATAATCTCTTAAGCATGTCCCAATTGCCCTTCTCATCTTGTGACAAGCACTCATACCATTCTCTTGCATTATCTCTGACCACTAGATTAATACCCACAAGCTTTTGCACCTCACTTGGAATTGCATGACATAAACATGTCAAGTCAAACTCATATGATGCAATCCAATCCTCTGTATCCTCAGAACCTATGAAAATTGATGGTTGGAATGGCACCACCATCATGAAAATACCTTCAACATCCACAATGTGGATACTTCACTGCTCAACAACCAAATTCTGGGTGCACAACCGGAAATTCTCGCTTCCCAGCGGGATCGCCAAAGGATGATGGAGCCAAAGACGTCGTGCGCATGCGCACACTCACACACCCAAACAACTCAACACAACACAAGGAATTCACTTAAATTCAAACCCACACACACCACCACTCAAGAGCTCAATAAAAATACTACCCACAAGCTCAATTCAAATACCGAACACCTCGACCTACAAGAGCTTGCCTTCCCGCAAACACTATACGGTGAGTCGAGCTGATCAACACTTGAGATCACACTTGATGGTGGTGACCAAAACATACAAGAAAAACCATCAAAATCTCAAAAACTCCAGCCACAAAAGGCCTCTCTCAAACCATTGCAAAGCCTTCACCAAACTCCACTCTGTTGGACTCTTTGGAGTAGCGCCAACCCTAATGGCACCGATACAGGGTCACATAGTCTTGCAGAAAGCCGTACATTCTTCCCTTGATTCCTTGCACACACACATACATGGAAACCTAAGAACTTACATAGACTCTCCCAAGTGCAAAATTGAAGAGAGAAAGCTCTCATTCACTCCTCCACACACTCGAAAACAGGACGCGAACGCGACGGGACTGCACTAGACCACCTATAAGAACCTTGCTTCCTCCCACACACAGAGGGGTGAAAATGCTGATACCACACATCAAAATTTCTCCCTCAGCCTCAACACTCATGGCACCTTGAGTGATGTGTCAATTTTCAGCCTTTTCAAACCATTTTTGACCATTTTTTTACTTTTTTGGTGCCAATTTTGGTGGCCAATTTTGACCCCGGACGGTATTTTTTGCAAAAAAAGTCCCAAACAGACTCCAAAACTCACCAAATTTTGTACGCTTGAACCTTGACACCCAAATTTTTTTTCCACATCCCCAAATTTCATTTTTGACCACTTCTAGGGTGATGCACGCATCGCTGCATATCAGGTACCGCAAATAGATAGTTATCGCATGTGTCAAACTTCTCGAGCGGGACGAGGGTGCCCACACCTCCCACTTGCATTATTTAAATTTTGGAAATCTCAAACACATTCCCTAGAACCAAAAGAATCCACTTGGGACCACATCCACGGCTTTGATACCTTGTCCAGGCATGTACGTGTGCCCCACCGTTGGCACACAAACATGAATATTACAATGTGCACACATTGCACCACGTTTGAAACTCAAAACCACTTTGCAGATATCCCAAATTCATGCATTTACATCCTTTTTTACATATGACCATGCATATATGCACTACTTTGTATAGACCAAAAGTGGTTTATCATCATGGCTTTGTGGGAAACATAGGTGCACTTCATTCCTACTTGCACATCCGCCTCGATTTTCCTTTTGGTTGATGCGATCAAGGCACTTTCTGGCTTTGGCAATTCCAAACTCTCCAAGGTTGGAAAATGAACCGGAGAAAGATTACCATACCCATTTTTCCTAGGTGTGACATAAGTATGATTATTAAAATAAATTTCATGAGAGGCAAGCTCAGAGGATGGACAACTAGCATAGAGAAACTTGCCAAGCTCAGTGTGGATGGCCTCAAAAGTACTTGTGAAGGACTCTATAGGCTTCCATTCTAAAAAATTGGATGGAAAAACATCTGCAAGCATGAACAAGCAATGCCAATCTTACAGTCATCAAAAGCAACGTACAAGGCAAACGTACTGAATAGACAAGCCTCAATGGAGCCACTGCTGTCTCTAGCTTTAGTTGTGAAAAAACATACACATTTTGCACCTTCACAAGCCTCTTTCCATATTGTGTTTGCTTGAACTCGCTTGAACTCCATGATTGTAGCAAAAGCAAAGCTTTTTGAACCACCAAATTGTAGATTTGCAAAAACCCAAACCTTAGCGTTCTTGCATACATATGCACTCTAACTGCAAAACTAGGGTTAAAATGCACACGTATCAATGTGGCTGCATAGTTGTAGTCCAAAAAATTGATCACAAACTCAAAATGCATACTCTCCAAAAAGAAGTGTAAAGTGTGAGCTTTGTCCTAAGGTGTGAGTCAAGGAGAGGAGAGTGTATTTATCCCACATACTGTGGAGCAAGGCTGTAGAGCTACTTAAAGCTCATATCTTGAATCAATAAACAACAATTCATTTTGCACTACATGCTTGTCTATGGTGAGCTTGTGCTAAGCTAAGTCAATACTCAAGATTGTGTTTATGAGTCCAAGCTAATCCTATCTTGGAACCTAATTCACTTGAGTGATAAGCTTGCTTACACACACTCACATACTTGCACCATGTTTCTCTTTCATCCACCATAGCTAGCACGATCCAAATCCTAACAATTGGTATCAGAGCTATGGTATGCTAGCTAGGCTTTCTATTATGCATTGGCATGTTTGTACAATTAGCATTCATTGATCATCATTAGATAGATCCATTAGGTTTGCTCTTTTCTTGCATAATTCATACCTAATTAGTATTCCATTGGCTAGCATGAGCATGTTCTTGAGCTAACGACTCTTGAGCCACTACTCACTAGCTTATTGGAAGCTTAATTAGCGTCAAAGTTTATCAATTTTCCATTAGGAACTTGCATTTTGCATCCAAAATCTGCTCCTTGTTTTAGTAAAATTGGCATTTATGATTGGTGTGTGTGTGTGTGTAGCCTGTTGCAAGAGCTCTCTACCGACTATCTCCTTGCTCAATTCGGGCTCCGTTAGAGCACTTAATCATTTAATCAATTCTTCACTCATAGTGCATTCTCAGTCTCTCTAATCCCTGCAGCAGCAGTTCATAATTTTATGTGTGTATGTGTGTATGCCTAACTGCATTTAATTCCATGTGCCAAAACAATCTAACAGTCAATGGGTAGCCCCAATTTGGTGGGTACCCTTCCCTAAGTAGGAGCTCAAGGCCCCACGCTCAAAGGCTCTGCCGCCGGCGGACCTGAGAAAGGCGGCCAACCCATTTTGGGCACCCACTGGGCGGAGCTGAAGACGGCGCCAAACTCATTTGAAATCCGATTTTCACATCCTCAAGGGAGAGATCCCACGATCGCGCGCGCACCTTGGCTTTTTGCCCGCTGCCCGGCGCTCCTGCCCGCGCCGCCCGCCCTGCCCCCGCCCTGCCCGGCCTAACCCCACCTTGCTCAGATTACCCGACCTTGTTGGGCCTCCCTTCCCACAGCGCTGGCTTAAAGAGCCTTGAAGCCTTCAACCTTTTAAGCTCAACCCCCCATAGGGGCGCATTCCCGCAGGCAGCCCTGCCTACTGCATCCGAGCCTCCAAGGTCCAAGGCAATCAAAGCCCTTATAAGGGTGCTGTCCCACAGAGCTTCAACAAAAGACTTCAAAGGATCCCGTTCTCATCGACCGCGGAATTGCGACAAGAAGTTTATTGCCAAGCTTCAAGGGCTTCCCCAAGGCAAATAAACCAAAGCTTTCAAAGCCTTCCAAAAGGCATTCAAAGGCGGACCTCAAGATCTCATCGAGCTTCAAAAAGGATTTCTCCAAGCACAGATTTCAAAAATCTCAAAGACCACTACCTACTGTGAAGAGTGACTTCACCTCAAGTGAAGAGGTACTTCACATTGAGAGAATTTTTTATTAAAGTGACATTAAAATTGAAATCTTGCAACCAAGCACAATTTTGCAAATTAAAATTTTTTTTCATCAATTGTGCACAGTGTAAAGAGGCAGACACTGGCTAGGAGAGTATCCTAAGCTAAGACCCCTCTATTGGCACAAATGGGGGACAAGGGAATAGAGAAATTCAATGGGGAGGGATTTCACACTTGGCAAACGAAGTTAAGAGGCTATCTTATGAAAAAATGTTTGTGGTCTGTCATTAGCACTGCCCTCGAGCAACAAGACGAACCCGATGGAGTGCACACTAGGGCATCTACACTCATAGCAAGTGCACAAAATTTGGCCAAAGACGAACAAGCATTGGGAATTATCATCACTTCTTTGCATGATAACTATGTACATTTCATAGATGAATGTAAGCATGCACATGAAGCCTGGCATGTCCTAGAAAGTAATTTTGGAGCTAGAGCCAAAAGAAGCAAAGTCAGTCTTAAAAGACAGCTTTACAAAGTAACCATGATTGAAGGGGAGGATATTGCTAGCCTAGTGAACAGGATTAAGATCATTGTCACATAGCTCACCTACATCCAAGTTGAAGTACCAGAAGATGACAAAGTGGCCATACTTTTAAGTGCACTTCCACCCTCTTATGACCACTTAGTCACAATTCTTGAAGAAAAAGAACCAGCACCACCATTTCAAGATGTAATCAACTCAATCCAAGCAGAAGAAAGAAAGCAAAGAGGTTCACTCACCCCATCAGGAGGAGTTTTCATCACAACATCTTCAAGGGGAAGATATTCACCATCAACATCAACAAACGGAAGAAAGTGTTATGCATGTGGAAGAATGGGACACGTAGCGAAAGATTGCTACACAAACAAACCTTGCAACAAATGTGGTAGGAAAGGACACCCTCCTTCTCGGTGCTACTCAATTGGAGGCAGTAGCAGTGGAGAAAGCAGCAGCAGTAGAAGCAACAATAGAAGCAACGAAGGCAAGAGACCTGACAAAGGATGAGCTCACATAGTAGAAGAAAAAAAGGACAAAGACGAAGGTAGCGTTTGGGAAGACCCATTTTGAAGATGCAGACTCTCTACTTATAGGGGAGGACTTTTTCCTGTGTGGATACCAGCTTATCATCCTGTGTGGACATCACCATCCTTTGTGGACTTTACTTTCCTGTGTGGATATCACCATCCTTTGTGGACTTTATTTTCTATGTGGATATCACCATCCTGTGTGGATTTTGTTAGCCTGTGTGGATCGTGCAACTTCAGTATCTTGTCTTAGTCCAAACCTCAAGGGGAGGATTGTAAAGTGTGAGCTTTGTCCTAAGGTGTGAGTCAAGGAGAGGAGAGTGGATTTATCCCACATACTGTGGAGCAAGGCTGTAGAGCTACTTAAAGCTCATCTCTTGAATCAATAAACAACAACTCATTTTGCACTACATGCTTGTCTATGGTAAGCTTGTGCTAAGCTAAGTCGATACTCAAGATTGTGTTTATGAGTCCAAGCTAATCCTATCTTGGAACCTAATTCACTTGAGTGATAAGATTGCTTACACACACTCACATACTTGCACCATGTTTCTCTTTCATCCACCATAGCTAGAACGATCCAAATCCTAACAAGAAGCACCTTAATCTGTTATTGAAAATGGATCCCAAAAATCTTGGGGGGGGGGGGGGGGGGGGGGGGGGGGGGGGGGGGGGGGGGGGGGATCCTTACCCTCTATCACTCTTTTTGCTACTCTTGCTTGCTACTCCAAGCTCCTAAACACAACCAATCTCTAATATCACATTAAGAGATAGATAAGGAGAGATATTAAGCTCTTGTAAGCAAGGGCACACACGCACAAATGGAGACTGACGCTCCTTCTTCTTCATTACAAGATAATAAGTTTACAATGTATATATAAAGATAATACATGATATAGGGAAACTAACAAAATGCTCTAGTGTGAAGCACTAGTGAGTGAACTAGCTAGATAGTTATGCAAGAGTAGCACATGTGCAGCTTGACATCTCAACACTAGTGGTGATACTAATACCACCAAAGATATTGGTGTTGAAAATTATCCGAGGGGTTCCTCCTTGAAATATGTAGCTTTAGCATGCGAGTGCATCATAGGGTTCATAATTTCAAGAAAGTTACATGTTTACATCAATATAAGGGTTCTTAAAAATCACTTTGAAAAAAAAATCTACAATTATAAAGGAAGAGAGATCGCTTATTTCATGAAAAAATGTATGTGAAGAGGATTTATTTAAATTTGCTACTTGAACACACAAGATATAGAGGATTTCCTAATAATGGGGGATCGAGCACTTGTAGTACTAGGGAGACGTCATCTACATGAACCAAAATTGCCTCTTTTACTGACCAATTTTGAAAAATTTTGACCATTTTGCTCCACTTTGTATACCAATTTTTAACAATTTGGACCGATACTTACCAAATTTTAACATTTTGGATAGGTTGGAGACTGGTGGACACCAATTTCACATTGTTGCAAAACAATTGTGGTATGTTGCTTGTGGAATGATTGTGGTCTATTGCTTGTTTGTCAAAATAACTTGAGTCCCAACATGGAAATGCTCAAGTAATGGTGAGGGGATAGTAAACCTTGTGGATTGGTTGCGGACCATTCCAAACCAATTTTTAACCATTTGGAGCTTTGAGGAAGGGTTGCAGTCCATTTCTTTATATCCAAAAGCACTTGAGGCTTGCAATTAAGTTTGATCCTAGATATAATCAATGGTTACTTGATTTTCATAAGCACTTGAGGCTTGAACTTAGGTGCTCAAACTTACATTGGTGCCCAAACACAGTCATGCTTAAGTAAGGGTGATGAGATGGGAACCATTGCAGATTGGTTTTAAAAAGTTGATCTAGTGGCAGACTATTGTGGATTTCCTCAAGTATAGGTGAAGCTCAAGCTCAAGTTTGAGGCTCTTTGACTAAAGAAAATAAGGATTAGAGAAGGTCAATCGAATAAGGTTGAAACCTAGGTTTGAGGCTCAAACTTGGTAGTATGCATTCATGTAACTTGGTTATAAAAGACCCTTGAGTAATAACATTTTGTTCCATCTCAAAGACCAACAAGACCAAGGAGGAGATGGAAGTTTCACTCTCCAAGCTGAAGAACATGTAGAAGTGCAGCCTAAGGACATGGAATGTCAATGTGCAGATGCCCAAAAAACTAAAAAAGAGGTGGCGAAGGTAGTGCAGCCTCATGTAGACTTGCCTGACCAGGTATCTCCATAATGTGCAAAATTACTAAAGGCTCCAAGACTTTGGTTGAGAGAAGATTTGGTAAGAATATCAATCAGATAAAAAAGAGGAGGTACATGAAAAAAAGCTTGAAGTGACTTGTGCATTAAAGGATGGAAGACTCAAACTAAGAAAGATCCTAAAGAGGGTGCAAGTGATGCACTTCTGGAAAGAATAGTGCTAGGCTTAAATGAAGTGTTTGAGGTCCCAAAGATAATATAGCTACATGCTTCTTTAAAAGGCTTTCTATAAATCAATGTGTCTATTACTCGGGGGGTGCACTACGTAATCATGTTAGTATATCACCTTAAATCATTGTGTCTATTACTTGGGGAGTGCACTATGTAATCATGTTAATGTATCACGTAAGTTCAGTAGGATGGATTTTTTAATGCCAAAATTTCAGTCAACTTAACAAAGATACATTAACAAAAGGGCATTTTATATTCCATTATGGAAAAATTTCCTAAAATAAGGGGTCATTTTATTCATTCAAACATGTTAAAAAAGGGGTTTTCAAAATACTCCCCAAAATGCATGTTATATAGGAGAATTCTCAATAGTGGACCTTCCGAGGTCTATTATAAAAGAACTTTGGTATCTTATTATTTAACTCATGACAAGTTGTGTTGCATGTCTAGCCAATGTAGAAAATCAAGGCTTATATGTGCAAGGACTTGAACAAAATGTGGAGGAGATGTTGTAAGGTGTGAGCTTTGTCCTGCAGTCAGTAGAGTATGAGTCAAGGAGAGAAAAGTTGGAAATAACCCACATGTAGTAGTGCAAGGCTATAGAGCTACTTAAGGCTCATTTCAAGAATAAACAAATCCATTCCAAGCTTGCATTACATCTCTCGTGTTTATGGTGAGATTGTGATGGGTTAGTAAATTACTCAAGATTGTGTTTATGAGTCCAAGTTAATATATCTTGGAACCTAATATACACTCGAGTGACAATCTAGCCTACACACACTCACTTGTGTGCACAATGTTTGTCTTTCATCCACCATAGCTAGCATGATCCCATTCCCATCAAGTGGTATCAGAGCTATGGTGTGCTAGCTAGGTTCAATAGTATGCATTTGTGTGATTAGCATTCCCTAACCTTTATTTGCATTAGCCTAATAATCCCAATCCCTACTCACCACTTGGGCAAGAACATGCTCCACTACCCTTTGGTGATTAGGTGAGGGGGAATTCACACTTAGCATTGTGTGTATGTAATTTCTTAGTGTGCATATCATACTCTACAAGAGCTTTCAATAGATCCCTTAACCTCTCTAATTGGATTAATATTGCCCTACTAATTAGTTTCATAATATTGGGATAATCTGTGTGTGTGAGCCTCTAGAATTTTGAATTCATAGTGCTTATTTTGGGAGATTCTCACGTGCAAGCTCTCAAGGTCAAGTGATCTAAGGCACTTAATTTATGGTGTATGGGGTCTAGAAATCAAGTTGCACCGACTTATTTTGGCAAGTGGACAATGTGGATGGATCTCAGTAGCACTCTCAATTTTTCCCTATGAAGTGGTTCGGGTCCGGTTGAACGTAGCTCTGAACGGTCTCCTCCTGCTGTCGATCTCCATCCAATGATCGGTGTATTGCTCACAAGAAAAATCTTATAACTATGCATGGAAGCCTGTGGGAATCCAGCCCGAGTGGGCTCCATGTAAGCCTCTAGCCTTACCAAACAAGCTACAAGCCTTGCTTGTCCAAGAAGCTACCACAACCTTGTGTTCACTGTCCTCGGCTGGCATTCCCATGGTCACCTCTTGCACACCAACTCTGCCCAGCTGCACCGCCTTTGTTAAGGCCACCCTTCCATGAGAGGGGATCTATTTTTATGAGCCCCTCTAAGAGCCCTTAGCTCAATAGGGCCTTCAAGGCAAAGGTCCATTCCTACGACCATCAAATTCCAAAAGCCTCCAAGGCCAAATCACTAGAAAGTTTCACAGGAATTCCTTCAAGGAGATCAAAGGCTTTAAAATTTGCAGCAAATTTTGGCTCAAGTTTTAAAGGAGTAACCAAGGCAAAGCAAAGATCAAAAGTTGTAAAGAGGGGCTTCACCTCGGTGAAGAGGAGCTTCACAAAGCTCAAAGGTATTCTCTCATTTTTCAAGAGAAATGGCATCAATAAAATTTGAACATCAGAGCAACAATCAAGTTCTTTTCAAGCCTCTCAATAGAAACATCAGAGATGGAAGAGAAAACACTAGTACTTCGCATAAGTTTTTCTTTTATAGGATCTTTTAGCATCTTGTTGCATGTCATTATGATGCATGGAATAAATCTTGTTTGCAAAATAAAAGAGGAAAGAAGCAGTCATTTGAAGGAAGGATACAAAGCAATTGAGGATGAAGAAGAATACAAAGACCAAGGCAAGATCAACCTGGTCTATTGTGACAACATACTGTGAAGATTGCAACCTCTCTTCAAGGGGAAGAATTTTTGTCATCCTTTGTGGATCTGTCATCCTTAGTGGATATGTATTGACATCTTGTGTGGATACCATGTGTCATCCTCATTGGATAAAGAATCTGCAATTTATTGTCCTAGTCCAAACCTCAAGGGAGGATTGTAAGGTGAGATCTTTGTCCTCGAGTCAATAGAGTATGAGTCAAGGAGAGAAAAGGTAGAATTATCCCACATGTAGTGGTGCAAGGCTGTAGAGCTACTTAAAGCTCATTTCAAGAATAAACAAATCCATTCCAAGTTTGCATTACATATCTCTTGTTTATGGTGAGCTTGTGATGGGTTAGCAAACTACTCAATATCGTGTTTATGAGTCCAAGATCTATCTTGGAACCTAATACTCTTGAATGATAATCTAGCCTCTACACACTCATTTGTATGCATAATGTTTGTCTTTCATCCATCCTAGCTAGCACAATCCCATTCGTATCAGATGTGAGCTACAAAAGAAAAAAAAAGGTAAGCCTCTAGAAATCCTATAATTGTGAAGAGAGAGGGAGATACAATTTAGATAATAGAGAAGAATAGAAGCATGAATCACAAGTAGATGTGGATGCAGCATTTAGTAAGATGAAACTGTCTCGGTACCTCTCTCCCTTTGTTAGATGGAAATGTGGTTACTGTATATTTTGAACAACATATGCAGAGTTTGATGTATAATCTCTCTCTCTCTCTCTCTCTCTCTCTCTCTCTCTCTCTCTCTCTCTCTATCTATCTCTATCTCTCTCTCTCTCTCTCTCTCTCTCTCTCTCTCTCTCTCTCTCTCTCTCTCACACACACACACACACACACACACATATACACATTTCCATGGAACCACATTGAGAAGTACAAAGAATCATGTTACTGTACATAGCATTTTGGAGATTATTTGTAAGTACAAATTTTGAAACAGTCAATGGGCTGAAATACAAATTCTAGAGATAAGGGATCAAAATTTCCTCTAGGTACAAGTCATGCTCATGACCTTCAAATGAGGGTGGGAAGAGAGTGGTTCCCAGTGGACTTAGTAATCCCTTATGGGGTGTGTCATCTATCCACAAAGTGTTAATATCCTCATATGGGACATGGATTTGATAAAAAGGTTTATAATATAGGAATGCATTTGGTTTGGTAGGGTGGTAGTGGTCGTCAATGAAAACACACTCCTTTTGTGAATACAAAAAATCAAATTACAAACGTTCGATTCCCGCTACATTGCAAACCATATTTACAAGGGGATTGAGGTTTCTCTGCTGCATAGAGGACCATATCGCAACCCGGAACCTTGGAAGTAGAAACTGTATAAATTCCTTGGTTCTCGGACACACAATGTCTCTACAATTTCCTATCTTGAAGTTGTACAAGTTGACAAGTTTTGTGTGGGGATCATACGGCTCCCGAAACAACAACAATCCATTGACATCCAAAATAATTAGTCTCTGCAAACATTTTGTAAAAAAAATAAGTAGTTAGACAATAGGTTGACTTTTATATTCTTTTACATTGGTTACTACCAAAATAATCATTTCAATGTCTAACAAAGGTCCATATTGAATTTGCCTGCCGTGGAGGTTGTCTTGTCCAGTGTTGACATCCGCGAGCTTGTTCTCACAAGTCCCTTGTTCTTCTGTTGTTCGAGACTCTTGTGTCTCTAGGTTGAGGGCTCCATTGCACCTAAATTAGCTTCTAACATGATATGATTTGTTTGTGTGTCATGCATAAATGACTCTTGATTTTCAAGTTTAACGGGTGGAATTGTGGCAGAGGTGTGCTCTGCTTGAGGGTTAGGGTGTTCTTTCTCAGCCCCTCCCTCTGAATAAACTTCTTCCTTCTAAAAACCTCCACGCATAGAGGGAGTTTCAACATTTATTTCTTCCTCAGTCCCTTGATCTGTGTGATTTTGCTCTTGTGTGGGCTTCCCCTCATTTGGAATTTTCTCCTTGTCAAACTCTCCCTCTGCAGCATTTCTCTTCTCAGAAGTTCCTCCCTCCTCTTGCTCTTGGCCTTTCTTAGCTGTCCTTATGAAATCTATTTGTTGTTGTCCCTCATCCGTCTTCGTTAACTCTAAATGTGGTCATCCAATAGGGTTTGTTCTACATCCATGCTCACGAGATGTGAAATTTCTTGATTAGGGTGGCACGATATCGGTGCAAATATTGTACGATGACTTTCTAGTGCACTCTGCAAAAGACAAAACAAAAACAAAAAGGAACTGAGACACATTTTTGTCCAAACAGTCACAATGTTATAGTAATGTTGTGCAAAATTCATACCTTTGACATAAATGGCTTTAGTGCAAAAAAGCTCTACAGTATATACTCGGCATGGAGGAGGCACCTCCATCCACATGAGTTGGCATCCCTCTGTAAAGGCATCGTGACTTCCTTAATTTTTGACATGTAGATCTCTCTCTCTCTCTCTCTCTCTCTCTCTCTCTCTCTCTCTCTCTCTCTCTCTCTCTCTCTCTCTCTCTCTCTCTCTCTCTCTCTCTCTCTCTCTCTCTCTCTCTCTCTCTCTAACAAGCTCTCTCTATCTCTAAGAAAGTGGCACTATGGCGCGCAGGTGCGATTTTGTGAAAGATAGATTGATATCAACACGCCATTGTGCACACTAGTCCAAGTTGTTGTCATATATCATTTTGGACTGCCATAACATTTCATTTCTTCTTTATTACACTCAAGGACACAAACACATACCCTCTCTCTCTCTCTCTCTCTCTCTCTCTCTCTCTCTCTCTCTCTCTCTCTCTCTCTCTCTCTCTCTCTATCTCTCTCTCTCTCTCGCTCTATTCCTTTTTGTACTCTGACTCTACTTCTGTTCCCTCTTTTCATTCCCATATCTGTCTATCTACCTATGAGAAAGTGGCATTATGGCGTGCATATGACGTTTTTCTAATAATAGAATCAATCCGCGTGCCATTGTGTAAACCGGACAAAATTATGGGAGTGGTCATTTTGGCTTATATAGTGGTCCTAATAACATACCATTTTGAGTTTAGCACGCACACACACAACACTGCTCTCTCTCTCTCTCTCTCTCTCTCTCTCTCTCTCTCTCTCTCTCTCTCTCTCCTTTCCCTGCCCTTAATCTACTTCCCTCTCTATGTCTCTCTCTTATACCTGCAGGTATATGTAGAATTTGGGTTGCTCTGATGGACAGCAAGACCCTCAGCATTGTCACCTTGTGCGATGCTCTTGTGAGCTATGGTTTATCTCTCTCTCTCTCTCTCTCTCTCTCTCTCTCTCTCTCTCTCTCTCTCTAAGGTGCTACAATAAGCATGCCAACAAATCTTGTACAACCCATTAAGTGTGAAAGTGACCTCTCTATCAAAATTATACGGTGCAATAAATGCCCACTAGTTAATTTTAACTTTTTTACATGTGTAAAGCATGTAGTTGTTGTTACCATGCATGGAAGCAATGGTAATACGAGCGATTAGATTATGTGTGTGTGTGTGTGTGTGTGTATGTGTGTGTGTGTGTGTGTGTGTGTGTGTGTGTGTGTGAGAGAGAGAGAGAGAGAGAGTGAGAGAGAGAAAGAGAAAGAGAAAGAGGAGAGAAACACTTAGGTAGAGGTTGTACACATAGAGTGTGTTTGTGTGTGTGTGTGTGTGTGTGTGTGTGTGTGTGTGTGTGTGTGTGTGTGAGAGAGAGAGAGAGAGAGAGAGAGAGAGAAAGGGTGGTTGAGAGAGAGAGAAAGGTACGTAGAAATGTTGTGAGACAATAGAGAGTGAAGGCTTGAAGTGTGCCCAAGGTACCAATGAGGTTTTCATCTCTGGAAGGTTGCCATGCCAAGCCCAGGAAAAGGTAACACCTACTATTGTTTATTTCTTCTACGTGCGGTTTGATGTAAATATTGAGATTGAGAGAGAGAGAGAGAGAGAGAGAGAGAGAGAGAGAGAGAGAGAGAGAGAGAGAGACGATACTTTGTCCTTCGCACGTCGTAGAGCACAAAATGGGTAGCAAATCATGGAGAGAGGGGGGTAGGCACTCAAATAAGAGGAGATGCTCTACTAACCACTTTAAAATGCCAACAAGACCTATGAGACCAATCTACCTGGAAAGGTCACCTAATAAAAATGTAACCTATCACGTGAGTTCAACAGAAGGGTATGTAACGTTCTTGAAACTTACAGAAATATATATTCAAAAGGGCACTATTTTTTCAAATTTGAAAAAAACTTACAGATTTTTAAAGAAAAGGGTACATTATATTCTTAACAAAATTCACAGATAAGGGGTTTTACAAACATGTTTTGAATGCACATGATATGGTAGTTTTACACATAGTGAACCCCCCTCAGCCAATCTATCTCTCTCTCTCTCTCTCACACACACACACACACACACACACACACACACACACACACACACACACACACACACACACACAGAAACAAAACTTTGTTGTTCTCCTATGGCACGCATATATATAGTATCGGTCTATTGATTGTCCTTTGCACACCATGGAGCGCATATAAAGGGTAGCAAAACAAGGAGAGAGGGGAGTTGGAACTTAAATAAAATGAGTTTCTCTATTAACCTCTTTAAAATGCGAACATGACCTATGATACCAATCTATCATAGAGAGAGAGAGAGAGAGAGAGACCAACAGCTTGCAATTTTTTAGAAATGTTTTATAATATTTAATTAAAAAAACTCAAATAACGGTGTGTTTATGGTACGTGGCTGAAGCTTCTTAGTCTCAATACTGTTAAGGCGGTTACGCCGCTAGCGGAAGCTAAATAGCGAGAACTCAACCAACAACAGAATTTGTCAGACGAGGACGGAGCTTGACCCGCAGGCACATGGAAACAACTAGGTGGGTGTCAAATCACCTACTCGACCTTCTAATGACAATCACTACTAAGGAAATCAAATCTAAGTTCTAAAATACGCAAGTGACTGAAATCCATACTACGAATGAATGCTATACGAAACAGGATCTAGAATCATTGAATCGATCTCAAACTCAAGGGAAAGTCTATACACTAGGTAAGAACAACACCCTAAAGACTTGAACTGCAAACTCAACCTATAACCACTCCGTGCGGTAAACGCGTATGAAGACAGGCCGAAATATACAGGTGACCGAAACTTGACCCCGACGGTACTAATTGTGTAGCTCTACTCGTTGTGGTTCTATAGATATGCTGCACGCTCAATTCCGACACACGAGTTGGAAGAAAACTCACACCGAAGCTCGTAGGAACTTACCACACATAGAAGCCGATAGCGCGCACTCTTGGTATCTGTGCGTAGCTCTCGCCGTTGCTAACACAATGGCGGTGTTGCTTCTCCAATGGCGGCTCCGTAGCTCGCGTAGCAAGTAGATAAGACTCTCTCTCTCTCTCTCTCTCTCTCTCTCTCTCTCTCTCTCTCTCTCTCTCTCTCTCTCTCTCTCTCTCTCTCTCTCTCTCTCTCTCTCTCTCTCTCTCAGACACAGTCACGGCGCTCAAAAACTCACTTTGATTAATAATCCGCCTTTAGGTTACAAAAACTTTGGCTTATATACCTCAGCCTTGGAGGTGAGAACATCTCTAACTAATTACATCAGCAAGTGAAATTACTTCGGGATTACAAGCTGGAAACTCAATTGAGTCCCGTTACTTAATGAATGGCTCAAATCAAAATTAATGTCGGAAAGACATTTATTACAATCAATGGTTACAAAATGATGAGTGTGAGCAAAAATGTGGGTGTGATCCTCTGCTGGCTCAACACTCCCCCCCCCCTCCGCGTTCATGTCGTCCTTGACATGACTTTTATGCTTGGTCAATAAAGTCCTATCGTCTTGAGCATCTGCAAATGTGATTCGTATCGTAGGTTGCCGATGGTCAAGGTTGGGCCGAATATTTTTCTTTCGTGGGTGAAAAAGCCGGTGTAGAAAGCTTCTTCGAATGTTTTCATGTGGAAGCTAGGCAAAAACATAATCCTTTGGTATAGGAGGTGTAACACTTTTGGAGAAGGTTGCAATGAAAGATCGTACATCATATCAGACACCGTGTCGGCCGTCGATAGTAGACTCGAGGTCGAGGCTTTATCTGGTGCGAACACTTCAATGCAAGCTAAGAGAGTCCTGCAGATTTTCTTGAGCATCTGACATGAAAGGTCAGGAGAGCCAGTAAAGAGCTTGATGGTGCCCGTTAGGGTTTTCACCATGTAGGCTTTACCTATTCTCTCTCCTGCCTTTGGTCCTGGCATCCTGGGATAATTAAGCCAATTTGGCTTCTTTTCTGCACTCCTGCCATTCTCTTTCCAGTTTCTGACTCTTGGCACCGGACAGAAGGTTGCATCCTCCCGGATCTCCTTTGGTGCCTCCACCAAGTAGATGAGGTAGGCTGGGTATTTGTTCAGCCAACCTTTCCTCCATCTAGGTTGTGAATCTACTATCTTCTTTGATTGTTCCTCCTTTGTGATGTCGCCTTTGTAAAGAGCGACATACTGCTTCCCTTCTAGTCTCTTTTTCATCTTTAGCACTTCAAATTTCATCAAAGGGAAAGGCGGGCTAGGTTGCATCCACTGTTCATGGAGCACTTTTGTGTCTAGTCCCTGAAGTCTAATGGAGATTAGGAGTCTCCTCTCCCATTCCATTTCCGCCTTGGCACTCTCCTCTGCTGACTTTTCTATTTGGTCATGGAGCCTTTGTTCTTCTTCTTCTTCAGAGATTCTTGAAGTCGAGGCCACCTCTTGATCTGGGGCTGGATCTTCAATTGTGGTTGCCTCTCTAGTTTCTGGTAGCTCTATGGATGCTCCACCTGATTCTTCTTGTGGTGTCTCTGTCTCTCTTCTTTGTTGCTCTTGTAGATCTTGGAGCTATTTGCGGAGGGCCTCATTCTCTATCCGTAGTGTTTGATTTTCTAATGTGAGCCTCTACTCTGCGGCCAATGATCCCTCCGCAATGTGCAACCTTTGCACTTGCTCTAATCTTAGCTCTCTTTGTAAGCTTCAGACCCGGTCTTCCAAAACTGGTACGATAGCTCCCTCTTGTTCGGTTCCTGCTCTGCTAGCTCTAGGGGTAGACCTGAGTCTAGTGATTGTTCTTTCTTGGAGCTCGACTCTTTCCCTTCTGCCACCAAAATTTTTTCATCTCAGGCGACGCTATGAGCGTCGCTATATTAGGCTCTACAGCGTCGCTATTGACGGCCCTGCAACGTCGCTATAGCCATCGCTATATAGCGACGTCCCCGTATCTACGCTGATAGTGACGCTCTTAGCGACGCCGGGGTTATAAAAACCCAGTGTATTTTCGTCTCTAAAAGCGTCACAAGTGCACATAACCTCTTGCAGTGGCTTTTTTTTGTAAAAAGAGAAAAGAAATAGAATTCATATATTAAGACCACTCAACCATATACATCACACCATATTCCACAACTCTATATATATGGAAGGTGTCCACCTTAAGAGATTTTGTATTTAATACATGTGTCCTCCCGACACAAAAATAAAATGCATGGAGAGCCACCCATATACATAGTTTTTGTGCAAAAAGGACACATCTTGAAAAAAACTCAAATCAAACTACTATACTCCAATAACTATCTTCTCTACACAAAAATACAAGGCACGGAAGGCCACTCATATACATAGTTTTTGCACAAGGAGGACACATCTTGAAAAAACTCGATCAAAAGACTATACTCCAAGAAGTTTCCTCCCTATGTGATTTTAGTAGGCTCAAACAAGAGTTTGAGAAGATACACAAGCTCAACGGAAGATACACATTGCTACCAAAAGATTGATAAAAAAATGTGTCCTCCGTATGTGAAAATACAATGTGTAGAGTGCCATCCATATACAAAAAATTTGTGAAAGGAGGCACATGTTGAAAAAACTAAAAAAAGCTTATACTCCAAAAGTTGTCCTCCCTACATGATCTTAGTAGGCCTAGCGTTTGAGTATGCTGAATTCACATGTAGGGAGGACACAAGTTTAATGAAGAAAATAAATTTTATGCGAAATAAAGAAATGATTGAGGGAAAAATGTACGTTTATGTCCTCCAAGAATCACTTTGAATTGAAGGTCACACTCAAAAATTTAGAAAAAAATTGAGAAGATTAAAAAAAAAGAGGTTTTGAGAAATTTTGGGATATATATAGGATGTCAATTACTAGCCTTGACATTGTGCACAATGGTCAAATCCATGCAAAATGATTATTTTTGGTCTCGTAATTTGTGCAATATCAAATCTTGCCTAGATATTGGTGCACTAAAGAAGAATGCACCCAAACAACATTTTCTACTCATTTTGCTTTAATTTTTTTTTTGGAGCACTTTCTCCAATTAATCCTAAACACTAAATATATTTATACATACTCTTATCATAAGCTCAAATTGTAGCATGTTTTGGACATTGGTACCTAAGTACTACAATTGCTATTTAGCTTAATACAAATTTACATAATTTTCATTATCAACTTCTTTGATCAATTTTTAAGACAAGTTTCCACCTTGCACAAAAAATGAGCACTTGGTCTAGCCTCCAACTACTCAATTATTGTGTAAGGAGGACACTCACTCTTTTTTTTAGAACTTGTAATATATACCTCTCCCTTGCGCAAAAATTGAGTAGTCAAACTAGCCAATTAACTAGTCAATTTTTATGCAAGGAGGATCCTATAACGAGCACAAGAAAAAGTTGATTTATAACTCAAAGTATGGTGATTTTGACCCCACCACTGCGTTCGAAAGGCCCAAAAACCTTAGGAATCAATTCCTAAATTGCCTTGTTTTAGACACCCCAAGAGGGAAAAACATAAAAAAAAACCTTTGAAAAAGAAGTGCCATTCTTGTGTGATTTAGTGGAAGAAGGGTGCATCTTTTTACGGGCCTCTTTTGATGTTTTTTCCTCTCCAAGTGTCCAAAAGAGACGATTCTAGGGTTTTTGGGCCCTCCGGATGCACTGACGGGATCAAAATCACCTTTTTTGGGTCACATGGTTAATTTTTCTTACTCTTGTTTATTTTAGTACCTTGCTTGAGAAATTTTAAGAGTACTCTAATTTTGTGCATGAGGGGCACCCTTTGCTAAACAATCTTTACCTTGATAATAAACTTGGATAGTGCCCACCATTTTCTACATTTGAATATGAAAAACAAGTATTCTTCTAAATTATATGCTTCTTTTCATTTATACTATGGTTGATGATACAAGGAGGGAAAGTTATTAATGTGGCAAGGAACAAGAAACTACTAGGAAGGTTCCCAAAGAGGAGCTGAAGGAGGAGGAGCTACATGATGAATTAAAAGCAAACCAAGGAGAGAGCTCAAAGCAAGAACAAAAGAATGCACCCAAAAAACTATCACCTAAGAAAAGAATTGATACGAAGATCCCACTTTAGTCTCTTTCACATAAGAGAAGATTTTTTCAAAGGGTGATATGCTTCACGGAGATTAAGAGAGCACAAAAGACACTCATTGTGGCATTTCTTAAGCTTCCTTTTCAAAAACTTTGTAGGCAAGTTGCAAAAAGAAACTCAAAAAAGATATAAGGTGGAACATTTTGTAAAGAGTACATAACGTTTGGTAAAAAAAAACAATATCCCGTTTCGAAAACCAACACTTTTTATAGCTATAAGCCCCTTGTAAATTCAAGCATTTTGATTATAAACTAAGGAATTACAAGTAAATCTAACCAAAGGCTTCCATTGCAAGTGTAAATCCAAATAAAGTCTGTCAATTTTTGTTGGAATTGTGGTAGCTCTTGGATATTTCTCTGCATGTTTAGTCCCATCTAATTTTGTTGAAATTAGCATGTCAAGCCCCAAAGCATAGCCCATGCTGTTATGAAATAGGATGTAGCTAAATAGATATTTGAGTAGCTTACTTAATGGAGAGAGAAAAATTTTCACACACGAGAGATTATAGAGTAGAGAAAGAGAGAGAGAGCACACATGATATACGTGGTTCACCCAATGTGGGCTACATCCACGGGAAAGCAGCCACACAATGGCTTTAGTACGTCAAACAAGAAGTAGACTACAAAGGGATTATACCCTTAATAGAGCTCCCTCCTTGCTTAACTCTCACCACCTCACACCCACCTTGTTGCATCAACTTCACACTACAAAATGTGTGTAGAAAAGGCCTCCTTTTATAGGCCAAAAGAGTCGCCCTCTCTCATGAGAGGCAACCGTGTGCGACTAGTCGCCCTTGTGTAGACAAGTCCAAGATGAACTCTCCAATCTGCCCATGTGTGGATGCCTTTGAGAAGACAAGTCCGTCTTGAATTTGGCCACCGGCCATTGACTAATGGCCATCGACCGACCGGCCAACCGATTGGCCGATTTCCAACCACTTTTCGGCCGCGTCCGGCCATAATATTCCGGTGAAAAATATTATTCCGGCGATACCCGTGAAAATTTTGGTTTTCGGCGAGTGATTTTTCTTCACGCACAATGGCTTCTCCTCATAATGTGGGCTTTACAAATGTGTGTATTTAACACAAATAATTACAAGGGGTAAATCAGGCTCCATACTTAACACATGCCGTCTTCTCGATCTACACCTAAAGGGCTTAAAAATTGAGATGATAAAACCTGGCTCAAAGTATGCCTCTACCTTATTTTCTACCTTCTCCTCCTCTATGGTCTTATACTCATCCCTTTTCTCTTTTTCTTCTTCTACTTGTTATTGCTCATAGGAAGTGAGGAAGAGGAGCATGTATCCTTACCCATATTTCTTTATGTATTGTCCATTGTAAGTATGGATGGGTGATTTTTGGAAACAAGCTTGAGCCGTTTATAGTGTTGTGAAGCAAGAGCATGCCAAGACTATGGTATGATAGCACTTTCTTTTTTTAGAATAAAAAAATCATACAATATTGAGGGCATGGCATTGACACACCTTTTTCCATTCAACCACACAAAAGCCTTAAAAAATGGAAACCAACAAGATGAGACATTTGCACCAAACAAGTAATTGTCAAAGTTAATTGTCATTGATATCAAAATATTTTGTACAAAATGCCAATTGCATGAAACAATTGATACAAACTACCATCAACACCATCAATACTGAGGACTTTAACTATGGAGTAAGCTTTAGCTTGTTAGTAGATGGGAAATACCTTCTGGCACTTCTTAGCATATAATTTTTTTTCAATCCTTATTAGGAACTGCAAGCCATATTCTAAAAAAGGGAAAGTAAGACTATGCCTCATAGAAGCAAAGAATGGTAGAACGAAAGATATCATTATCTACACACCTTTCCATCTATCTCAAAAGCAAAAGCTTTACAAAAATGTAATGAAGAAGCAAGTAGAGAAAGTAAGACTATGCCTCATAGAAGCAAATAATGGTAGAAAGAAAGATATCATTATCTACACACCTTTCCATCTATCTCAAAAGAAAAAGCTTTACAAAAATGTAATGAAGAAGCAAGT
Source organism: Adiantum capillus-veneris (assembly GCF_014529385.1). NCBI lineage: Eukaryota > Viridiplantae > Streptophyta > Polypodiopsida > Polypodiales > Pteridaceae > Adiantum > Adiantum capillus-veneris. Next base: position 109,970,595 of record NC_140953.1, on the reverse strand, counting down.
AGAGGAGGTGGACCAATGGATCCAAGTGGCCACCCACCTCTATCATCATCAACATGACTCTTGGGGAATGGCAAAGGAGAAGGCACATGCTCTACATGTACGATCCATGAGTGTCAAGGACACTAACAATGTGCAAGATGAAGTGACAAGACATTATGCTCATATGGGAATAATTGGCCAAAACACACCAAAGTATAGAGACTGGGCAAGAAAGGAGGAGGTGATGGCAAAACCTTCAAGGAGCGTGCTCTAATCATTTGTTTTGCTACCATGGAAGAGAGGAAATAATTCCTTAAAAAGAGGCCTGCACTGAAGCAAATAGGGAATTTATTGGGGGATGATCTTATAGTGTCTCAACTAGAACACATGAAAGAATGCATGCCTAAGATCATGGTTGCTAGAGAGAAGGGGAAACCCACCTTATATAGGGGTGGCCAAGTGGTATTTCTTGTTGACAGATGCATTGCATGATGGTGCAAGACCTGTGAGACCAACCTAAAGAGTGTGGTATGGAATTCAATATCATTTTCTATTTGGAGTAATCTTTGAGCAAGGGAGAACCCCCATAGACCCTTGTTATAGCTCACCATAAGAGAATATGGTATGAGTGCATGCCTCATAATAGCTGGTATGATGATGGGTTGAGAGATGAGAGCCGACTATAGAGAGAAGTGCCCTCAAAATATTTTCCAGCAATATGAAAATCCTATCTTTGTTAACAATCAGCTTGATCAAGAGAAGAGAGAGACAAAAATCCTCCTTTGCCAATGTTGGCTCTTGTTTCTTGCTCTGTACTTCTTCTCGGTCCTCACGCTTGCTATTAGAGTCTTAGATCAACTTTCACTGCTTTCATTCCCCAAGTCTCAACTCTTTTACTCCTCTTCTTCTTATTCTATTGCTTGCCCAAGCTCCCACAACAACAATGTCAAAAGTCACACATGACATCCTTAAGCCAAAACACGTGGAAAATCTTGGCTTTTGACCATGCACCATGCCATCTCCACATGACAACCTGCATAGAACCATCATTTGAAAACTAGAGTACGTGTTGCATTTTGACAAAATATAGCCTTTGTATACATGTTAAATGGTGTCCAAAGATTAGAAAACAATGTAGCCATCTTGTATTTTTGCAAATGCAAAAAATTGGTAAAATTTAGATGACCAAAGTGTGCATGCCAAAGTTTCTATGCACAAGCCTATAACAAAAAATTCCATGTTGAGAATTTTTCTCCATTCATTGTTCTTAACAGACAACATATAGAAACTTCAATTGTTATCAATCATGGCCAATGATTGCAATTACCACAAAGGTTTTCTTTGAGAGAAAATCTACAAAAAATAAAAATATGCTATTTAGCACAACCCTAGAAGACTGGAAAGTGTTTATTTTGCAACAATCTTCAAAATTGTCACACAACCTGTATGCTTATTAGTGACACCTAAGCTTGCTCTGATACAATTTGTTGGATTTAGGTGTAGCAACTTGGAGAAAAAGGAGAACCTAAGTACATACATCATAAGTAGTATTATAACTTAGTCTAAAAGTACAAAAAAAAATGATGCCCTAGGGATATAGCTGTAGGTATAGCTAAGAATATAAGACCCCCTTAGTAGGGAGAAAATTACCCCGATGGTCCTGATTTTGTTAGCACACATCACTACCATATCATGATACTATGTGTGGATATATTGGGGATGATTCTCATAGATTTTTAATGGTAAGCTGGTATAGCTTCCCTTTGTGAGAGGTCCCCAACCCATCGACTCTCCAGTCATGATGGGGTCCTTGACAGGTCTCTAAGCTTAATAAAAACTAAATCCTTTAAGTAAAAGAAATCCGGGGAATAGACCTTTGCCATTGGCAATGGCTTGCGAGTATAGCCCTAGAAAAAGACCTAGTTCTATCTCGCAAGCGGAAACGGAGCAAAATCTAAAAGACCCAATACTTTTTTGGCCCTATAACCTCTACAAATGGGCTAAGATATCCTCGTCCAATGCTTTTTTTCCTCTACATAAGTGAGGGCATAGCTGTTGCTGGACTCATCTTCCATTGAAGAAGTCTTCTAACGTTAATGTGTGGGGATGGATAGTCACCTAACTAATCAGATCCACCCATCCATGATCGACAACCTCAGTCGATCCCCACTTACCACCCTGACTCACACATGCTTCTTTGTTTTCAATTACTAGTACAATATTTAAACACTTAAAATAATGGGTCATTTTATCTTCTCGTCACAGTGATTTGTTAAAACAAGAATTGAAAGCAGCATTGGAAAGAATCCTTTATCAAACAAACATCTTTAAACTTAAGACATAGTACTGTCAATCCAAAAACATTTACCATAATAACCATGACCAGTACTCTTCTTGTCTCAAAATCACGTAAGGTTGGAAAACGGCACCCATTCCTTATTCATAATTTGGGGTGAAAATATCAACCAAAGTTCGGGGTGCCCATACACCAAACCAGTTGCCCATACAACCGAGTGGCTCCCTTAGGATAAGAAACAATATCCTATGTAGAAACATAAGAGATGACACAATAGAGACTCAGTGTTCATGGGGGTAATCGACTTAAAAGTGGCCTTATAGCCATCCTTATTCATCAAAATATATCAAGGCGTTGGAGGTGTCTTGAGACAAGTTGTCTTAAAGACGATCAATCATATCTTTCCTAATTCACCTACACTAACCAAAACATTTCTTTCCTAGCTTACAGAAATTGCACTATTGTTTCTTCAAAGATACCCTTCCTGTTTTTGACCAATTTTAACATTTCCTAAGTCCTTATCCACTCTTTAACAGATGGATTGTTATCACGTGAAAAGAATTTGACACACTTATAATTTAATTTACAACGAAGACCCACCTGTGACTGGTCAAGTATCTGCTGAAGCTTAGGGGCCCGAACACTCTCGTTCGTAGGCCTGCTTCTTGGACCGGCCTCGTGATCATGTGAGGCCCTGGCCCTCTTCATATCGTTAGATCATCTTCTTCAGTTGGCTAATTTGCGCGGGTCCTCCAAGGAGAAATGATTTTTGTCCTTTTTAAAAGAAAGTCAAATCATTAGGTAAATTATCAAAACTTGATTTTATCTTTTTCCATGGCTTAACCTAATTTCTAGATCCGTGGGATAGTTTAATTGGTTATAGTAAATTCTTGTGGTTTAATATTATTTTTGTAACTATTTATACCTTAGTTAACCGCAAGAATTCATGGCTAATTTTTGGAAACTAACCTACTAGCTTTTTTTTTCTTTAGAAAGTAGTAAGAATTACTTCTCAACATAGTAATTTCCTACTTGTTTATATATGTAAGATATTTTTATCCTATATTTTTAATCAAGTTTTTAGCCCGTACTAATTATGTTATAATTTTAGGAGTCATTTTTTTTATTGTTCTCTTTTATTTAAATCCAAAAATACCTTATGTTTGGCTTGTGATTTATTTTAGTGATTATCTCATAATGATATGTTTATTTCAACTTCCCAATAGTGATTATATCTCCAGTAATTATCTTAAAAACTTTTAAATGGTTTTATTATTTATCCCCATTAATTTTTACCAAAAAATTAGGACTTTTAGGATACGATAACTACTAATTAAAAATTTATGAGATAATTATACGGGTTATCAATACTTAGGTATTTCTTTGATAAATATATCATTAACTTTTAAGTATTTTTTCTAATTATATGGATTGCTTTTCACCCAAAAACAAGGTTTTTAGGCCAAGATCACCATTAAGACTAATTAACTAATATGAGTTTATTATCATGGTTTATTTACACTCATATCTTTTTATGATAAATATCTCATTAACTTTGATTTTGTGGTGTGCTCAAATGTGGACAAGAGTAGAACCCAAATGAGCTTGCCTTGCTTGGAGCAACAAGCACCTCCTTATATTATGCTAGAGAGTTGGTTACAACCATAACGTGTCCGGCCACACTAGGTGGCCGGACTCTACCTACATGACCACACACCACATCTCCCCCCTTAGAAAGAAAAAGATGGACATCTTTTTACATTATTGGACTGACAGGGGACTCGACATGACTGAAGGGACTGCATCAACTCCAACGCCTCATCCAGGGGGAGTGAGCTTACAACGGCTTAGGGGCTAGAAATTGAACTTGGGGGCTAGACTCAATATCATGACGATCATCATCAAGGCATGGAACTTGTACATCTCGCTTATGCAAACATTAGGTCACTATCCCAATGAAATGGACAAGATGAGGAACGACTAATGGGTTTGCGTCATAACAACAAGAATGCGATGTTTTTTGTGACATACATCTCCACGAAGGAGTTGGGTGTGATGGTGTTTATTGAAAATTTGCTATTGGAAACAAAACCTAAAGACCTAACATTATCGACAAAAAAAGGCACCTCTTCAAGCAAGCCGCAACAACTCCTCTTTGGGTTATTATGCAATCTTGCACATCCTAGCATCCAAAAGTAACCTTGAAGGATGCCATCATCCAAAGTAGGCGGCTTGCTTATAAATTTGCAGCCTGTGACCATTCTTATAGCTTGGGTGAAAAATGATTTCTGGCTCCACTTATTCAATGAACCAAAGTGAGCTATGCAAAACATTTGCATGTAGAGAAAATTGGGCCAAAGCAATAACGGAAGGGAGCCATTTCTGTTCTACTGTTGAAGTAAGAATACATGTAGCTGGCCATGAGGACGATGACAAGAAAGGTAAAAAGGACTTCATGCACTAGGGATGAGAAAGACAGAGCTCCGACCAAAACCTTGCACAAAGTTCGTCCAAAAAAATTGAATATCAAGCATACTTGGGCTGATGTCTCCATTGAAATAGTTAGGCGATGACTGTAATGATTGCAGTGCCACCAAGAAAACCTTGAATGCATGAGCAGCAAGGGCAATGACGGCAAGGACATCTGAGAAGAAGCAGGAGTCCTTCTAGCTTCATGTTGTTCTCTGCAAGCGTGGGAGCCGGGGAAGCTTTAGCGGCAGCCATGGAAACCCTCGGAGAGCTTGCTAGAGAGCTCTGGTGTACTGCAGCACAACACGAGTTTCCAACAACTGCAACCCCAACCCATGGCATCGTTGACTTCTTCAATACGGACTGATTGCTAAAATAGCTGGTATGCAATGGCCGGTTGAATCAGGGCAGCGCAAAAAGGGTTGCGATAGAACTCGGGATTGTGAGGAAAGGGGAGGTGAAGTGCGAGAGCGAGAGCATGTGTGAGTGTGTGTGCAGCAATGGAGAAGAGATGAGAAGAGGAGACCTTGTGTTTGCAAGGGCTAAAACTCACTCTCTACATGTGAGCCCCCTTATTCTATTATGTACATAATGCATAAGTATAGTGGGCGGGTACCTGGCCTAATCGGCCACATGGGGCTTTACCCCAACAACCTCCCACGTAAAGGCCAATGTGGCCGTGAGAGAGAAAAGAAAACCGTACAAAACCTGTACAAGGCCATCACAAGTATGACCTCAGCCAACGCTCACTGGCTCATTGAATCTCTGTGCGTCCAGCTCTAATTGTAGAGGAAGTATAGAGCAATCGACACCATACTCCTCACCAAAGCCGCACAGTACATCCTGCAAGTATCTCACCATACGTTGCAAAGTACCCCTATGCTCAAGGCCAACGTAAGTCACTGCATGACTAACTGCTCCCACTGAAAATGCACGTGCAAATGTGATGTCGGGTCTTGAGATCAGTATCTCGTACATGAGACTCCCAAATGCTAATGCAATCCTAGCAATATCTGCCAATCTGACCATCTCAGTCAAATCTGGCTCATAACTCCACTCATGGAAATCACCCTGACACCTGAACTCCACTCATGGAAATCACCCTGACACCCGAACTCCAATCCCTGGAATCCATCCTTGTTTCCATCGCATGTCACATGCGCACCAAGAGCATTTGTCTGTCCTGAACCCTGTGTGGTAAGAGCAATGCCTAGCTCTAACTCATATAGATCAGCCTTTGGCCTAAGCATATCCATGAATGACTGAATCACGACTGAATCCTCAGCACTCAAGTCATCCATATCCGTCATCGTATCCACGAATGACATGCCCTACTGCACAACTGTCTGCACAACTTGCTCAACATGCTCACAAATTGGAGCATCATGCAACCTATCCGCAAAGGAGACATGCCTCTGCATGGCTGCGTACCCACGAAAACTATGTCGTCTCGCACATGACGTACTCGCATCGCATGAATCGTGCCAACACTAGCACCTCTAGCTATGACTAGCTGTGCACGATGCAATCGTAAACTATGCTCATCCAACACTACCTGGCATCCACTGTCTCGTAAGTGACTCACAAAGATCAAGCTTCGCGTCAAACCTGGCATATGGCGTACATCTCGCAACACGTATGATGCACCACTTGGCAACGATAGTCTGACATCTCCTGCGCCAACTATGTCATGCACTGAACCATCAGCTAGACACACATGTCCAAGCATACCACTAGCATATGTGCTAAACCACTCACGACTCGGCGTGACGTGAAGCCTAGCACTCACATCTAGTATCCAATGCGAAGGTAATGTGTCGTCAAAAACCAACATAAGAAAGTCAAGAGTAAACATGGAAGCCGTCATGCGTAGTCACATACGCTACATCTACTCCCACATCATCCAAAGTGATAGCATCCCTCTTGTGCTGTCTCTTGCGCTGTCTCATCCGTAAAAAAAAACGCCTACGTACATGCCCTGTATGACCACAATGCCAACACACAACATCTCTATGTCTGCAAGATCGTCCTTTGACTGTAGGCATCTCTCTAGACTCATTTGTGCCAAAAGCATTGCGCAATCTTTGCCATAACTCTCTAGTTGTACATGCATCCAACCCAATGTGATAGACAGACTCACCAAGGTGTAACATGATCGTAGAACATGCAAGCTCATCCAAGTCCTCCCACTCATCATCAGTCATTGACTCTGGCCTAGCATCCATGCCCTGTAGTGGCAAAACTTGGCCCAATTGAGTCAATGCATCATGCATACCTTCTTTCCAATGCTCAAAGTTTGAACCATCAAACTTTGTATGGAAAAGCACAAACCCTGACAATGATGTACATGCCAAATCCATGGCGATAACCTGTGACAAGACCAAGCACAAAGCGATCAACTGACAATAGCCAAAGCTTGGCTAACTCATACACCAAGTATTGTCAAAATACAACATAAGCTGTCTAAGAGAAGTATCATCAAATATGGCGATCAATGTAACGAAACAAAGTGAGCAAAACCGCTCAAATGATGCCAAAACACCCGCTCTAATCCCAAGAGCACTATGTGGTAATCGATGAAACTATCATCAACAATCTCCCTCCTGAAGAGATTACCACGTGTATGTCAAATGACATAATCGGGTCTGCAAACACTCTCACAATGCGATGCCAAAACACTATGGCAAAGAAACCACTGAGTGCCAAATGCAATCAAAACACGATTGCAAACCATGAGCATAAACAAATAAACTCGCAAGAAAAATCCGGCAGAGTTTCGGCAGTATTTGGCTATCTAACCATAATAACCATACATGCCATAAACATGCTCAAAAAAAAAAAAAGCAAATCATGCGCAAAATCCGCACTCAAGCATACATGAGCTGCCCCAAAGTCTCAACTCCTTAAACTTGGAAAACAATCCTGTAATCCGAAACACAAAGTGCATCAACCGCACTCTTCAAGCGAAGCATACACTAACATAAACTTGGATGTAAGCCAACCAAAATGTGACACAAATTGATGCTCAAAATAGCTGAAAATCAGCCCACATATGCCATTGCAAAGCGAAGAATGCCATCCGCCGAAAAGCGCACATCATGTGCATCCATATGGCAATATAAACGAGCATCAAGCATGTATCAATTGTGTAGCAAATGAGCATCCAAATCAGCTGAAAATTCAGCTCACAATCATGCCAAAAATGCTTGCAAAACTCTCTGCAAATCTGTGCACCACACTTTTTGAAATCTGCTCAATCGCAAGAATGCATACATCCACAAAGTGTTCTCAATGTGTGCGCATAAATGTGTTGAAAATATCAACCCACACTCTCTTCACTGAGAGAAAAACATCAATGCGCAAAACAAGAGAATGACAAAAGCTCAATCCGAGCTCTCCGAATGTAGCAAATCACCACAATATGCATACATAATCTTCAACTTTTCGAATACCCTGGAACCTGTCAGCCCATATCTTCCAAACCGCTCAAAATTTGCAGAAACTTCCTTCTGCAAAGTTGTAGACCACGCGAAAACGGTTGGGCCGCTTCGGAATGGACCTAAAATGTGTTGTTTATACATGTCAAAATAGATCTGTAAAAATCTGCACCTGTGTACCCTAGAGGTGCAGGCAGTCTGAGTGACGTATCTCAAAATTGGTGAAGATTTTGAGAAAACGTTCTTCTGCAAAGTTGAAGAGGAAGAAAAACCGGTCGGCAATCAAAGAATCGGCTTGAATGAAGACGTTTTGGTAGGTCAAAACAGATCTGTAAAAACGTGCTGTAGTTTTTGCTGCTTCTCTGCCTGCCTCCCCGCTGAGCTCTGATACCAGTTGAAGTGCGCGAGCGAGAGCGTGTGTGAGTGTGTGTGTAACAATGGAGAAGAGAGGAGAAGAGGAGACCTTGTTTTTGCTAAAACTCACTCTCTACATGTGAGCCCCCTTATTCTATTATGTACATAATGAGTAAGTATAGTGGGCGGGCACCTGGCCTAACCGGCCACATGGGGCTTTACCCCAACAGGAGGAAGGGCTCGGAGATGCAGTAAATATTTGACAGGCTATTAGTCCAAGGCAGGGGATATGGAGGGAGCTGCCTGCGGCTCATCGTAAAATGCAACAGTGTCACTTGTGTACAGAGGCCGCCAGCGGCAGAGCAAGGAGCAGGGGCCGCTGCATAGGCTGAGCTAGTTAGTCTAGCCTGGCTCTAAGGTGAATGCCATTGCTGATGCAGTACGTAGCAAGAAGTGAAAGAAATAACAATCAAGACATGTTGCCCGTCTCCTCCACCAATGTGGTGTGCTCAAATGTGGACAAGAGTAGAACCCAACTACGTTGCCTGGAGCAAGCACCTCCTTATATTATGCTAGAGAGTTGGTTACAACCATAATGTATCCGACCACACTAGGTGGCCGGACTCTACCTACACGACCACACACCATAATATATGTTTGTTTATTATCTTGATTAATTTTAAGCCAAAAATAGGGATTTTAGACCAAGATAACTACTATAACTGATTAACTAATTAAATATAAGCTAGTTATCACGGGTTATTTATATTTAGATTTTTTTGATAAATATCTCATCATTTCTTAAACAGGTTTGCTAATTATCTTGATTAATCTTTAGCCAAAAAATAGGGTTTCTAGGTCAAGATAATTACTAAAACTAATTAGCTAAATATGAGCTAATTATCATGGGTTATTTGTAATTATACCTTACTTGGATAAATATCTCATTAACTTCTAGAACTGTTTGCTAATTATCTTGGTTAATTTTCAACCAAAAATAGGGTTTTAAGGCCAAGATAATTACTAAAACTATTTGAATAATTAAGAACTAATTATCACGGGCTATTTATAGTTAGATCTATTTTGATAAATAACTCATTAACTTTTAAACATGTTTGCTAGTTATCTTGATTTATTTTCAGCCAAAAACAAAGTTATTAGGCCAAGATAATTAATAAAAATTAATGAGCTAATTACAATATATTTTTTCCAAGTTTCTAACATAATAATCTACCTAATAGACTCTATTTTTTATTTTCCAATCAATTTTAAGCTTAAAAACATACAAATTTTGCTTAATTAAAATTTAAAATTAATTGAAAAATTATGACATGATTTTCACAAATTTTAATCACTGTGCAATAGCTTTTGATATTAATTTGTAATTAATTAATCTTAGTTACTATATTTTTTCTTAATTAAGGTCAAAATCAATCAATTTTAGTCCTAATATAGATCAATAATTAGCTATATTACTAATCATAGTTAAAGATTAAGTAATCAACATCTAATAATATATAAGAGAATAAATAATAGTAGAGAAAGGTCTAATATTCTCTAATTAATAAGATAATTAGAAAATTTAGACATAAATTAATATCATTTATTGATTAACTAAAATTAACACTAATTACCTCGCTTAACCACTAGATTGTTTTCTCTCTTAGTGTTTTTCATGAAGGATCTCTCTAAGGACGAGAGATTTTGGCCAGGACTCCGAGTCTGAGAGAAATTGTGAACCTTAGGGCCCTATTTATAGTTTTTCCTGACACCCACTAGTGTTTTGGGTAGTTTCTTGCACTCTAGACATGCTCCCAGCTCCTACTAGTGCTACCTATTGCTAAAATAGTATTTGGAAGGTCTATGATAGCCTCTCCTAGCACTTGTCCACTGCTTTTAAAATCTGCTAATTTTCAAGCCTATTTTCTGCTTAAACGTAAATATTGTGACGTACCCCCGTCACAAGGAGTAGTGAGAGAGAGAGAGAGAGACTACACCAAACTAAGCATGCCTTGCATAGCATTGGGCAGCTCCCTATATTGAGCATAGAGAGAGTACATGCCAAGATGGGCTTCTATAATGAGTCCTCCCACACTAGGTGGTCGACACTACCTACACGTCAACAAGAGGGATCAACTTCGACGCCTCATTGGAGAGAGGGGGGGGGGGGGGGGTGATCATACAACAGCTTAAGGGTTAGAGACTGAACTTGTGGGCTAGACTCGACATCATACTAGACATCATCAAGGCATGGAACTCATACATCTCGCTTATGCAAACACTAGGTCGCTATCCCAATGTAATGGACAAGACGAGGAAGGGTTGGGGGTTGCATCACAATGACAATTATATGATTTTTTTGTAACATACATTAATCTCCAAAGAAGCTCGGTGTGATGGTGTTCTAATGAAAAATTCCTAACCAAAAGATTTAACATCATAGGTGAACTGGTATGCATGCCAAGCATAAAAACTCTAGAATGGGGGGAATCAACGAGATACTTCAAGAACTCCATCAATTAGTGGTTCCCTCGACTATCAAAGGTTATAGGAAGCTCTTTTAAACTTTTTTGTAGAGAAGTTTCCTTAAAAATCAATAACAAAGGCTTAACACATCTAATATAGTTTTGGGACCGAAGAAGCCTATGCTCGAAGGAAGCAAATCAACTTCAGTTCAAACCCCAATAGAAACAAAAGTCTATTGGTCAACAGAGTGGTTGAGTTTGAGCTATGTTCTAGCACCTACTTGTGAGGCAAAATTTGAATGGAATGCTTGGCATTGGCCCAAGAACAAGAACTTTGCTCTACCTAGAACTAGAGGAACATACAACAAAATCATCTACAAAGAGGAGTGGTTCTCCCCACTCAACAATTGTTGGAGATTGGTGTGGCTCAAGTCAAAAGGAGTGGTAGTTTCATGCAACATATGGGATCGTCCATGGCCTAGCATAATGGTATTCTTCCTTTGAAAGATTCTATGCAGAGATAAACATTGACAATTGCTCAGGATGCGAAGTGGCTATTGAAGACCCTCTTCATCTTTTCAAAGACTTCCCTTCTTGTTAGTAAAAATTGCAAATGGGTGCAGAAGACATGGAAAATCCGCATTTTCAAGAATGATTAGATTCTAGGAAGAAAAATTTACAATAATCATACCATTCTCGTTTGCACTTAGATTGTTTGCTTCTGCTAGTTTAGGAAAACTTGGAAGGCAAGAAGCATTCGAGTCTTTGAAAGAAACCATACGACGGCCAAGCTCGAGGAACTCACCCAAGAAAGCAAGGAATGTATCCTTTCTATAGGAAAAAACAAGGTCTTTGATGAGTGGAAGCAAACACTCATCATTTATTAGACGCTAAAAAAAATTCTTACTATGGAATCCCATCTACCAGGCAAAATGCATCCCAAGTGGTAACTATGTAAATGTCTATTTTAAAGGCCTAGACCTATACCTTGAGTGTCTTTTGGCTCCTCAAGGCCCGAGTTGTGCTTGGGGTTTCTAGTACATTTCTTTATGAGATAATATAACTCTTCCGCTCATCCCTTTCTTGGGCAACATCCCTTTTTTGCCATTTATCAAGGAAATTATAAATATTGCCAAAAGAGCCAAGATTGTGGTTTGCAAGGATAGCTCCACATCAAGTTGAAGAATGTTCCTCAGCTCGTGGTATCAAGGCAACTATTATTGGTGCCTACATATATAGTTAAGGACAATTTTTGCAAAAATATAGCTAAGGCCGAGGGATCAACTAGGGGTTATCATATGCTATCACATGAGTGTAAGGGAGGGGGATCGTATAAGTGAGTAAGATACATTTTATAAGGGTTGGTCCCATATAGGGGTACAAAAGGGTAATGTGGTACATATAGGTGATGTCTCCTTATTACTATTAGTGAACTATAGAGAGTCTCTAGGTCAAGTTAGCGCCCATCATGGGCAAGTATATGGGCATAGGCTAGTGGACAAATCTACTTCATAGTTGTATAGGGGGCATTAGCACAAGAAGTTTTGCACAAATACTCACAATAAATCCCACATTCTGACTTACGTCACAATCATGAGCTTCTGTGAGGGAGGCACCACATACCTAGCCAGGTACGAGTGGGGGCAGGGGACCGCCGGCCTGGTGGGGGGCCGATGGTCCTTTGCCCCCAATTGTACCTAGGTATGCGGTGCCTCTCAAGCAAAAGCTCATGATGTTATGCATTGTATGAAAAACACTGAAAAAGGCTTCGTTTTCTTACATGAGAAAATTTCTAAATCTTCTTGTGTGGATGTAGATGTCCACTTTGAGTTGGTATGGGGTACAATCAATTTGGGATTTAGCTTGATGGGATAATTGATTTACTTAGACTCCATAAATTTGTTGATTGACTCCCACCTTCATCGAAAGCTGTAGAATGAACACTAAACAAAACTTTGCCCCCAATTGTACCTAGCTAGGTATGCGGTGCCTCTCGGGCAGAAGCTCATGATGTTATGCATTGTATGAAAAGCACTGAAACAAGCTTGATGGAATAATTGATTTACTTAGACTCCATATATTTGTTACCTTCATCGGAAGGTGTAGAATGAACAACAGGATGAGCGTGGAGGATTTGAGCTTGAAAAATGTTTTAATTTGGTCAATGTAGGTTTGTCAACATTTTGTAGGAAAAATGTATTTTCGAGGAGGAGTGAGTAAAATTTGACGAGCATGGCACGTCTAACTACAGTCGCACCCACGATCCTCGTCAGCTCTCTCTCTCTCTCTCTCTCTCTCTCTCTCTCTCTCTCTACAGCGTGTTTCGACAGGGCAAGGGCCCCCTCCAGAGCAGCGGCGTCATGCTTTATAACGAGCCCTCTCATTGCTGTACTTTGCAAGCGCTTCTAACTTGAGCTGCTACAATGGCGCTCCGCATCTGCCACCCTCTCTTCATGCTGCTTGCCCTTTTGGCCTCCGCTTTCCTCATCAGCGCTGCTCAAGCCAGCTACTACCCTCCCGAGAAGGAGGCCTCCCCCTACACGAAGCCCACCTACGTCTACAAGCCCAAGCCCAAGCCCTACTACTATAAGCCCCTCCCTAAGCCCTCCTACTACAAGCCCAAGCCCAAGCCTTACTACTACAAGGCCCTCCCTAAGCCCTACTATTACAAGCCAAAGCCCCATTACCACTATAAGCCCAAGCCTACCTATTACAAGCCAGTTTACAAGCCCAAGCCCACCTACTACAAGCCAATTTACAAGCCCAAACCCGTCTACAAGCCGAAGCCCATCACCTACTCCAAACCAATTTACAAGCCAAAGCCCATCTACAAGCCACCTTACTACAAGCCTTCCCCCGTCTACAAATCCCCTCCCCCTCCCCCTACCTACTATGAGCCCTCCCCCGTATACAAGTCCCCTCCACCTCCCACCTACTATGAACCCTCACCTGTCTACAAGTCCCCACCACCACCCACATACTATGAACCTTCACCTGTCTACAAGTCCCCGCCACCCCCATCTTACATGGAACCCTCACCTGTCTACAAATCCCCGCCACCACCCACTTACGAGGATCAATCCCCCATCTATGCTTCGCCTCCTCCCCCTTATGCAACTCCTTCCCCAGTCTACTCCCCCCCTCCTTACTAACTGATTCTCCCTTAAATAATCACCATTACTCTACATGATTCGTCGACCTTTTGACTTCTTTAACTTGTTTTGACACAACTATCCAACACCGGCAGCAATGATAGTATCTCTAACAAATACACAAGAACTTACCACATGCTAGATTGACTGCCATCTATCAATCAATGTTGTTGGCATGGAAGTCAAAATTCTCATTGGACTAACAACATACTCATGACTTTCCAAGCACTTACTTCATGTGGTGCCTCTTCAATTCGTAGCCTAATCGAATAACAATATCGGAGTAGCCTAATAATATTGGAGTAGCCTAATAAAGCTGTATGAAAATTCCATACACTAAATTGATCAAATTATTTTGTTTTACCATGAGACACTCGCTCAACCTATGTGCTTCAAACTTGTAGTGGTGCAAAAATCTTATGTAGACAACCACTTCTATCTTTTGATACGTGTTAAGGATGTTTTGAAGAGGTCTAGTTGAGTTTACATTGAAGGATTACATATGCATTAAGGATCAAGTATGCCACAACATCTCTTAGTAATATTGAAAATGCTTTTGGTGAACTTTGTTATTTGTAGAGTTTGCTCAAAAAATGTGAATGGTGTGATCCCCCTATACCTATTATAAGAGTTCTTCTTGATGTTCCACATGATTAAAGAATATGGTGTGCATCAAGATCAAGATGGATTAGAACATTCACCATCATTTGTTTTTGATTGATTGGAAGTTTGGAATCTCAATATGTTCCCTCATCTTTGTGTTTTTTTGTCTCATTCCCAAATGCATGGTATGTGCTAAGGGTTTGGGATAATGAAATTGACTCCATAAAATACATTAATAGCGAGAGGAAAAGAAAAAATAAAGTCTTTTGAAGAAAACTAACACTTCAAGAGAAGAAAATTCAATTCCATGGCAATGATTTTTTATGGAGGTTGTTGGAGCACCATGGCATGCTTAGTAATGATCTAAATCAATGTGCATACCACGTACCTAGAAGCATATAAAAAATTCATAGGCAAAAATCTTTGCTTGTACACTTGTTGATAGGAAAAACTAAGAGCTTCTTTGCACAACCCACACTGGAAACACATTCTATTAAGTCTATACAACAAGATAGACAAACGAGACAATTTTCTGGGCCCTAAGGAGTGCACCACACTTTGTATGCCCAGTTAGTAGTGTGTCCCCTAAGAGAGTGCATGCACACTCAATAACTTGTTCTCTAGTAAAGAGTGTGGTAATCTAAATTAGTAAGCCGTTAATGCCTAGTGGATTCTCTCTATCTCCACTTGTCTAGCTATTACTAATGCAAGAAAAGAGAGAGAGAGAGAGAGAGAGAGAGAGAGAGAGAGAGAGAGAGAGAGAAGACAAAGAAGAATAAGAGGAAGTCTGAGAGAATTCTCAACATGGCAGAAACAAACCCAAGAGACTTTAAAGATCTATCCAAAGAGTCTTAGATTTAAGATTTGTTACTGAAGAGAGACTAAACAAAGCTAATGGTTCTTATCTAGGTAAAAATATCCCACATAATGTGAAGCCCGCCCCCGCCCCCGCCCCCACGCCCCCCCCAACAAAACCCCACCCCACCAAACCACAAAAAAGAAAGATTTGTTACTCAAGAGAGACTAAACAAAGGAAGTAGTTCTTACCTAGGTGCAACATCATTTTCCAAGGCCATCTCTCTTCTAAGGATTAAAAAAAAACAATCTTGAAGTGCACTTAGTTAGAATTGCAAACTATCTAAGATGGGTCTCATCTATCCTCCTCCGCTTGTACTATTATTCTGCTTGCTAAAAATAAATCAAAGATCAATCCTTGAATAACTTTGGGAGCTCATTATATCATCATAGATATTGAACATTAGTCACATTTGTGCATGTTCTATGTTGCAATTGAGCATACATAATGCACAAATAATCATTATATCATCATAGATATTGAACATTAGTCACATTTGTGCATGTTCTATGCTGCAATTGAGCATACATAATGCACAAATAATCATTAGAAAAATGAGTAAAGGGAGGTGGCACTATTCTCCCCTATTAAAATTATCATGGAAAGAAGTGACCTCCTTTTTGTTAGTAGGGAGGAGCCTAATGTTAAGAGTAAACTTTAGGCTTCCAGTGTTGGATGCATATGTAGTAAAATTGTGTTGCTGATGAGCGAAAGAATAGGCACATTGCATAAGTAGCAAGAGCAAAGAGGAATGAAAAGAATATGTTTCATTGTTATTGGGATAGGGTAGTATCTATAAGTATCTATATTATGAACATGAGATGCACATTAAAGTGTATGGATGTATTGCTTATATGCATGTAATGGATGAGTTGCAAACATGATTGGACCCAAGAGCTGAAAATTGTGCGTTTTTTTGGTTATTCTACCTTGTTCAAGTCATTACAAGAATCCATGGAGGAGTGGCAGGTTTCATGAGAGAGTAAGTTCAAAAAGTTCATCAAATGCATCAAGGAAGGGAAAGAAAAGGTTCATGATGAACCAAGGATGCCAAATTTGGGTATAGGTCATGATGACAAAGCCTTTATGAGGAGTTTGGTATGCCCTTCATGAAGACCCAAGGCACAAGAATGATACGTGCGTAAAGTAGGGCACATGATGGTGGTCTTGGACCACAAAGATCTGAGAGAGTAAGGAATCCTCTGAAGGGATTGACGTATGATAGACATGTGGCTCACCATTGTGCATATATAGCAAAGATTGTACAAAATGTGGAGCCTACTTGATTTGAGGATGCTATTGGAGATTCAAAGTGAGATCAAGTTGTGGATGATGAGATGAATTTGCTTGATATAATGAGACATGGGATTTTTTTCCATTGCCAAGGCCCAAAAGTAAAGAATGTGATTGGATATAAATGGGTTCACAATTAGAAACACAATGAAAATGGCTTATTTAGAAGGTATAAATTTAGATTGGTAGCAAAGGTTTATGCATAGACTTATGGTGTTCATTTTGAGGAGAAATTGAGCCCCATGGCGAAGATGGCTACTATCCATTCCATTATTGCAATGGCTGAAAACAAAGCTTGTGTTTTGCATCAGATGGATGTGATGAATGCATTCTTGCATTGTGACTTACAAGAAGAGGTGTATATGGAGTAGCCACATGGAAGTGATGTTTGAGAGTCTTGAGTATATATGTGAGATGAGAAAAGCACTTTATGGGTTGAAGCACACACCTCAAGCTTGGCATAAGAGGATTGTGGCATACTCAATTACTATGGGTTTTAATGGCTGATGCGGACCACTCCTTATACGAGTCCTTATATGTGTAGGAGAGTGAGGTAGCTGTCATGATCATATGTATCTATTCTCGAGGATTCACTCTATATAAAGAAAGAAACGCCACTTACGAGCACAATCTTTGAAAAAACTCCTATTTAATTTGCATAACAAGACAAATCAGAGAAAGGGTCTTTTTGCAATAAAAAATTTTCAACCTCTTTTCACAAGAGCATGTTTCCAAGAAGAAACAAGTCACCTATTTGAAACTCATATACTACACTAGATCTCCTTTTGAAGAAACAACTTGGAGCTGATATAAAGAGGTTCTAGTACTTATTGTATCTACACAACTATTATATCACAAATTGAAGGATAGGCATGGCTCACTTGGGAAACCATTCTTATGAGTCATTACAATTCCCTTTCTCTCCCCCCCTCTAAGTTTAACCACCCCCTCCTTTATTTTTAAGTTTAGGGGGATAATATTTGGGGCCCTACCCCTAGCTTATATGCTCATGTAGCCTTTCAAAACCCCCCTCCCTTGAACTTGCATGTTACAATAAGTTTCCCTAGTTAATCCCTCGAGTATCTATGTGGATGATTTGATTGTTGGTGGCAGTTATGAGGTTGAGGACAAATGAGCACATTGTAGACATCTTTACAAAGGCCCAAGGTAGGAGAGAAGCTATTGAAATTTTGACTTATTCTTGAATCATGAAAGACGGCATTGAGCTTGATGAGGAATTTTGAGATACCAAGATCAACACATGGTATGCACACCCGCATGACTTCTCACCTACATTCGTGATTGGCATGTAGCGCATAAGAGGATCATTGCTAGTGTATAGCTACACTCTACATTGTCTACCTACCAAGAGTGATGGGCCCTTATCTTTGCTAGCTCACTCACTAATGGTTTCACGTTGAAGATGGTACATAGTTTGTCGTATTCCCTACTAAGTTTTGTAAAATTAGCTTTAAGTAGTGAAGAAGAAGCATCGTTCAACCTCCATTTCCTAAGTGAGATATCTTGGTTGTGTGCATGTGTGCTTGCAAGAGCTCAAGCTCTCTCCTACTCTATCTCTATACACAATATTCTTCCTAGCTTGGTGGGCAACTAAAATTTCAAGTATGTTTCCAATCTTGCGTTTTCAAAAAATGTAAGTAGGTGCTCATTGGTTATTACATTTTCAAAGTAATATTTATGCAAATAATGAATTGACTCCCTTGGGTAAAAAAATCATTAGGTTTTTGACAAAAAATGTGCCTCGTCAAGTTTTTATATAAGTTATTTTGAGATGGTCAAATTCCCAATCGACTTGCTCACATGTCCCCATGAGTGGATCACTTTTACTTGGATGGTGTTGCAACTAAAACTCTAATGTTTTCAATCAAAATATTTCTCTTTAAGCATGAAAATTTTGAATGGGTGTTGCCTCAATCAACACTCTACATCATAAAATTATGACATCAAGGAACTTACAAATTATAATTTTTTTTTGCATCTAGCAACACTCCATACAGATGTGTTACCTTGATTGACACCCTACACAATAGTTAAATGTACATAAACTCACTCTTTATAGATGTGATTGCCATAGGTAGATGTGAGATATATGCAGTAGGGAATCTATGGAGTAATGGTGTTATACTCTAGGGCTCATTTATCTCATAAATGTTCTTCTCCATAAGATATATGCAGTAGGGAATCTATGGAGTAATGGTGTTATACTCTTTTGTTTCTTGATTTTCTTGACTGTGTAATCATGGCTTCCTCATCCACCCCCTCAAACGTTCTCACTAAACGATATAAATATCATCTACACATTGATTTGAATCCTGAATATAAGCCTTTATGCAAGCAAAGTAAAACAAACATAATAGTAACACCCACGGAGAAAGAAAGACTCAGAGTAGAGGGAGCAAAACACCTAGATTTATGGATAAATGGATCACTCTATCCTTTGAATCCTATGACCAATGCCTTCCCTGCATTTGCAAACTCCAATACTTTATTACCCTCCTTTGCAGGTGACAGACAAAATGGTTTACTTGGCTACCGCAAATAAAAGATTTAGAAAAGCCTGGTTCATCATCAAGCAAATGAGATTCTATGACTTTCTAATTTGCATTGTGAGGGCCAAAAAACCCTTTTGCATGCACACAAGAAATACAGGTCTTGCAAGAAAAAGTGCGGAACTTACAAAGGAAAGTTACAAGCTTAGGTGCTCGTGTGCGAAAGAAGAGACTACAGAAGCTTGAAAGTTTGAAGGTTGGATCTGGAGGTTTCAAGAAAAGAATCCAATCATTGAGGTCAGGATTGTAAACCTTTTAGTTTATTTTACCTATACATACTTTTTTCTAATGTCTGTTATATTTTCTATGTAGACATGCTATATATCTAGACAAAGAAAACATAGATCCAAAGGCCAATGTAGGAAATTAGTTGAAGCCTTTGATAACAAGTGGTCTTGCAAAAGATATAATGCATGACAAAAAGGTGAAATACAAGGCACACTTGACTCCGTTGGTGTGAGTAAGAGAGGGTACTCACCTATTCAGTAGTCTATCTCCTTCATTTTTGTGAGGAACGGAATAAAGTCTAAAGTTCTACCAACAGCAACAAGCGTTTGGAAAGAGAGAATTCAACTCAACCATGCACAAACAAATTTCAATGGATGTCCATTTCATATTGATGGTATTCATAGATCTCAAGGAGCAATTGTATCCTACGATGAATACAATAGTATCTTCATGGACCTCACTTTGTTGAAAACTAGATTGGTTGAGTTCTATAATGTAACATTTGAAGAGACAGGTGGCGTTCTGCATTTTGTTTTGAAGCTCGATGAGGGTGAGATTCTCAAAGACAAGAAGCTAGAATGAGTCACAATAACATTGATGAATAGGGCTCTTTCAAAATCCCCCATTCATACTTCAGTGCTCAATAATAAACAAACATATGGTTCCTTGGTGCTTTTTAGGTATTCCATTTCTATCTTCTCTTCAGCTTTGGTGAGCCCTCTTGAGATTTTATTTTAGATCTAGTTTCACGTCTCATGCAGATTTAATCTTTAAGGTAAAGAAATAAGACCACGATATTTTATATTGGGTGTTCCATGAAACCCCTATCCCATATCATTGATAAACAAATGAATCAAGGAAAGGTGCTGGTTGTCAATGGGAGGGGATACTTTCAAGTCCAATGGCATCTTGCAGGTGACCTTAAAACACTGAAGTGTATGTATAATTGTGGAATGGGTGCTACGGTAAAGGCTCCAGCTTGTATTGCATGGAGCCTACAAAGGTGATGGACCCAAAATAGTGGAGAAAGGCTCCTACTTGCCACAATGAGGATCCTAATTTCCACCCAATTCTGGATATTCCACTTGTCAATGTCCACATTTGTACAATGCATGCTCTTTGCAGAATTGTGGAGAAGTTGGTGTATTTGTACATTGGGTTTTCTTGGAAAATCAAGAACTCAAAAGGACAGAAGGTAGAGGTAGAGGTGCTTGAATTGGTTTTGTTAGAGATGGGTCTCCATGGGGGCAATGTAAAAATCCAGTGCGATGAGAAAAGGTCAACCAATGATAAATATTTACCTTGGAAACCAACAGCTGTGAAAGATAAGAAGCTAACCAAGCGTGGAAGAACATATCAGTCCACTTATGTCAGCAAAATCGAGTTTCAACAATGGAAAAATCTCCATATGGCAGGAACCCACAACTCACAATGCCAAGGTGAAGTGTGGCGTTTCATCGATGTGCTATTTTACATGTGTGACAAATATGAGTAGACACAAAATGATCTAAACAAGTTTAAGGAGAACCTTCAGGTATTAAAGAAAGCATTTAGGACAACATGGATTGAAACTCAGATTACTCATTACATGGTATTGTTAAAGAACCCTTTTAAATGAATGACTAAAAGGATGTTTAAAATTCATGAAAACTTATTTTATTTGCAGCACATCATTTTCAATCACTTACCATTCTTCATTCAAAAGTATGGAAACCTACGCATATGGAACACCCAAGGCTTGGTAAAGTCTCATTACATGGCCAGAAATGCATATTTCAGACACACACAACATGGTGGCTCTTGAGATAAGGCAAACAATTTGAAAGAGTTGTTTCAGTGGTTTTATTGCAGGCTCCTTCATTGGCTACAACAAAAACATGTATTGGACTGTTTGGCAACAACACAAGAAATTAGATATTTGCAACAAAGGAAAAGGAAACGAGTAGAGGCATTCAACAACTCCAGTGCTTGTGAAGGCTAGAGAAAGTGGAGAGAGACAATGCAATATGTTAACCATAGGTGGATCAAGAGATTGAGATTTTAGATCACAACATGTACAAGAGATGACTAATGATATAAGAGATACATTACAAGTCATAAGTCTCTCAACTTGATGATAGATAGTGGATATCTTTTGGCACATTACCCTTGTATCAGATCACTAAATGTTTGCCATAATCTAAGAGTTCATTTGGGTTTTGTTTCCCCAAAGTGAGTGCCATAGTTGTGTATGTGTAATAATAAGCTGCACGACCACCAGTGTACCCCAGACAATATCCAAAACATTTTGTAGAAAAAACTTTGTAGACGAGGATAACTTTGTCTACATTTTGTGGTAGCGTTGGTCCACCTAGGAAGCGTAAGAGCATCTTGAGGGCGAACATTGCAGTACTTCCCTCTTGGGACATTTCGTTGTGAAAGACTAGTATGGGTGCCTCACAGAGTTTGGCAAGGTATTGTCCTAGTGTTGCATCCCTTCCACTATACTCTCTTGTCCGCCGACGGCAAAGGAAGTCATCCTTTTCAGTAATCCATGACTGTACACAAAAGGATGAGTTAGAGAAAGACAATGACAACTAGATTTTTTTTTTGGGGGGGGGGGGGGGGGGGGGGGGGGCTTACCACGTAGCTCTCATTTTGCATATGGGTGATAGCATGTTTAGGTGGTACCAAAAAGGAGTGTCTTGGACACTCCTTTGGGAGGAGATGAAATGGGTGGTGGGTTATTCATTTGCATTTCCTATAAAGCAAAGATAATTTTTTTTTGGCTGAGAGGTTGGAATTTAGGCAGGGGCTGGAAATTCCATTTCATTTTAATACTAAATATTAAAGTAGAAAAATGCATGCGCATTTAAATTCCCTCTCGCCGCCACTCCTCTAGGCTCTTTGCAGCGCTGCCTCAATGGGTCCCTCTACCTTTTGTGCCCACACTCTCTCTCTCTCTCTCTCTCTCTCTCTCTCTCTCTCTCTCTCTCTCTCTCTCTCTCAGCCCTCCATAGCCCTCCATAGCTGTTGTAGGTGCTTGCGAGCACAATACAAAGCTATATCAATGACCTCCTCATTGCCAGCCATATTCAGACTCAACGAAACCTCTCTCTCTCTCTCTCTCTATGAGTACTCTGGCATTGTTTTGACTGTCTTCATTGTCGTGTCAATAGCATCCTCGCACGTTCCACATGGAATCACATAATACTCATAATGGCAATACAAACCCCTTTTACCTTCCTCCTTTATCTGCTACACAACATATCCCAAGGGATCTTCTGCCGAGTCTACGAAACTACTGGGCTGCAAAGAAGAGGGAACAAAGAAACATGCAGAAAAGGATGGCACGAGCACGAGAGGACGGTGACATTGATGTGAGCAGGAGGCAAAGAAAATATGTAGGGGAGTTGCTAAGTGTTGGCATAATCACACAAACGGGCTTTCCGAGGGTCTTCAATGGAGCATTCTACCGCAACTTCTCAGTCATCCAACGTTGCAACCCACATCGGAGACAGTTGGGAGGTTGATTTTCTCTAACATTTGCTATACATTGTTTGAGGTGAAGACTCCTCGTTCAAACAATGAGCTATTTTTGGAATGGGCTACTGTCATGGCATGGCTCAATGGAGTCAATGGGGCTGACAATGTAATGAGAAATAATGATGTTGTGAAGGCATTAGGACTTCATCGAAGAAATGTCACGGGAGCCAGTTTCCGGCTGCAAACGCGGGGTCACTTCCCTTAGACACGTGTCAATTCAACAACATAGGACCAATACCTTAACAATCGAAATTAGAGAATTGTGTTTCAAATCTGGTCAATGGAAACCCGCATCTCCCCAAACAAGAAAGAAGAGAATCGGCATGAGGGCACATGTGGTGCATCTGGTGCATCTCCTCGATTTGCGTAAGGTATATCAGCCAGAATGTCTTGAAAGTGTGTCACAATGCTTTACTTAGTAATTTTGGGTGCTTGCAAATGCTTTGAAATGCTTTCTAAGTGTCTCAAAGTGCTTCAAACTGCATCACTTAGAGCTTGCAAATGCTTGAAAGTGCTAGAAAAGTGCATCTCTGTGTGCATGAAAGCGCTAAAAAGTGCTTCCTAGTTTAATGTGCTTCCAAAGTGCACCAATGTAGTTTAAAGTGCACCAAAGTGCTGGTAAAGTGCTTCAATGTGCTATCAAGTGCCACAAAGTACCTCGGAGTGCTCTTAAAGTGCACTAAAGTGCTTCAGAGTGCTTTCAAGTGTCCCAAAGTGTATACAGTGCTGCAGAGTGCTTCAAAGGACACCAAAGTGCATGACAGGTTGCTTGAAAGTGCCACGTGGTGCTTGAAAGTGTCACAAAGTGCTTCATAGTACTTTCAAGTGCTCTAAAGTGCTTTAAAGTACTACAAAGTGCTTAAAAGTGCACCAAGTGCTTGAGACTGTTCTCCAAGTGCACTTCAGAGTGCTTTCAAGTACCCAAAAAGTTCTTTAAAGTGTTGCATAGTGCTTCAAAGTGTTTCAAAGCGCTTCAAAGTACTTTAGAGTGCTTGAAAGTGCTTGAAAGTGCCATAGAGTGCCTTAGAGTGCTTTGAAGTGCTAGAAAGTGCTTTTAAAGTGCCACCAAGTAGTTTAGAGTGCTTCCAAGGTGCACCAATGTAGTTCAAAGTGCACCAAAGTGCTTGTAAAGTGCTTGAGTGTGCTATCAAGTGCTTTAATATCCTTGCAGTGGTTCAAAGTGCTTGAAAGTGCATAAAAGTTAGGCACCTTTTAGCACTTGCTGGCATTTGTAGGTGTTTAAAAGTGCTTGGAAGTGCTTCCAGGTGCTCAATCTGTCCATTTGCAGCACTTTGAAAGGCACTTGCTAGCACTTGGAAGCTCTTTTTAGCACTTTGAAGAAATTTCAAGCACTTGCACGGTCTTAAAATTGGCTAAAAGTGCTTTAAAGTGCCTCAAAGTGCTCTGAAGTGATTGAAGAATAAAATTTTAAGCACTTTGATGCAAATTTAAGCACTTTGAACGCTTTCAACCACTTGCAAAGTCCTACAAGTGCTTGAAGGTGCTTCAAAGTGCTTTAATAGCCCTGCAGGTGGTTCAAAGTGCTTGGAAGTGCATAAAAGTAAGGTACTTTTTAGCACTTGCTGGCACTTGTAGTTCAATTTGTCCACTTGCAGCACTTTGAAAGGCACTTGCTAGCACTTGGAAGCTCTTTTTAGCACTTTGAAGCACTTTCAACTACCTGCAAACACCTGCAAGTGCTTGCAGGGTCTTAAAATTGTTTCAAAGTGCTTTAAAGTGGTTAAAAGTGATATGAAGTGATTGCAAAAAGCACTTTAATCACTTTGAAAGCATTTTAAAGCAATTTTAACCACTTTGAATCTTCTTCAAGCACTTGCAAGAGTTTGCAAGTGGTTGAAAGTTCTTCAAAGTGCTTTAATGTGCCAAATGGTGGTTCAAAGTGCTTGCAAGTGCATAGAAGTTAGGCACTTTTTAGCACTTGCAAGCATGTTTAGGTGTTTAAAAGTGCTTGGAAGTGCTTGCAGGTGGTTAAGGTGTTTGCAAGTGCTAAATAGTCAAGCAATTTTTAGCACTTGCAAGAGCTTTTAACCACTTTTATCCACCTGCAAGCACTTGCACGTATTTCCAGATGTTTGCATGTGCTTAAAAGAGCCTCTAGGTGACTGAAAGTGGATGCAAGTGCTTAAAAGGGGACCACTCTCAACCACTATTAGCACTTTCTAGCACTTTATACACTTAAAAGACAGAGAAGACTGGAGTACCTGCATGGCTAACACCTCCCCCTTCATCCTTGCAGTATCATTGAATCCAAAGGACTTGGAGAGTACCCTTGTAAGGGCTCCGATTTCAGCCTCCTTTTTGGCCCGGGAGGCCATCTAATAAGAATGTAACCTATCACGTGAGTTCAACATAAGGGTATTTAAAGTTCTTTGAAACTTATAGAAATATATATACAGAAGGCCATTATTTTTCTAAATCTAAAAAAACTTACAGATTTTAAAAGAAAAGGGTACATTATATTCTTAACAAAATTCACAGATAAGGGGTTTTACAAACATTTCTTGAACGCACGTGATATGGTAGTTTTATACATAGTGAACCCCCCGAGCTTTTTGGCAATCGCAGTTGCATTTTTTGTTGGAGAGGCTTTTAGTTTCTCCACCTCCTCTCTCTGAGGCTCTCCACCTTTGCAGTGATGGGTGCACAAGCTGAGGAGGTACCTTCGTTGTGCAACCATAAGTCCCGCTTTGTAGCCAGGACTGTCTGTGTAGACTTCACCTTCTCTTCTGCCTTCACTGCCTGCTGCTCAAGGTCATCGGCAAGATTATCCACCCATGCTATGCAGAGGGGATGAGAGGCTGTCCACATGTGTTGTAGAGGGTGGCTGGAGGCTGCAGGACCGTCCACAGCATTCTCTATCAGTCCTTCAAATATGGGGGCTTCCTTCACGCCGTAATCGGACATGAACTTCTGTATTTTCAGATTGAGCCTCCCTTTCTGGCTTTTGACATTCTCTAATACTTGATCCCCAACTAAAGCCCATGCAATCTTATGGCTGTCGAGGTCTGCCTTGGAAGCATTGCAGTATTCATATGCAAACCCCCTCTCAAACCTCGTCATGAGCTCGCCGTTGGAGGGGGCAGCCTGGTAGACCTTCTGATACAGAAGCCTGCATGCATCATAAAGGTGGTCATACACTTGGTGGAGGAGGATCTTAGTCTTCTTCTTCTCTGGCACCTTGAACACTGTTGACCACTGTTCAGGTGGTAGGTCCTTGTTTGTTAAATCCTTGGGCAGCTTGCCCTCCATGCTCAGTCTATATTCCTCATGCAATTGCAATGCAGAATAGCAAAACCTGGAAAGTACGGGATAGTCCACCCATGCTGCAAGCAAAGTCATGGAGAAAAATGATTTGCAACCAATACTGAAAAAAAGGATTTTTGGCCATGCATTGCCATGAGGCGTATAGACATGAGGCGATGTAGAACTCACCTTTCCGAGCATATTTTTCAATCGACAACATACATTTGGAGAGGGATGTTTCGGTGGTCATGTTTGTTACTGGGGTTTGTAGGGGTCGTGTTTGTTGTAGACCCGAGGGATTCACCATGGAAAACTTACTGCACCATGTAAGTGTAGGGGAGAGGGTATTTTTACAAGTTACATAAGTGTATAAGTTAGGGGTAGGTCCCCCAATAATTTATCTCCTAAGCTTAAAAATAAGGGAGGGGGGTATCATATTTTAAGGGGGGGGGGGGGGGGGGGGACCGATTTGGATTGATTACTTTTAACAATTGGTTGAACCGGTGTGCACTAGAACTCGAATGAATTTTGGGAAAGTTTTTTATCAGGTCACACATCAAATTTTGCATGAATCCGGTCATAGATTAGGGCTGATTTGGAACAAGTCAATGGTTGATTTACACCAGCTTTGGATGTGTCAAAACAAGGGACAAGTAGCCAGAGTGCAGGTTGATCGGGCACATAGTTTGAAAGTCAAATCAAGACACATTGAGGGTACGTCTAGTTATCAAAACATAAGTGGTTCTTTAGTACGGTACTTGTCACTATGCTACACACTCTTTGACTAGTTTTACTTAGTTAGATCATGTGAGACCTAAATTTTATATGTAAGATAGGGGTATGATAGTTTACTTCATTGTTTTTCGTATAAGCGTAGAAAAGGGGGGTCATATTCCCTAATATGAGTCGTATATAGGGGTTTTTATCAAAGTTGTCCGCTCGTAGGTGGCGTCCCATTTTGTATATAGAGTGAATCCCCCGGGGTTACAGGGGACTGCTGTGTCGTGGTTGTTGAAGGCGTCTGCTGTGTTGCATGTGTTGGGAGGGTTTGCTGTGTGGTGGCTATTTCGGGGGTCTACTGTGCTACGGTGTTTGTTGCAGGGGGCGCCTGCTGTACCAACTCCGTGCTCTGAGTTGGGTTTTTGTGCTTTCTGGAGGGAGTGTTCTTCTTGGAAGTCATCTCTGCAGAGGGTGCTGCTGTAGCCTTTATGCTTATGTGCCGAGGGCAATGAGGGATATGGCAGAGCACGACGGGTGCAATGGGGGCAGAGCGCGATGGCTACAACATGCAATGGGGGGAGCACGAGCTATGGAAGCAGAGCGAGCACATAGGTACATGCGGGATTCCGAGTGACAAGCTAGTTGCTGAGAGGAAAGGAGAAAGAGGACAAAGGCCATGATGACTATAAGTTCAAAAATGCGGACCCACTCCATCCCATAATGGCTCGCATGCATCTAGATTATAGGTACATAAATTATATTGCATGAAAATTTAGAATTTCCCTCTCCCTCTTTTCCCAAATTTGAAAAACGTTGAATTTTCCTCCAACTAGGTGCTATTGATGGTACCACCAAAAGATGCAAAAAGTGGTACCACCTAAACATGCTATCACCCATATATAAGTCATCTTTCCAAAGGTCCATTGACCTCGTGGACCCTTGTGCGGGACGCGTAAACCAGTCCTCTACTTCTTGAGTACTGGTTGATGGCCTAATGTTGTTTCTAATAGCTTGGAAGGTAGCTTCATCTGGGAGTGTCTCTCCATACTTTTCCTGCCTTGTCAAAGCAGAGTTTGAGGCACTCCATTGGGTTGCTGAAGGTTCCCATTACCTCATTGTCATTGCTGTCATCAAATACAAATCCACTCCTCCCCTCTTGAAATTTGGAGATGGTGGCAAGTGCAAAGTCCTCCCTTAAATAAAATATACTTTGAATGTCATGGAGGAAAATGTATGATCTCTCACCAAATTTGAACTCTGGCACTCTAGGAAGCATCAATGTGGCTTGCTTCTCATTAAAGCCAGACACATCTAAAGGTAGTTTGATTTCAAATGTTTTAAATGAAAGCATTCTGCTTCGTTGCACCTCTTTAGCCTCCACCTCAAGATTAATATCCTCCTCAATCTCGGGAAGCTCATTGGACTTCATGTCCTCATCATCTTGTTCATCGGGTGATAGATCCTCCTCCTCCATTTCCTCTGAAGGATCTTTCAAGAGACTAGCAAATAGAGAATTTAAGAATAGAAGGAACCCAAAGGATACTTTGATTAGCTTGCAATCTTGTTCGTGCATAGGAGACCATGAGGGTATATAGATGATAGGCAACTGATGGTACTTCTTGTATGATCGTCTTGTGGAATCATGATCTTTTATGTACACCACCACCATGTCAACAAGAACCACCTTGCCCCTTTGGACCTCAAGCTCAAACCTGTCTCTTTCAGACTTGAAAAAGTCTTTGTGCTGAGCTATAAGGTCATCAAGAATGAATGGGTCATTGAAGATAGAAGAGGCCTTGTTGAACATTTTAGCAGCTCATGTAGATACTACAAAATCAAACAGTCTTTCATCCACACATGCAAGATTTTTCAACACCATCCACCCCTTCCTCCTTACATTTTGTAGCTGGGTCACAGGCAGAAGAAAGATCAATGTCTCTCTTTTTGGTGCTAGTCACTTGAAGCTTGAGGATTACAGGCACTTCTTCAGGTTCTGATGCTTCTGAGTCATTGGGGGTTCCTCTGTCCCCATAACATCATCTTCAAGAAATATATCTTTGGCGTGCACAAAGTCCACATCTCTCTTTAAAGAGCCTCTCAAGAGCTGAGGTGGTCTCCCTTCTGCTTCCTATTCACCTAAGAAATTTTTTGGATTGACCCTCCACCTCTTCATTCTCTGAGATCTTAATCCTAAGAAAAACATAATACATGCAATAATAGGTAAGTATTTGTTGAGCCAGCAGAGGATCACACCCACATTTTTGCTCACACTCATCATTTTGTAACCATTGATTGTAATAAATGTCTTTCCGACATTAATTTTGATTTGAGCCATTCATTAAGTAACGGGACTCAATTGAGTTTCCAGCTTGTAATCCCGAAGTAATTTCACTTGCTGATGTAATTAGTTAGAGATGTTCTCACCTCCAAGGCTGAGGTATATAAGCCAAAGTTTTTGTAACCTAAAGGCGGATTATTAATCAAAGTGAGTTTTTGAGCGCCGTGACTGTGTCTGAGAGAGAGAGAGAGAGAGAGAGAGAGAGAGAGAGAGAGAGAGAGAGAGAGAGTCTTATCTACTTGCTACGCGAGCTACGGAGCCGCCATTGGAGAAGCAAAACCGCCATTGTGTTAGCAACAGCGAGAGCTACGCACAGATACCAAGAGTGCGCGCTATCGGCTTCTATGTGTGGTAAGTTCCTACGAGCTTCGGTGTGAGTTTTCTTCCAACTCGTGTGTCGGAATTGAGCGTGCAGCATATCTATAGAACCACAACGAGTAGAGCTACACAATTAGTACCGTCGGGGTCAAGTTTCGGTCACCTGTATATTTCGGCCTGTCTTCATACGCGTTTACCGCACGGAGTGGTTATAGGTTGTTGGGTTTGCAGTTCAAGTCTTTAGGGTATTGTTCTTACCTAGTGTATAGACTTTCCCTTGAGTTTGAGATCAATTCAATGATTCTAGATCCTGTTTCGTATAGCATTCGTTGGTAGTATGGATTTCAGTCACTTGCGTATTTTAGAACTTAGATTTGATTTCCTTAGTAGTGATTGTCATTAGAAGGTCGAGTAGGTGATTTGACACCCACCTAGTTGTTTCCATGCGCCTGCGGGTCAAGCTCCGTCCTCGTCTGACAAATTCTGTTGTTGGTTGAGTTCTCGCTATTTAGCTTCCGCTAGCGGCGTAACCGCCTTAACATTTGGCGCCTTAACATTCTGTGCCAAAAAACTGGAAATCTGCAACTTTAGACATCATACGCGTATGATGTCTAAATGACCAAACAGAGACCAAAACAGAAATTTTGACTTTACCAGAGTGTTCAAAAGGGGGGTTATACCCTAATTTCAACTTAAAACAAGAGCATTAACACTCAAAGAAACCCAAAAAGACAAGTTGGAGTCCAAGAAACGCAAAGAATAGGAAATTTTGGATTCAGATCTTGTTTTTACATTCAAACCTGACAAAAACACTTGAAACTCAATTATAAACATTGGAGAAGGCTTAAAACCAAGAATAGTCAAAATCTGGGACAAAAGACATCATACGTGTATAACGTCTTTTAGCACATCCACTGCTTATTTTTTATATCTGACCTGACAAGATTGTTACAAACACTGTAGAAAGCATAAATATCAAGTCTTGACCCAAATTGATGAAAAAGACATCATACGCGTATGATGTCTTTTACCTAATTTTGGACATATTTTGATACTTTGCCAACACAGATCCATTGTAATAGCTGTCTAGAGGTTATATTTCAAGTTTCATCCCATTTGGATCACAATTGACCCAAAACAAGTCAAAAGCGGAAAATTGCCAAGAAAAGCCTAAATTAGCCATAACTTGCTCAAACAGAGTTCAAACTGAATTTTGTGAGTGGACAGAGCATAAGGGGGCTACTGAGAGTGAGCATAACCAAAATAGTCCAAATCTGTGAAAAAAAGACATCATACGCGTATAATGTCTTTTTCAGCATAACTGCAACAAAATTATCACTTGATGAAACAGAAGTTGTCCAACTCACAAGATTAAATAATTGACCAAGTATCAATCAGTTTGGATCAATTCTAACCACAAAAACTTGGGAAAACAAATTGCCGAGACGGAAAAGTTAAAGTCCTTTAGGGGAATTGATGAATTTGAGATCGGGCAGGAATCTCCAGAATAACCAACCAAAACAAGGGGAACAAGCAAGTGTCATATCAACCGAGGGAAGTGTAAACCAAAGTTGGGTGCAACCATTAGAGCCGATCTTTGAAGGAAGTGTTTCTGATACTTCTTCGGAGAGATCTTACGAGATTTTCACCGAACACTTGAACCTGAACAACAGAGAAAATATGCCAGCAGGACCATCAAACCCTTCCGCCACAATGAAGCTATTGTTCATAAAATATCAGTACGACAATGAGCAAGGTGCCAAGATCTACAAAGATGGAATGGACCGCTATTGTGTAAAGATAGAAGATAGACCTAGTGAGTTCAAGGACTTAGTGCCTATGAGCTATAGCGGAGATAGATATCTAGATGATGAGGGTACCATGTATGAACTTCCCTGATGCGAGGTTAAGAAGAGAGAATGAAACTACAAGGATCATCACTGATAGCATCTATGTGGGGCTATACAAATATAATAATGGGGAGCAAGATCTCAATTATAGATGTGAAGAACCCTACACTGGAGAGTTGACAGACCAAAAAAGACTTTATGTCTTTACCTACACAAAGGGATCGGAAGTGAAAATTGCCGCTTACGACAAGTATGGGAGGCAATACTCAACAATGGGCAAGAAAGAATTAGAAGGATATACATACTTTGGGGGACCACTACATCAGTATTATGTTACTTCTAGCTCACAAAGACCAGCACCAACAA
This sequence comes from Adiantum capillus-veneris, assembly GCF_014529385.1. Classification (NCBI taxonomy): domain Eukaryota; kingdom Viridiplantae; phylum Streptophyta; class Polypodiopsida; order Polypodiales; family Pteridaceae; genus Adiantum; species Adiantum capillus-veneris. The sequence continues at coordinate 109,938,512 of NC_140953.1, read as the reverse complement.
ATGGAGTGCAAAACCCAATGACAACAGGAGGACAAAGAATTCAGGCTGCTGACTCTTTCAGTCAACCTCAGTACTCGAAGCCCGGACCAATGGGATCATTACATTCCAGAGAGTCAATGGATACGAATCGAGGTAGTGCAGTTCCAATCCTCACATATACCACTCCAGGTCCAAGGTTCGAAGCGGAACCATCACATTTACCTCCTAGTAGTAGACTCAGGGCAGGGGAACCGACAAGGGTAACCCATGAAGTCCATGATGCTAGAGAAAGCTTTAACCGGGACACAGGAGCAATGAGATTGGTAGCAGACCATAGACGTATGAGACCATCTCAAGTAGCCAAGTGTATGCCAAAGAAGTATGGTGGTTCAGGAGATCCGTATGCACATGTGTCACTCTTTAAGCAAGTCTAAAGAGTTGAGTAGATAACAGATTTCCATACACAATACGAGGGATTTGGTCTTACTCTAGAAGGTACGGCATTGACATGGTTTCAACCACTGAACAGAGGGGGATTCCATGACATTGACCATTTGCTAAGAGAGTTTGCTGAGGAATTCTCAAAACGAGGGATTAAGCACAATACGGTCTCACAAATATATGCTTTTAAACAGAGAGAACACGAAAAAGTGAAGGAAGCTTCACTTCGCTTCAAACAATACATTGAGAGATGTCCAGTACGTGAACGACCACAAGATGACAGACTATATGTTCTCTTTATTGAAGGATTGAGAAACGACACTCTCAAGAAGGACTTGCACTTGAAAGCTTGTACAAGTTTCGAGCAGTAACGAGAGAAGCATTGTACTTAGTGGATAACTGTATGGTTTATGGAGAGGTGTCAGCGGATATAGATTTTGCATTCAGTAGCTCTTCCTTCGTAGCGAGCGAGACTACCACTAAAAAAATTGTTCAAACAATAACCATGCCAAATGTAGAGCAAATGATAGAAGATGCTCTAAAAAGGATGGCACCATACCAAAAACCATTTCCAAAACCACTGAAATGGTGTGCTATTGAACAAAAATGGACAAACCATCCAACAGAGGAGTGCTATTACAACAAAGGGTATATAAGGGAGTGTCAGTATGCACCTCCTGCTCAATTAGCACCACCTCAGGTACATCCAGTACCTCGATACCCAACGCGAAATGTACCAGGACCTATGGGGATAGAAAGACCGCAACCGATATTGGGACAACAACCACCTTTACCAGGAGCAAGACCAGTGGGCATTAGATATGCACCAACCTTAGAGAATCATGAAGAACAAGCCTTAGTGCCTGTTCAAGCCTATTATGAAGAATCTGGTGCACACATGTCTCCAACTGTGTATTACCCACCAGAAGAACCCAAACAACCAGAACCATGGGGCATGATTGGGAATGTTGGAACACCAACAGTTACAAGTGCTTCTGATGAAGAGAGATACAATTTGGACGCAAGAACATTGATGTTCATAGCTCATGGAGGGTTAACAGGACAAAGACCATCCTATCCACAAAGGACGAATCAAGTGAGACCAAGACCAGCACTAGGACCCTGTTACAAGTGTGGAGGTGACCATCTGATGAATGTCTGTCCACATACGGAAATCATTAGAATTAACGCTTATTGCACTGAGTGTGGGGTTACTCACTTCATTGAGGATTGTTCAAAGAATCCAAACAAAGTGCAAAAGACAACATTGAATATTCTAGAAACTATTCATACCAGCAGTGGGTCCGAAAATGAAACTCTGATACCAACGCAAGTTGTTACTAGAGCTCAAGCTAAGAAAACCACTAGAGAACCTGAGAATGGAAAGTTAGCGACTGAAGTGGTTAGTCAAGGACCGCGGAGTCAGAGAAACACATGGAAAGCTAGAAAAGCACGCATGAAGTTGAGAAAAGAACGTGAAGACGCTATTCTAGCTGAGGAACTAAAGCGAACTAAAGATAGATTAGAAAAACTTGAGAGTCAAAACGGGAAATGAGAGATGAGCTTGGAAAGAACGAAACAAAATAGTATCAAAGAAACAACGAGCTTAAGCTCAGGGGATCAGTGCTAGTCGACAAAGTACACGAACCATTGGACGCACTGATGAGAGCTTACAAAGCTAGGTTAAAGAACAACCAAACACAAGAACAGAGGTGGATGACATACCCAAACGCGAAATTGGAAAAGCAGAGACTTGAAATGTGCCAGAGAATGATCAAGACTGCACAAGCCTTATTAGAACCACCAAGAGAAACAATGAATTGTGGAACGGAAAACCCAAGTCAGCAAGAGACTATCATTTCACGGGTAGCTGAAAAGACTCCCAGTGCACAAAAGCCTGAAGATACACACAAGGATGACCGCATAGTATTGAACACAACCGATCAGGAGATAGAGAGTTTTCATCCAGTCATACAGAGGATTTACGGAAGAGATGAGGATTACAATGAATTTTGGAAACAAGTGAGAGAGGCAAACTTTGCAAACGAGCTAAGTTGCCAAGCTAATCAGACAAATTGGGAAAAGGACATCAGGAATCCTCCCATAGTGGAATTTGAGGCAGGATCTCAAGTGGACTTGGATCTGCAATCTTACTGGGGAGATGAGGGCTCTGTTAGAACAATGGAGAGCAAACCTCATTCACTGAATACCTTACCTTCATACTTAGGAGAGTATGAAGCAAAATCCGAGATTAGAGCACTTCCCTCACGAAGAATCTCATCAGAAAAAGTCATAGACTCGCAAGGATTGATAGAGATCTTGTCAACACCAGTGACATGCACTATCACTCTAGCTGAGCTTTTGAGGCTAAGACCACATATGTGGACCACTGTAGGAAAATGCTTGGAGAAATTTGGGATAAAAGACCCAACATCGAGACTGCAAGAGGGTATAAAAGAGCTGAGCAAACCACAAAAGAACGCTAAGCCTGTACCCTTAAACAAGGTCGGAGAGTATTGCGGAGGTGAAGAGGGGAATACAACCTTACCAGTTGAATTCCAAGGAGTGAACACGATGGCAATACTAGACAGCGGAGCTGGGGTAGCCATTGCTACAAAAGAAATCTGGAAAAAATGGGGGAAACCAGCAATAAGGAAGACTAGGTTGAAACTCCAATTAGCAGATGGACACATGGAGAAACCTATGGGGTTATTAGAGAAAGTCGTAGTAACTTCTTGCGGCATTGAATACGAACATACTTTTGCTATTGTCGATTTTGGCAAGGAGAATAACTATGATATCATACTGGGAAGACCATTCATGAGACAGTTGAAAATGGTCCAGGATTGGAGCTACGATCACATATACCTGAGAAATATGGAAACCACTACACGTGTGAACCTGAGAGACCATAGCTACAAAGATGTGAACCGAACACTAGTAGAGGAGTTTTATTCAGCTACTTTGGCGGGATCCGAATTTCCAGCTTGGTTAGGTAAGCCCAAGGAGTTATGGATGTGTGGAGCCTCGAAATGTGGAAGTCTGAGGCGATTGGGTATCTCCGATTGTGGTGGTACCCAAGAAGAACGGAAAACTCCGAGTGTGTGTCAACTTAAAGAAAGTGAATGCTGCAACAATCAGGGACAATTATCCCCTGCCGATAACTGATCATGTTCTAGAGCGTGTATCAGGGAAAACAGCATACTCCTTTCTTGATGGTTTTTCAGGATATAACCAGCTAGCCATAGCACCGGAAGATCAACATAAAACAGCTTTTGCAACGGAGTGGGGAATTTATGCTTATCGGGTTATGCCTTTTGGTCTAACCAATGCTCCCGCAACCTTCCAGAGGCTGATGACGCATGCTTTCAAAGAATACTTAAGGTTGTTTCTAAAAATATACATGGATGACTTATGTGTACATTCTCTTCTGAGAGATGAGCATCTAGAACACCTAAGAAAAGTATTTGAGAAATGTAGGACATATCGTATTTTTCTCAATCCTGAGAAATGTGTGTTTATGGTCCGACAGGGCAGAATTCTGGGACATATTGTCTCACAAAACGGAATATCCATGGATTTAGAGAAGATAAAAGTTATAGTGGATATGCCTAGACCAACCAATGCGAAACAAGTACAGAGCTTTATGGGACATTGCGGATATTATAGACGTTTCATTTACATGTACGCTATAATAGGCCAACCACTTTACAGGCTAATAGTGAACTTTGAATGGATAGAGGAGTGTGAGGAATCATTCAAGAAATTGAAAGAGGCACTCATTACTGCTCCAGTCTTGAAATCACCAGATTGGGAGAAGATATTCCATGTGCATATAGATGCTTCGGCATATGCAATAGGATGCATTCTGGCTCAACCAGAAGAAGGAAACATGGATTTTCCTATCTGTTACGCCAGTCGACAGCTCAACAATGCAGAGAAGAATTACACCACAACAGAGCGAGAGGGATTAGGAATGATATATGCTGTGAAGAAATTTCGGCATTATCTTCTAGCCAACAAGTTTGTGTTTTTTACGGATCACCAAGCCTTGCTCTACCTAGTGAATAAACCATGCAATACCGGGAGAATAGTGAGATGGTTCATTATCTTACTGGAATTCGAAAGGAAAAACACATCTTAGAGCTGATCATCTTTCGCGATTGACGAATGGAGAAGACCCTATAGGAGTGGATGACGACATGCCAGACGCGTACTTGTTCAACATAGAAATGATACCGAAGTGGTCTCAAAATGTCGTTAGCCTATTAACCTATGGAGGAGAGTTTGATAGAAGAGAATACAACCAGAAACATACTGCTATTTAGCAATCCAAGAATCTTCAATTGGTTGCAGGAAGGTTGTATCAATTGGGAAATGATCATGTTTTACGACTATGCATCAATCCTGAGGGATATAATATATATCTGCGTGAAGCACATGTTCAGGAATGTGCATTTAATTGTTCAAGAAGGAACACATATAGGAATTTGTTACAATTGGGAGTCTATTGGCCAGGAATGAAAGAAAGCGTACATGAATATGTCACTGTATGTATTGTATGTTCATCAAAACCGCCAGCAGAGTATTCGACATTATATCAGATAATGATCGCTCCGGAATGGAGTCAGTATATTGTTGAATATCTCACAAATAGAACTTTCCCAGAAGGAACGTCAAAAGCTCGTCAGAAATCTGTAGAGACAGAAGCTAGAGATTACGCTTTAATAGGAGATCAACTCTATAAGAGAGGTAAAGACAACCAGCTTAGGATTTGCGCATCAGAGTATGAGTATGTGATAATCCCTGAGCAAGCTCATGGAGGAGTAGGTGGAGGCCATTTCTCAGGTGATAAGACAGCAAAACTTGTCTTAGCCGCAGGAATATGGTGGCCAACATTACATATGGACGCTGAGGAATACGTTAAACGGTGTGATGACTGTCAGCGGACCAAAGTACCACTTAAAAGAGATGATATGCCGCTTAGACCAATGATGGGGACAAGAGCTTTTGCAAAATGGGGGATTGCTTATGTCGGACCCATTTCACCTCCTACATATAAGACTCATGCACAATACATCGTTGTGGCTACAGACTATCTAACAAAGTGGATCGAAGCAAAGGCAACTCAAAAAGCAGATGCCAGGACCACGGCACAATTTCTATATGAATATGTCTTTGTAAGATATGGATTGCCAATAGAAATTGTGAGTGATCGAGGCACACATTTTATAAATGAAGTGATAGAGATCCTTCTAGATGAATTCATGGTAATCCATAGGAAATCAACCCCGTATCATCCACAAGCAAACGGACAAGCTGAAGCAACAAACAAAACCATATGCACGGTCCTTACGAAGATTGTATCTGAGTCGAGAACTGACTGGGACCAGAAGTTGCATTCAAAATTATGGGCATATAGGGTAGCATATAAAACATCAATAGGAACGACCCCATATAACATGGTTTTTGGGCTAAATGCTATCTTACCAATAGAATTCTTGATTTCAACCTTAAGGGTGGCTAAGGATCTAGAGTGGAAAGGGAACGAGCTTTCTGATAGAATAGATGACCTGGAAAAGCTAGACGAGCTTCGCCTAAAAGCAGTAGCTTCTATCTATGCTCAAAAAAGGCGACAAGAGGAATTTTTTCATAAGCATGTGCGGACTAAAGAGTTTAAGGTTGGGGACTATGTACTAGTTTACACTCTGAAACAACAGGCTAAGAAGCTTAAAAAGCGAGGGATGGGACCTCTGGTGATTAAAGATCTATCACCAAGTGGAGCCGTCAAGCTTGCTACATTAGACGGAGAAGAAATGCCCAATTGGATTAGTGGATGTAGAGTGAAAAAGTATCTTTTGCCGCTAACCCAAGACATGCTTCTCAAAATACATCAAGAAAAGCTGCGTGTCCAGAAAAAGAAAAAGATTGTGGAGGAAGCGCAAGCCAAGGCGAAGGAAAGAATGGAGAAAAGAAGACTACTGCGTCAGAAACAGCACAATGAAGGAGCAATACGAATAAACGCAGTCAGTATAACAGAAATGGATAATGACAAAGAAGAACCCATCATTGAATGCAAAGTAGGAACCAACCAAATCAAAGACAGAGCACTATTGGATTCAGGAGCTCAAACTAACCTACTTTCACTCAGTTTGTATAGACAATTGACAAATGACACTAAATTACAAACTGCCAAGCAAGAGTTAAAGAGTTACTCTGAGAATTCAATCAAAACTGTCGGATGCACAGTTTTACATATACAGATTAACCAGTATGTGTATCCTCATATGTTTTACGTGGTTGAAGACCAAGCTACACAACATCCATTATTACTAGGACAACCATGGCAAAAGCAATACAATGCAATGATTGACTAGAGTTCTAAATCAGTGCTTATCAAATACGAAGGTGAAAGTCAATCAGTTAAGTTTACCAAAGGAGCAGAGCCAACTCCAAAGGAAGAATCCAAGAACAAAGGTAAACAACACCCAGAGAAAAAGAAGAAGCAATGGCAACCAAAAGTTTCTATACAACCGGATTACTCTTCGACGAGGAATTCTCAACATTGGATAAGGAAGACAAGCAATAATATAACAGCTCAACCTTGGGAAAAAACGGAGTCAAAGTTGGTATGGAGACCAAAAAAGGTTGTGCCAGAGAACACAAAGGTGGAAAACAGAGTCTTCAATACCAGACAACAGAGTGATTCCAGACAATCAAGGACAGTGAAACAGATCTGGATTCCAAAGAAGTTCATGAAGGCACAAAGCTATAGTAAGCAAATTTGGATCCCAAGGATTTGTAAACAGGAACTCCCTTCAGTACAATCCACGGAAACTCCTAGGTATTTCAAGGCGAGGAAATCAACACAAAGAACAAAGCAGGTTTGGGTCGCAAAGAGTTTGTGGCAAGCACAAGCGAAGCGGAAGCAGATTTGGATTGTGAAAAAGAACAACAAGGTAAAGAAGAATCCATCTACTGATTCTACTACCGAAGTGCCAAAACCAACCCAAAACCCGACCACCAATCCTTCAATCAGACAAAGAGCAGCTTTATTGGAAAGACTGTTGTATCATCGCTCTACAATTGCATTGGGAACTTATGACCAAAACAACTACAATGCTTCGCCCACAGACACTTCATAGTCGTCCGGGAGAACTCAGACTACGAGGGGGGGAGGTTTACAGGTATACAGGAGCTACAAAGCAGCTACAAGCGACAAAAACAAAGAAAAACAAAAATTATATTACAAGGGCAGTGTCTTACATGATTTTGCAATTTTTATGTTTGATTGCGGATATTGATAATATTTATGCCCTTATATACCTTGTTTTGCAACAAGAAGAGATCAAATGATGAATTTGGGTCTCTAGACGTGTAAATATCACTAAATAAGAGTGTTTTTGGAGCTAAAAAGTGGTAATCCAAGTCAAAAAATCACAAATAAGTGTATATTCATATACACAGGGTTACCAGCTATTTATTGTGTATGTTTGGAATTTTTTGGCTTCAATTTGCTATTTTTCTTTATTTTTTATGATTTTCTTAATAAAAGTAAAAGAAAAATAAAAAAAAAGCAGGTGAAATGAGATCGGAAAAAAGAAAAGAATAGACAGTGATAGTCCTAATGACAAGGGCAACCCATGGTAAAAATTGGATACAATTCTGAAAAAGTTGCGGAAAGTCCGAAACAACAGAATTTTGGCAAGTGGACGGAATTCTAAGAAAACAGGTCAAACGGAGTCTGATTTGGGAAATTTCAGATCCTAAAGCGCATCTCACAACGAGATAGGAGCACATGACAAATTTGGTGGCAAGTGAACCGGGAAGTCCGAAGTTAAGTATTTTTCACATCACTTTCAAGCTCATTCACACTATTACCTTCTTGGAGAAGAGCAGAGAGCCACAGGAGCACAGATCTTCTACGACTTCCACGAGAGCTCAGAGGACACCAGACATGAGAGGTAGACTTGTTGCCATAAGCTTTTGATGCTTATCCTTAACTTTTGTCGCGAAAACTGACCAAAACCAAGAAACAAGAGCAGACGGGGAATGGGGTAGAATGCTAGGTAGTGGCACAACCGCCTAACCAAACCTTGCAAGAACTTATAGGTGGGTTACCCTAGTATAGAAGATGGGTTTCTAACACTCAAAGCTCGAGAAAGAACGACTGGAAAAACCCTAGGTCAACAGAGCCTGCAAGAGGCAAACAGGAAAAAGTTGTCGAAACAACACGAAACTTCACAGGAAGTTCAACCACATCAAGGACAATGCAACCATAGAATATCTCCAAGTTTGAATCACAAAAAGTAGGTCGGAACAACCGATTTGGCTGCGGACACACAAAGCGTCATTTTGGCATAACGGGTGAAATTGACGACCGAATGAAATGAAACTTCACAAGTAGCTTCAAGTAACTATCAATGACTTATGTTTGCAAGCAAAACCCAAAAGAAATCTGATTCACTTACCGATGGTGAAAAAGACGCTTTCGGGCAACCAAAGGGAGAAAGATGGAGAACGGGGAGCCAAAGTCAAGTTCAACCAAATAGATGGCTTCACAACATATCCAATGAGCTGGAAATGTAACTCTCGAGAAGAAAAGTTGAAGAAATTCAACTCCAAGGCAAAAAGACGACTTCGGAGACTGAAATGCTTATAAGGGGGCTTTTTAGCTAAACTGATGACTTTTTAAGTTGAAAACTAGTTAGCAGGGCTTAGGGCACTAGCACAAAGCATTCTTTGCACAAAAAGACCAACATTTCAAGAAAAGACATCATACGCGTATATCACATCCATTTCAACATTTGAGTGCATAGCCTCATTCCACATGTTAATCACATCCTATGAACCAAGTATCATGAGAATTGGAGTTAGAAAACCCAAGGAAAACTAAAAAGACGCAAAGTAGGCCATAAAATTGATTTTTGGTCCTAATTTTGTCAAAATAACTCCAAACTCATTGAAACTTTGTAGGATTGTTGTTAAACACATCTACAAGCTATCTGGAACCAAAAAGCACCATTTTGACACAAAAGACATCATACGCGTACGATGTCTATTTGCACTTACAGAGCCAAAACTGCTCATTTGTCATCATACATCCATTATATATATCTAATACATGCTACATATGAAATTTGGAACCATTTGGTCAAGAGGATCACCCCATTAGCCCAATTGAGGGAAAATCCTTCACATAAAGCCTATTTTTGGCCCAAATCCAACATACTCAAGTCCAAACCAAGATTTGAGTAGGAACAGTCCTTCACTAGTACATGGGGAGTCCACAGAACCAATCCCATGCAAAATTGATGAAAAAGACATCATACGCGTATGATGTCTCCAGAGCCATTTTTAGCCCAAAATCTATCCAAACTTCATAAATCCACTGAATAAGCCTATCTAAAGCCAAATCCAAGCTTATAGAGAAATTTGGTCCAAAAATACAATAAAAGACATCATACGCGTATGATGTCTCACTATGTGATTTTGGCACCTCAGGGCTTCAACCACCAAACAGAAGTGATCTACATGCCATTTGAAAGTGAACCACCAAGTTTTATCCAATTTGGATCATAAAATCCAATTCCCTTTCAAAATTTTGCCAAGAGCCGGAACTGAACTAAATTGGCCAAAACTTGACCAAATGGGATCCAAACTCAAATCCAAGCATATGATAATCATGTATACACTATCAGCTACAAGCACAACCAATATGAAGTCATTTTGACACAAAAGACATCATACGCGTATGATGTCTCCAGCATGATTTTGAGCCCATTTTGCATATTTTTTCACCTACCTTGCATCCTTAGGCCCTGAATAGCTCATGTTTTAATTTTCAAGTCATTTGGATAGTTAAAAGCTTCATTTCGGCTTTCAGTACTAAAAAGACGCTAGCTTCTGAAATTGGAGTTACAGGATCCATGGATTCCACCAAGTCATCGGCAACGAAGAGAAAAAGACCGACAATCAAAGATGCTATTGCAGAAGCGGAACCATTTGACATTCCAGCAGAAACCCTCAAGCCAACCAAAACTTGGGTGGAGGAAGCAGTATTGGAGAAAGAGGGAATAAAGATCTACCAGGGGACTTTCAGAGATCCTCAAGGGCAAGCGGTGGATGTACCGATGATCCCATAGGAATTGGTAGATTATAGTAGGTCAGAAGACATCAGCAGGTACCTGGAAAGGGCAAACTTGCACAGTTTCTTCACCTCGAGACCATCAGGTGTGGATACAAGAAGAGTGTACGAGTTGGCAACATCCATTCAGAAGGATGGAAAAGCCACATTGATAGCCATGGATGGAGAGAAGGTAGAAGTACAGATCACTCCACAGCTAATTACAGACGCATTAAAGCTGCACAACAAAGGGAGCTCGGTCAGGGAAAGAAGGGAGGCCATAGAGGTCTATGGGCCCAAGAAACAGAATGCGACCTATGGAGATATGAAGGACCCAAGAGCGGCAACCCTTTGTCGACTGTACAACCAATTTCTTCATGTTTGCAGTAAAAGACCGCAAAAGTATACGACACCACCCCATGCCATTGCGACCACCATCACATGGGCATTAAAGAGCAATATGCCAAAAGAGGTGAATTACGCTCAACACATCCACGAGCAAGTAATTGCCATGCACAACGAGAAGCCAAAATACATAGGAGGAGCGGAAATTCTGACAAGAATAGCTTATGAAGCTATTGGAGCTAGAGATCAGTGGCCAAAGGCTCCCTCCCAGAATGAGTGGCTTAGAGAAGCCGACGAGGAGGAAGAACAGCTCGAAGTATCCAAGGGGGCATCCACAAGAGCACGCCGGAAACTAGAAGTAGTTTCAGAACCTGAAGAGGATGTGGACGAGCCACTTAAGAAGAAAGTAAAGAAGAAGGTTTCTCCCAAGCAAACCAAAAGTCAGAAAGCGGCAAGAATGGAAAGATTAGTGGAGTAGTTTAGAGAGAAAAGAGCTCTAAAGGGTGACTTTGAAGAAAAGTGGGTGCCAGACCCCACTAAAGTCGGAACTAGCTCGGCCAGGCCACATATTGATCAATACAATCAATATATTAAAGCTTATGAGGAGTCAGAGGCTATTTTGGAGCAGCAACCTGTCGAGCCATACACTGAAAAGGAGGTACAACAATTAAAAGCTGAGCTGAAAAAAGACGACAAGGGGAAAAGGAAAGTAGATGGGTCTACTAAGCCTCAAGAGAAAGATGGGCAAGCCGACAAAGGGAAAGCCAAGGAAGCTGAGGACAAACATCCCTCTATGACTGATGTACCAAGCCCGAAGAAGACGGAAAAAATTGTGGAAGAGACCACAGTAGAGGTGGACACAGATGTTTTGGAAAAACCGGAAGCCGAGACCAAAGAAAAGAAGATAGATCCAGTTCAGCAAAAGAGAAATGATTATGAGGATCTGGTAGAGATAGGATACACCGAAGAAGAGGCCCTTGATGCAATTTATGGGATCACCCTACAAAAACAAGATGAATGGAGAGGGACGGAGAAAAAGACAAAGAGAAAAAAAGAAAGTGAAGAGAAACTGGACGAACCAAAAATACTAGAAGGGCCAAAGCCAGTGGAGGTGGTGGCGGAAAGAGCTTTAGAGTTGACAGATGATGATGAAAAAGACATGCACATGGTGCATGAACTGCTCAGCAAGATAAAAGAAAGGTCCAAGGCAAAGGAAGTAGAGATTGAGACAGCCAAACAAAGGGAAGCGGAGTTGCAGAGAAATTTAGAGAATGCTATGACTGAATCTGAAAGTCATAAAGCATCACTCTATGACACGGAAAACGGGAGAGACGGCTTGATACTCCAACTAGCCGAGGCTTCAAGAGAAGTAACAAGTGCACAGGAAGCAAGGGAGCGGATAGAGTTTGAGTTGGAGGCGGCTAAGGATGAGCTCATTGGCATACCCATCAACCATATTGAATGTTTCATTTTTCTATTTACCTTTGAAAAAAAGTGCAAAGGTAAATATAGACCCAAAATAGTCACCCACAAGACAATATAATCATTAACTCCATCATCCATAGTACGTATTGTTTGCAAAATAAGGATACAAAAATGACAAGCGTGACTTGATAAAAGTAAATCAATGACAATTGTACACAGCAGCAAAATCACTTGATTGTTAATCATTGCAAATGTAATAGTTACAAACCATTGTGATTATTTAAAAAATATACATGTTTTTAAAAAAGACGTATAAAAGTCGTCTCATGATACATAATCGATGTCAAAAAGAAACTAATGCTATCTAGCTATGACTAAACTGACGTCTGTCTAATCAGACGTCTCATCGCGTCGAAGTGCCGTATCTGTCGGATTCTGCAAAAAAAACAATAAGATAGCTTTTTGTAAGTATAAACATATAGCGACGTTTATAAAACAATACAATAAATAGAAAAGAATAAACCGTAATACTAACCATGCCGCCGCAAGAAGTCAAGATGTCTATAAGGGCTTTTAAGCCCTTCTTGCCCGCGTACTCACGCTCGTACGGTGTGGGATCACGTCTTGTAAACGACCACTGTCAAAACATACAAATAATCCATTATGTTAGAATTTCAAATCCCATAAACCCTAAACTATCAAACATAGATGCAAAAACACTTACAAAATCGGCCTCAAATGATGCCCACCTGCCGCTCCCCAAGTGGTGCGAGCTCCCTGCCTCTACTCGCGCTCTGGATACCTCCTTTTGTTGCTTCCACTTGTCGGGATTCTCGCGTGCTTCTTTCTTCACATGCTTCCAATCTTCTTTGGCCAACCAATCTGGTCTGCTCCACCCATGCTTGATTGCTTTTTGCACATTGGAGCGCTTATGCTTGCAGTATTCGCGCATTCGAACCTTCATCACATCTTCATTGAAGCGGGCATCCCGTGTTGGAATGGGAAAATCATCATGAAGCATGCTGATGACTCTGTCTTTTAATTCATTCGGTACTTCACTCCAGGTGTTTAGTATGTAGTGTCTAAACACCTGAGAGGAAAGACCGCGCATGCACGCAATCACCTTCTTGCCTTCATCATCCAAGATCATGCCGCCGCTGAAGTCGACGGAGTAAGGCAAGCCCTCTCGCCACTGACGCGTGAACCTGGGTGTCTCGGCAGGGGTCTCTAGCGGCGTGTCAACGGGGGAAAAGAGAAAAATGGTATAACCTTTCTATCACCCAAGAGAGAGTATCTTCATCCCTGGGGGCAATCCGTCATCACACATCTCCTTCTGCTCTAACCATGCTTGTGCATACATCCTCGGTGGCTCTCTTCCCAAAAAGCCATCGTGTAACGCATGATTCTCTGGAAGATATTCTTGATGACCTTCGTAGATTTGCTTCTTCAATGAGGGTGCCCTACGTGCATTCAGTTTAGGTCCACATGTGACACATGCTCTGTATCCACTTGTTTGAAGCCCTGCATGTATACACATGATAATAGATCAGCTTGAGAAAAACCAAGATTTACAGTGTCTGAGTGAGGAGTGTAAATAGATCACCTGAGCA